>NC_056732.1:1637076756-1637399256 GCF_019279795.1 Protopterus annectens
TGGTGCTGCAGTAGCGCTGTCGCCTCACAGTAAGACGTTGTCTCCCTCTCGTTCGATTCTCAGTTAAAGCGTCTTCTGTCTGGAGACATGCGTGAATAGACATACCTTCGTTGAAGGTTGTGCGTCAGGGTGGGCAACTCGGCACGTAAAAATCTACTGCCAATCATTAGGGGACCGGAGTTCCGCTGTGGCGACCCCTAACCGGGAAAAGCCGAAAGACACAACAACACTTGCATGCACTCCGGCAGAAGAAACAAGTCAACAATTTCATTTAGCGTTGAGTTTTTTTTACACACAAAGCAAGTTACCAGCTTCAGAGTTATGCTGTAGTGCTACCAAAAGTTTGAACGTTTTTTTTAACGTTTGAAACGTGTAAGCTTTTGTAATGCAGTATCTCTTATGATGTTCGGATCTTCCAGAAGAAGATTTGGTAATAACGTTTATAGAAACAGAGACTTGAATATTTTGATTTTTCTCTGGGTTAATTGTAGACGGTATCACGACAATGCAAACACAAAATAATAATAAAATACATACAATGTGATAATTCCTTATATACCCCTTTATGGCACTATAAACAAAACAGTCACGTCCACCTTACTTTTTTTAATTTATAAAACACATTATATATATGTATACATATATATATATACACACATATATATATATATATATATATACATATATATATATATATATATACATATATATATATATATATATATATATATATACACACACACACATATATATATATATATATATATATATATATATATATATATATATATATATATATATAAAACATCCCGTCAGACTACTTAGTGCTCGTCTATGTCTACACCTTACGTACGCCTACAAAATGTTTGAAAGATTGGGGACAAGTTCAACCCCTCACTGGAAAGCGTCATCGTTGCACTCCGCCCTTTTCCTGAAATCGGGACTGTGAGGCGCCCTGATTGGAAATTGTATAGTCCAGAGCGTGAGGAAAAAGGAGGCACAAATGGTTGAGTGAGACACGGGAGTGCACGATACATTTGTTACCCAGCGTTACAAATTTTTTTTTGCAGCTCGTGCAGTAGTTCATCAAGGGGCTTATTCTATGAATTCCGTCGCGCGCCTTCGCTTCTCCAAGAGCACGAGAGTTCGTGAGCGAAGTAAAACTGGAAGCTCCGCGGTTAGCAGCAGAGTGCAGGCTGAGGCAGAAGAAGTAAGAGCAGCGCTGAGCTGAGAGAAAAAAAGTAATGGCTGCATGTATGAAGTGGTGTCCGTGGCGGCGCGGTAGCAGAGAACTTCTCCGGGCTGTTGCTTTCTCCGTGTGCCTACTGCTTTTGGAAGCCTCGGGACGAGTTTACGGACAATACAACGGAGAGAGAGGCATTTCAATCCCAGACCATGGCTACTGTCAGCCAATTTCTATTCCACTCTGCACTGATATCGCTTATAATCAGACTATCATGCCGAACTTACTGGGGCACACAAATCAGGAGGATGCCGGGCTGGAGGTGCATCAGTTCTATCCACTAGTCAAAGTCCAGTGTTCGCCTGACCTCAAGTTTTTCCTGTGCTCCATGTACGCCCCTGTCTGCACCGTTCTGGAACAGGCGCTGCCTCCATGCCGCTCTCTTTGCGAGAGAGCCCGTCAAGGCTGTGAGGCACTGATGAATAAGTTTGGCTTCCAGTGGCCCGAAACCCTAAAATGTGAGAAATTCCCTGTCCACGGGGCTGGAGAACTTTGTGTGGGGCAAAACAGCACAGACAAAGGTAACCCAACTCTCTATCCTACTATTTCTCCCCTAGACCATGTGACTGGCCATCCTGGTGGGAGAGACTCAAAATTCCCGTGCCCGAGAGCACTCAAAGTACCCGTTTACCTTAACTACCATTTCTTGGGGGAGAAAGATTGTGGGGCGCCATGCGAGCCCGCTATATCTAATGGGCTGATGTACTTTACTCAAGAAGAGCTGAAGTTTTCCAGGATCTGGATCGGCATCTGGTCTGTTCTGTGCTGCGCTTCTACCTTGTTTACTGTGTTAACTTATTTGGTTGACATGAAGAGATTTAGTTATCCTGAACGTCCTATCATTTTTCTGTCCGGTTGCTATACTATGGTGGCAGTTGCTTACATTGCAGGATTTCTTCTCGAAGACCGTGTGGTTTGCAATGACAAGTTTGTGGAAGATGGGTATAAAACTGTTGCCCAGGGCACAAAGAAAGAAGGGTGTACCATCCTGTTCATGATGCTTTACTTTTTTAGCATGGCAAGCTCCATTTGGTGGGTCATCTTGTCTTTAACTTGGTTTCTGGCAGCTGGGATGAAGTGGGGTCATGAGGCTATTGAAGCCAATTCTCAGTACTTTCACCTTGCAGCCTGGGCAGTGCCAGCCATTAAAACCATTACCATCTTAGCAGTGGGTCAGGTGGATGGTGATGTCCTCAGTGGTGTCTGCTTTGTAGGGATCAATAACGTGGATGCGCTCCGTGGATTTGTCCTGGCACCATTGTTTGTCTATCTGTTTATTGGCACCTCATTTCTACTAGCAGGCTTTGTTTCACTTTTTCGAATTAGAACTATTATGAAACATGATGGCACAAAAACAGAAAAGTTGGAGAAACTGATGGTTCGGATAGGCATCTTCAGTGTTCTGTACACTGTTCCTGCCACCATAGTGATTGCTTGTTATTTTTATGAGCAGGCCTTTAGGGAACAGTGGGAGAAGAGTTGGGTGTCTCAGACGTGCAAGAGTTATGCCATTCCTTGTCCTGATAACACACACCCACCAATGACTCCAGATTTTACTGTCTTTATGATTAAGTATCTTATGACATTAATTGTTGGCATCACCTCTGGGTTTTGGATTTGGTCTGGCAAAACACTGAATTCATGGAGAAAATTTTATACAAGACTCACTAACAGTAAACAAGGGGAGACCACGGTATAGATACTACAGTACAGAACAGAAGGTTAAAAAAAATAAACAACTTTGAGATGTGATGGACTCTTAACTGTTTTATTGTATATAGCACCTGTAAGATTTTTGTAAGTATATATTTGTATTTAAAAGGCTCTCTACTTCGGGGGGGGGGGGGGGGTGTAGTCCATTTCTGGAATTCAGAAGGACCACTGGTTATATTTAGTGCTAAACAAGAAAGAGTTTGTAATTTCACCCAAGTACAGAGTTGAGTGCATTCAGTGAACAAGAATGGCAGCTTACTTGAAAGCTGATATCAGTGCCTGCTAGTTCACATGCCTCAGTTCTATAGAAGAATCTCCTGATGTAAGAGTTGAGGCATCGGGGACCATTAGTTGCTTACATGTTGCATATACAGTATGGGGTCTCAACTGCTGCACTTTTATTCTTGGTGTTGCAGTAACAAACTTGTGTAGGTAATGTATAGTGCTATTGGAGTTATGATTGACTGACCTGTGGCAACCCTCCTATTCAAACCATCTACATGTGCATTAAAACATACGTGCAATTTAAATTTACTTTTTCCTTTTTAAGTCAAAGAGAAACCAACTGGGTAAAACTGTGACTGATCTGTTAATTTCTGGGTAGTACCTTGGGCACAATTATATTAAAGCAAGTTGATTACAAAACAAAATGCAGTTCAGTTAATATTACTTGCATTATTATTTGAAGGGTTGGCTGGACCAAGACTGTCCTGAGATTTCACCTTTTGGTCCGTCAGGATTGCCTAAGAAACCATGCAGTACCGTTTACATTGTTGTACTGTGGACCAAGGGGAAGTTTAGTTATTTGTTTGTTTCCCCAGCCCACTCTCACATGTGCAGATTGTGTAATTTGAACATAAGTGACTTTTTTTTTAATTTGAACAGATAACTTCTCTAAAGCTAATAGAGGCAGACTGGTTAGATGTTCAGTAATAACTTTTATCTCCAAATTGTGCTCAGTCTCCTAAAAATTCATAGTACTATGATAGAAAATATTGCTAGACTTTACAGTTATAAATATTTTAGTTTTCCGATACACAATAGTACAAGTCTTATTATGCCAGTGTTTTAAGTGATGCTCTTTTTTATGCTCTGATTTTGGGTTGTTTGCCCTTGCTGTGATATGTTTTTTCCTGATTTCTTGAGCTGATGACTAAGAGCTACATTTTGTATTGGTTGATGATGATCTTTCAACCAGAGTCATTCTAGGCTGTGTTTCCATCACCTGTTTTAAATGCTTTTATTTTATTTATTTTTTCAGAGCATTCTGGAAGTAAGATCATCTGCACATAGACCAGTGTTTTTGGGACAATGTCATTGTTATATGCAAGTTACCCTTACTGTTGCCTTGTTAAGGAAGGTGTTCAGACCTGGAGTTCTCTCTCTTGTTATGGGGCATAGCTTTGTCCTTCAGCACTAAAATAATCGGCACTACATAGCAAGAGGGGATATATAAGCAGACAGATGGAACTCTATTTTTACAGTGCTATGAGCCTATTCTAGGTCTCAGCCAGTGTGAGTCAGCAAACAGGTTTTCAACTTTTATGAACCTGTAATCTGAGGATAGTATCTTTGTATACATGCTTTCAGTTAACTGTATTTTAAAATGCTTGGCATGTTTGTATTCTATTTATTATGCATTTTTTTAAAAAAGTACAGAGCAGAAGAAGAAAAATATCTATGGCATCCATACCCTTTCCTTTAATGCAAAAACAAAGTGACTTGATATTCAACTATGTTTGTTCACTGTCACAGATTCATTTTATATTTATAGAGGAATAGTTTATATATACCATATTTTTAATTTCTTTCAAATAAAAGTTTCAGTTTTTGTACAAAATGAAATGGAATCCTTTGTTTATGGTTGTGCACAAAATTTATTTGCATTGCCACATTTCTGAATGGGTACTGAAGTGTGTGGTCCACGTGAAGGTAAAATGAACCCCCTACTGTTTGTGCATTTGTTATTTACATTGTAATTTTGCATGTGAGGGTAGTACTCGCTCGATCCAATCTGTGATTGACAGAATGGCATATAATTACAAACAGCTGCCCCATGTGTAGAAATAAACAAGGTTTGCCATTTGCTTACCATTTTCTTGTCTGAAAAGAAAAGAAAAGAAAAGAAAATAGGTTTGCTTATCTTTTTGCACTGATTTGAATATTCTGCTGGAATATTTAAAGCAAATTACTGGTTACCATGTGAGTCAGGCGGCTAGTTTATATCAGTTTAGATTTATGCAGTTAAAGCAGTGCATAATTTCCTTTTTGTTTACTTTTTAAAAAAAATTGTTTGCCTACAATTTTTTTTCCTTACAAACTTTAATGCCATACATAAAGGAAATGGTATACTAGCAGACGCAAACCTTAAGCCACTCAAGAAAAGCATTGCAGATTAGTACATTAACTGAATGAAAGGAAACATTCGTTTTTATTTTGTACTGAGTGACATTGGGGTTTGTCTAGGTGTTTGTATTTCCTTTGCAGGTAACTACTGATATTTTTATTTATAATCAGGTTTACTATAACCAGGTTTATTGCTTCATTGTGGTAATGTCACTGTTTTTTTATGATTTGACTTTGCTTTTTAAATAGTTGTTAACATACAGCTGTAGTTTTAGGCTTGCTATTTCGTTGAATAGAATATTTTACTTATCGTGACAAAAGGTACCAAAAAAGTTGATAGTGATGGCTAAAAAAAGAGTAGTGGTGATGTGAAAAGTATGGTAACAGATCAACTTAATGAGGTGCAATATCAATTTTTAAATGTTGCATTCCTTTGGAAGGGAGCCCTTTAAACAAAATCCTGTGTAGAAAGTCCTGTTTTTAATCCTTTTACTGAGGGGTAGGATATGTGTGTGTATTTTCATACATATATACTTAATTCTATGCTTAATTGTGTCTTGTTTACAAGAAAACCAAAAGCCATGAAATGGCTCTGTGAATTTTAATAACTTCTGGACCGCATTCATTAGGTTTATATCCTGCAAGGCTGCATTGATAGAGTAGAATTTAGACTTGATATTTCAGTTGGTTACGTTTTGTCTAGGTTATCTTAACAACTTTTATGTGGAAAGATTGTAAAATCCTTTGTCTTCCTTCCATACAGTTTATAGGTGCCGGTGCATTTCTTTACTCCCTGCTTGCGCTGGGAAAATTGTTTTCTTAACACAGCAGGTTTAAATTTAACATGTCATGTGACTAGGTGACGGCAACACCCAACCATATTGTGCTGTATTGTCTGCACATATGCAGACATTGACTTGATGACCTTTATGTATGGGTGTGCGTTGTGTGTAATTTACATTTTTTTATTTGCAGTGTTAAAATAGATATTTGATTGTAAAGAAAGACATAATTTCAGAGAAGTTACTTAGTTTTATTACACACATTTTGCAAGCTGATTGGCCTTTTTTCTTAGTTTAATCTATGAGATTCTTGACTGTCCAGAGATACCTACCGGTCTAAAATTTTCAGGCATTTCTTTTGTTTCTGAAGTAATTTGCATAGTTTGTTAAAAATTTAATTAGCATTCCATGTTAAGACTGTTGAAACTATGCTAGTCTTGGAAAGTGCAATAGCCCCCAGGAACATTTTTGAGAGATATATATCAATGTACTAAATGCATCACACACTTTGTAAGAGTTATGTTTTTCTAAATAATATATAATGAAAGTTCTTTGTTTTGTAGCCTTTCACGTTCTTGTTTTAAGGTCAGAGAAGGGTCAGTCCTTTTGTCGGATTACGTCCTTGGGAGAAATGTGGTGCTAGATTGTGCTTTTTAAGTATAATCACTGTTTCAGAAAGCTGGCATAGTACACACATATTTCAAAATATGTTTTATTTAAGAATATACGTTTTTGTAAAGCAAAAATAGATCTCTGTACCAGTCAGATGATTTTCAGCATAAATTGATTCTAGCATAGATAAAACAGTAACAGTTGAGATATTCTGAAGGTGATACATCCATGTTAGGTTTCCAATATGACATTTGTTGGCAATTAAATATGCCAAAGGTTTAAAATCAAAGTATTGGTTGAGTTAGTTATTCATTTTATTTTTGTGGGTGTTTGTATCCCTTTGTGTGTATTTATAACCACAAGACTACTTCATTTGGAGATGTTGCAG
The DNA here is from genome assembly GCF_019279795.1 of Protopterus annectens. Lineage (NCBI taxonomy): Eukaryota > Metazoa > Chordata > Ceratodontiformes > Protopteridae > Protopterus > Protopterus annectens. The sequence continues at coordinate 1,637,083,841 of NC_056732.1, forward strand.
GCAGATAACAGCACCCTCGCCCCCCTCTCCCCGGTCTGGGGGTCAGGAGAGGCCTGTTAAACATATAACTTGTGCTCAAGAGTTAGAAATGAACTTGGTGACTTGCTGTTAATTTCCTGTAACAAGTTGGCTAAGGAGAGATTTATTTTTGCTTATTGTATGATGCTGAACGTGTCACTTGGAGTGCTGCTAGTTTGTCTAGTGGATTTAACCTGGTTAACAAATGAATTAAAAAAAATAAACCTGGTGATTTGTTTTTGAAAAGCCCTGCATGATAACAGTTTATTCTGAACTGTTCTAGGGAAATTTAGAAATTTAGGCTATTGGGGAACCAAATTAGCTGGACAAGATACCAGAGGTCCCATGTTGTGCTGGACAGATTTTTGCATATGTGTATAACCACTATGCAAATGGGCAGCAAGCTAGTACTGGCAGCAGAGTAATGACCAGCATAAGTAGGTATTTGTTTGTTTAACATTTGTTTATGGGGAAAGTCCGACTGGGACAGAGCCCACTTTCAGTGGAGGCCTGGGGAGAAATGCTCCAGACACACGTTTGGAATGTGGGTGGGAATTTGAACAACCGGAGGGAACCCATGCATAAACTGGGGAGGAAATGCAGTACAGAAGGCACCCCAGCTGAGATTCGAATCAGAGAACCTCTTGCTGTGAGTCGACAACGCTAACCACTGCACTGCCCGAGTACTTTTCCTTTCACTCTACTGCACCACCCAAGTACTTTTCCTTTCATTTTGAACAATGCTTATGATAATCTGTAGCACTGTTTGTTACCCAGCAGGTTATCTACCTTAATTTGCCATTGAAAAAGTCCAGAGTTATCCCTATAAGAAATCCTATTCCATTAATAATGCTTCCCTGCAATATACAGAAAGTGTTGCAGTCCAACGGTGCTGCATTTTGTATGAGGTAGTGGGCTGTAAATATTGTTTGCCTAAGTTGCTGGTACTTGGCTGCTTTCTTCCCTGTAGAAAGGCCAGTCCAGTCTATGAGATACTGGTTAGCAAAGTGGTGTAAGACGTGACTGTTATGAGTTGCTTATAGGCATTGGTATTTGGTATTCATGTCTGGTAGGTATTGTATTATCTATATGCTCAGATAATGACAGTTTATTTCAGTTTGGTTAGTAATTTTTATAATTGTGCAGTAGGTGTTTCTTGTTTTAGTTTAAGGGCCTTTTACGTAATCCTGAGGACATAGGCAAAGTTAATGTGTAAACCTTTTTTGGTTCTGGGTTGTTAGACGGCCTTTTTCTTTGTTGAAGTTCTGCTTGTATAATATAGGTAACAATGATAGTATTTGTTATGGATTTTTATATGCTTAGGAGTTAAGAATTCCAGGAGACTAGCTTAACCCATCTCTAGATTCCTCTCCAACTAGTTTTGTGGCAAGCATATGTATGTTAAGATAAGTGCTTCCATGCTCATGATTTTTTCATGCTGGTTTGTAAAAGCTTCGAAACAGCTGCAGTGTTTTGCATGGCTTAAATTTCAGCAAAGGCATGATATTTCAGCATGTTAAGTTTCTGAGCTTGTTCAGTGTTGGACGGCGACTAAGTAGTTGCTGTGCATTCAGAACAAATTGCAGTGCTTGGAACTGTGTGTCCTGACCACTAGGCTGTGCTGCACTCTTGTAAATTCATGTATCCTGCTTTAAACTGCAGTTTTCTTTCAGAATTGCAAGCTTGAATCATTGTGCATTTAAGCACACGGCATAAGCAAATATAATAAAGCAGTCATTCCAATTAGTGGAGTTGTTTGTATGAGACCCCTTGAGATGTTCTGTAAAACTTCAAAGAGCCTAGCCTGGAATGTGTTATTCTAAGTGATCAGCAATGCACACTGAGTTGCTCTGAAGCGTCTGACCTTTAAGCATCTAGTTTTGCAGTGTGTGACACTGAAAAGTTTGTGCTTTGTGTCATTTTGTTTTTCATTTTTCTTGACATGGGGATATTTGGTGGTACTGTAGTTTAATATTTCTACCTTGCACCCCTTCTGTGCGTGGATCCTACTTACTTTACTGTTCTGGAGTGCCCTATGTGTAGAGTTGTGTTTTGTGTGTGTGTCTGCTGAGGTGAGTACTTATTCCCGTACTCGAGACATGGTACTATATGGATTGGTACCACTAAAATATTCCAAGGTGTAACTGCAGGTGTAGCTGTGTGCATGGTTCTTGTGATAGACTGGCATCCTGTCCATGATTCGTTTCTGTCATACACCCATTAGTTTTTGAGATAGACTGTCATGAAATACAACTTGTGTAGGAACTTGGAAGGAGTAAGATACATTTGATATAAAAAATTTGAGCTAAAATGTGTGCATTGGTAGGCCATACTTTTGGTTGTAAACGTAGGATCTTAGTTTCAAATGCAGTGTCAGTTTCTTTTTCCTCCCTCATAAATGTGTCTACATGTCCTGACTATTTAGTAATGTTTACAGATAGAAGCGCTCCTTCCTAGCTACTGCAAAGGAATGCAGTGAGGAAAGACTCAAAATAAACATACGTTTGTCATCTAAGTTTTAGAAGCTGTTGTGGCATGCATGTGCTTTAAGGTAGTAGCAGAAAATGGCATATTTTACTCAGCCCAGCTTTGTGACAATCACTGATGTACATAGCAGGTATTTGTAATTGATTTGGACAGATGGTTGGGACCTGACTCGTATTGAAATATAATAATAAAAAAAATATCACTGCTTAATTTGTATGCATCGTGTTACCTAATAGGTTAGGTTAAAAACACATTTAAAGCTTGCATAGTGTTAACCCTGCCTGCATCTAATTTAACCACTATTTGCAAATTATTCTGGAAGCTGGTTTCCATAGGTGCTTACTGCCCTCTCATGGTGCATTCTGTTCTCTGTTTATTAAATGTATTTTATTTTTTTTTTATTTTATTGTGTTGTATTTTTCACACAGTTGACCTACATTTTCCAAAAAGGTATGAGAAGAAAAATATGAAAGCTAACCACATAAAATTATGAGGATAAAAATAGTCACATGGGCTACATGGTAGTCGTTTATTGTGAAGTCTGTCAGCTATCTTGGCAGTTCACAGTTTAATTTGGTTTGACAAGATGATTAGTTGTTTTATAATCTGAAAGCTTTTAGCTAACATTCAATATTTTTTTAATTAACTGCTTTATCTAGTTCAGGTTCTTATCTTGGTATTCAGTGGGTGGAAACTAATCCCAAATTACAGACTTGAGGTCACTTATAGCATGGTTTGAAATATAGAAGGAAACCAGAGCATCTGACGCTCTGAAAATCTACGTGGACAGGAGGAAGAGTAGTTGTTGCAGACTCCGATCGTGCCCCAGCTGAGAAGTGAACTGGAGAACTTGGGCAGAGCCGTTACAGTTTATGGCTGTACTGTTAGGACTGAGAAACATCAGATAGTAGTGTAAGCACTGTAGTGCAGATAAGGCTGAGAGCTGCTGATAAATGTCTGTAGGCCATGGTTTGGTTCTGTCACTCTTGTCTACTTTATGACTTGACAAAGACTTCTATCTGAAGTAAGGCACTTGTTCGCTGTTAGGCTTACCCCGGTTAAGTATAGGTTAAAAATATATGTAGCTTAATGAAGTGTTAAATGAGGTCTGTTGTATTTATTTATTTTACAGAAAGCTCTGGCGATAGTAGTATTAGTTTAGGGCAGTTTGTACCAATGTAAAGTTAATGGTTGTGCAATTTCTGATTTACTGTTTGAATTAAAATCTTGTATGGAGGAATTACCATTTCATTATGTTCTCTTTATGGTGTGCGCAACCCTTGTTAATGCTTTGCTTATGGAAAATTACATATTCTCTTAACAACCAACTTTTGCCTTAATTTGTATGGCATTAGTGAAGTCTGGGTGGGGAGTTTTTTGAACTATTTTCTCCCCAAAAGTTTATTTAAGGATGGTAAATGTTTTTGTGCCGATTTACTTCAGGCAGACTTATTCCAAATCTGACCTTGTTCCGTTTGGTCTTATGTTGCTTTAGCCTAGTTTAACCTGTATGGCGCTGCAGTTTGCTGCTGGAAATGTGGGGTGATACGCACTTAGGAAGGATTTACATTAACTACTCTAATACACTGCTATGTCTGTAGGAGTGACCATGCAGTTTGTGGTGTCCACTTGCGTTTCCCTGTTTCTATTTATGCAGTGCTATTGAAAACTACTGCGTTATCAGCTGCCCTAATAAAGAGTATCCCCTGGTCTTCATTCTTAAGTCTTCAGTTTCTGAACTGTGAATACACAGCTTAGTTTCTTGCATGTGGAGCTTTGCACACTTCTTAGGACTTTTTCCACCCCCCTCACATTTCCTACTGACATTAAAGCCATTTTACCATGGTCTGCTCATTGGTAAGAGTCTTATTTAAAAAAAGTCTTTTTATTTGGTGGATTCCATGTTTCTGGTGTTTCTCAATTGATATATGTGGGAAGTAGCAGTTTTTCACCAAAAAGTTTTAAACTAGTAGAAATAATGTTATGGGAAGGAACACGAGGTCATCAGGTTCTGTAGGCCAAACTGGTATGATAAAATCCCTGAACTTCCACACTAATTATGGGGCATCCATAGCTTCCTGTATGCCCATATGTGTTGCTTAACACATTAAGCAGTATGTTGGGGCTTGTGTCAGTGGTGAAGCACGACTCAAAAAGTGCACCCGAACAGGCAGTAAAGATTCCTATTCTGTGATCGTGCAACCCTACTGTTTTGGAAAGAGTGCTGTTTGACAAATGTGGGTCACAGTTGCAATGCTGTGGAAAAGCTATGGATAGAGAGAAAATAATAGGTCCACTTGTTACACATGTCTCTGGCAGGACTGACATATTTCAGTTTTATATTTATTTATGCGCAGTTGTTTACAGGGGATATTCCATTGGACCATTAAGACCCCATTCACAGTGGAGGACTGGGGAGAAAAGCTCCACAGACAAGTAAACGTAGCGGGCACAAACAATTAAGATTATACAAAGTAATTACAGTAACAAGTTAACTTAAGAGTATTTGATAAATTTGATTATTTGACATTTTGCTGAAGTTCACACAGATATTAAGCACCCCCAAAGCACCCCCAACCCTTTGCACCCATCACATCTACCTCTCACTCCCATCTGCCTATTAATTTAGCCCTGATGGTTTTGGGGTTTAGTTGGACTGAAACCCTTCACTAGCCTGTGGCATTCATTAGCTGGTCTAATTTTAGTGCTTATCTCTCAGAGATGGTGATTGATCATTCTTGATGTATATTAGTGAAGGAAGGCAAATTCTGTCGAGCATGAAGTCGTGGAATGAAGAGGAAGTTGTCAATTTAGGAATGACATCAGATGGTAATGGTACCTTTTATTGGAAAGGCTTTTTTTTTGTTACTAGGAAGTGGGGGGTAGTTCTTAATTGAGAAGCGCAGGGATGAATGAAGGGACAGATTAAAAACAACTTGGCAAAGGAGTATGCATTTTACTGTATGTGGAAAAAGAGGAGGTGGTACTAAAACTGATCTTCGTATTTATTTTTTTCTTTTTGCTTTCAGTGTTTGAGCTAGCTGTTTTGATCTTGTTGAGCTGGGAAATGCAGGAATATGTTTCAGAGCAATTGATTTAGATTTGTTTTCTTAACACTAGTAATTTCATTTACTGTGTAAAGCATGAAAAGGAAAACCCGTCTTGAATTGTTTTATAAAAGCATAGATTCTGAAGGCAGATAAAACGTATGTTCTGTATAATTGACCCACTTGTAAATGATATTGTTCAGTCATTCACTCTGTCATTTTATATGCCATTTTCTTTGCTCCTTGTCTTGTATTTTTCAGTTTGACTCAGAAGTTGGTACCATGAAGACTAGAAATTTATATATGGTATGTCTCACCCCCCCTTTTATTTTGTTTCTTCTTAAGCTCTTCTAGTGTCTCATGGATGGGTTATGTAATGTTGTAGACCTTGTGTTACTTTGCACTGGACTGTTTCCGTCCTATGTTGTATCCTTATATTTTGCCCTTAACAATTGTCCCAGTGTTTAATAATCTGGCATTGGTGATGTTCACTAGACTAAGGGCAATAAGATGACCTTTGCTAATCCTTCCTCCCCTCTTTCAACTGACCCCTGTTGTTCAAGCCTGAGAATGAGCTTGTTGATGAAAGGAAGGAAAAGAGGCAGACCTTTCACCTGCCACAATTTGTTTTTCTCTAAAACGCAGGAACCAGAAGGAGCTGTTGTTCCAGAGTAACAGAGTAACCCACAACTCCTGCAGCAGTAGTACTCCACTGGAACCCAGTAGTCCATTCAACTAGGGTCCAGCAAGACTGCTGACCCAAGGACCTTAGTTTTTTCAATGTGGTAATGACCACCATTCAGATGGGTGGGTTATGGAGCAATTCACTCTCAGCCTGCACATCTCCTGTGGTTGTGGCTGACGATTCATGTTATCAGATATTTCTCTGTCGCACCAGTGGAAGATTTAGCCAAAGACTATTGTTTGCTCCCCCTCGGCCCTTGCAAGGCGTCGTACCCTGTCAAAACTTGTAGGGAAGGAAGGAGGTTCAAGATAACCTCTGTAGAAGAGCCATGTAGGGGTGCCTGTCAGGATTAGCAAAGGTTTGGCTATTATTCCCAATTATTTTTTTCAGTGATAGAAAAGGCAAGGAGGGACCACGTTCTAGACTTTGGCCTGAATATGTCTGATGTTCTTTGTGTTTCACTGCTGCAGTCCTGAAAAGAGAACTCTTTTCCCTCCCATGCTGGTGGGTGCCCCAACTGACATCAGTATGCTTGGGTGTAAAGGGAGCCAGCCTGCACCATGATGTCAGTCTTTTCTTGCCGTCAGAGCCCAAATGGTGTTCAAGTGCATTGGTCGGTTCACACCAGAGAGAAGTCGTCATCAGAAAGGTAAGTACCCCATTGGAGAACTCCTTTCTTTTTCCTTTAACTCGTGTTAAATAAGTAATTGTGTCTGCTGTGGTACGCAGATCCCTGCATCATGATGTCAGTCTTTTCTTGCCGTCAGAGCCCAAATGGTGTTCAAGTGCATTGGTCGGTTCACACCAGAGAGAAGTCGTCATCAGAAAGGTAAGTACCCCATTGGAGAACTCCTTTCTTTTTCCTTTAACTCGTGTTAAATAAATAATTGTGTCTGCTGTGGTAAGCAGATCCCAAACAGAGACTTCCAGTCACTTTGTGTCACCTTTTTAGGCCCAGACCATGACATCCCTAGTTGCCGGATTTTGGCCTGTTAGGTGTAGGGGTAATTTTTTAGTGAGATTTTTGAGTCAAGAATCTTCTCACTTGCGTCTGGCGTCTGACAGTCATTCTGAAATTGAGCAACCTAGGCAAAAGAAAGAAAATAAATTGTGTCTTTGGACTACAACCATTTGCCATCTGATTCTCCTTCTAGGCTTGTGATTGTTGAGGAAGGCAAGGTGCTTTTTCAGCCCCCTTCAGTGTCTGAAATTGTGACACAAGCCTCTTTCAAGACCCATTTGGCATTCGGCATGCTGTTGGTACCATCTACTTCTATGCAAGCCCTTGCGTATAGATTCATAGATTAGTACTAGGCTAACTGCCCTTGCGAGACATTTTAAGCCTAGCCAATTATCCCCTGTGAGATTCAAACCCTGTACCTTGTGTTTGTAAGGCAAACGCCTTAACCATTGGGACTGGAGCCGTTCAGCAGGCCTCTACTTCAGAAGAGTGTTTTTCTACCAGTGACACTTCACCAAGGCCTCTGCCTACACTAGTGCTTTTTCACCCTTCCAGAGTGATAGGTGCCAGGTCATCGGCTTCACCTAGTCTTGAGGCTAAAGCCACCGCAATGAGAGTTACTGTGGCGCGGCCTTTGCCTAGGCCTACTGTCTTCCTTTTACCGGGATCCCAATAAAGATTTGATTAGATTAGCTGAAGACCTGCTTACTATTTTTAGGTCAAAAGACAGGCTACAGGGGATGTCTCACCAGGAAAAAGGAAAAGGGATGCTGCTCCTGAAATGTTCCCAGACCCTTTTCAATCCGGTTAAGATTCATACCTAGAGGAGTCTATGTCTGAAGAAGGCCCCGTGTATAGATCCCATGAGTCTGATTCAGAGAAGAACCTTCCCTCCGCCTCCCCCAGAGGATTTCACCTTTGGGGACACCCTCTATGCTATGAGACAGCATTTTAGTGGGAGGCAGAGGAATATCCCCAGAACAAAAAGAGTTGGGGAGTTCTTGGATGTACCTGAACACAAACACCTTGAATCCTGATTCCCTTCTCCCTGCCCCACATAATCCGGACGGCCTCCTGCTGACGTTGAGGTGGTCACCCTGGGGTCCAAAGGGGCTAGAGCCAGTTCATCCAGGAACCCTTTACCTACAGACAAAGAAGGGCCCTTGATAGGTTCGAGAAAAGTGTATACATCTGCCACTCAACTATGGGGGCAGTTAACTGTCAATGCCATATGATCAAGTATCTGCAAATCATTTTAAAACCTTTCCAAAGACGACCTAGATCACTGTCATCCTAATTCTCAGGTAGTTAAACATTCATTACACTGTGGTTATGCAATGGAAGCTGGAAGCTTCTTAACATTCATTACATTGTGGTTATGCAATGGAAGCTGGAAGCTTCTTGCAGCTGGCTCAGTTTTTAGAAGGCATGTGTGGCTTGGGGAACAATCTCTTCCTGGTTATGTTAAATCTAACTACCTGGATGCTCCTCTGGATAAAGACTTTCTTTTTGGCTCCAAGGTAGAGGCCATTCTCAAGAAGATGGAGGACGAAGCAAAGTTTATGCAGACGGTGAAGGACTTCCTCCTAAGTTCAGTAGGAACTTCAACTAAGCACTGGTCATTTCCCTCCCAGCCTAAGGGTAGACAGAGGAAATCACAGCGGGATAGAACCCCAAGGCAGCAGCAACAGCTGCAAAGAAGCAGGCAGTGGATCTCTGAGGCAAAGGACTTCTAGGTCCAAAGCCCCTGCCAGAGAGCAGCTATGACTTATTCACCCCACTTCACCCCCACCCCATGACTAGGAGGAAGGCTGTCACTCTTCAAACAAAGCTTGGTCCATATCACTTCAGACAAGTGGGTTCTGGACAGTAGTTCAAGTGGTTACAAACTCTCTTTCAGAGAGCTTTTAAAATACCCAGGCTATCCAGATGTTCCACAAAATCAAAAGTCAGAGGCCCTCGCCCAGATTCGGATCTTGTGCTGTCAGGAGCTGTGGAATCAGTTCCAGAAGACCAAAAAGGTAAAGGATTCTACTCCAGGCTATTCCTGGTTCCCAGAAAGGAAGGCTGTTATCGCCCCATCTTGGACCTGTCCAACCTCAGTCAGTTTCTCCTGGTTCCAAAGTTCAAACTGTTGATTCGTCACAAACTGTCACCTATGATAACCACTCAGGTCTTCATGGTCACACTAGACTTAAAAAGATGCCTATCTACATATCCCACAGCTAGACTTCTTTGTTAATGAGGAAAATGCTCGCCTGGAAAAAAAGTCTGTGCCATGAGCAAACAAATCTATCTGGAAAACGGATGCTTTCTCCTTCCCTTGGACTCTCCTTCATTTATGTATTCCCCCTTACCCTTCCTGCTTTGAGTGCTTCTAAAAATAAGGGAAGAGGGCCCAAGATCAATACTGATAGTACCAGACTGGACCAGACAACACTGGGATCCTCTCCTCCTCCGGGCTCGCCAATCAGAGCCCATGGCTGTTACCTCAGCGAGTAGACCTTCTCACTCAAAAACAAGGGAAGGATTCTGTACCCCAACCTTCACTCACCCTTTCAGCTTGGATAATTCCACAGCACCCAACTGCAACATTATCCTGTGTAAGCAAGTACAGGACAGTCTCAAAGTATCTAGAAGGCCTAAAACTAGAAAATCATACTTGGCCAAATAGAAAAAATTCTTTTTTGGTGCCAGAAGTAGCACCTTGATTCCAGTTCAGCACACATTACTACCATCCTAGAATGCCTGGCTAGTTTGTTAGATTAACGTTTTTCCTACTCTTCCATTAAAGTTCATGCATCTGCCATGTCAGCCCACATTCCTACTCTTCCTTTAGTCTTTTCTCATTCTCTATTAAGACAGTTTCTTAGGTGGGTCATTCACATTAGACTTCCCAGGAGGAAACCTACTCCTCCATAGGACCTCAACTTTTTTTCTAGAAAAGATGACTTTACCTGCAGCATCAGCTTCTATGAAGTTTCTTACCTAGAAAACAGCCCTGCTGCTGGCTATCACCTCAGCCAGGAGGGTTTCTGAGTTGCAGGCCCTCTTAACAGTGGAACCATTTATTATTTTCCACCAAGACAGGATTTCCCCTCGGAACTAATCCCTCTTTCATGCCCAAGGTGGTCACTGATACTTCTGTAATCAAGCCATTCATCTGCCTATAGTCTTTCCCAACCCGCAGAACAAAGGGGAAAGAATACTTCATTCATTGGATGTGCACAGGCAGCTCTGATTTTATCTGGACTGGACAAAAGCCTTGAGAAAATCTGAACAGCTTTTTATTACCTTTGCCCCTGGTTCCGAGGGGAAGCCACCCTCTAAACAGACTATCTCTAAATGGATCTCCCACTACTTGTCTTTCTGTTACAGTAGTCATGGCAAAAAAAAAAACTGAAATGATTAATTAGGTCACACTCCACAAGGGCCACAGCTACCACTGCTGTCTTTTTAAAGGGAGTCCTTCCTAAAGACATCTTGGAAGCAGCTGCCTGGTCATCTGTGCATACCTTTATAAAACATTACACTTGGTAGCCTTTTCTAAGACTAAAGTAACTAATCCAGCCAAGGGACCCCCCCCCCTTGACCTGCTGTAGGAGTCCCCTTCCTTAGTTCCCTCCTGTCCACTTAGGGCTTCTCCTGGTAGAGGACAAGAAAATACTGAAGTCATGGGCTGGCTCCCTTTATACCTGAGTCTGCCAAGACCTTCCTCAGATCTATGTACCGGCACGCCTTGTACTGCAACTCTTAGGCTCCATGGCGGCTATCATTGCGCTAGTACCATTGGCGAAGCTGTACATGAGAATCCTGCAGTGGCTGCTTTCTGCAAAATGGTCGTTTTTAACTCACCCACTAGACGACATGATACATCTTACAAACCATTGCAAGGAAAAAATGCTATGGTGGATAAAGCCACAAATGAATCTTTAGCATCTTGGAACTGAGGACAGTTCTCTTAGCGTTGAAAGCATTCCCATGCATCCCTACATTCTGGGACCATTGCAATTTAGTCAGACATGTCAAGTCGTCTGGTATATCAGCAAGCAAGGCGGAACCAGGTCTTACCCCCTGGGTTGGGAAGTCATGAGGATTTGGCACTGGGAGATAGCTTCCAGCCGCTTTCTTATAGCAAGGCACATTCCCGGGAGTTCCAGCCTTATTGCGGACAATCTGAGCAGGAACATCCTGATGCCTCACGAGTGGTCCCTCAACCCTGTATCAGCGGATCGGATCTTCCAACGCTGGGGCAAGCCTTGCTGTGATCTATTTGCTTCACCCGAAACAACAAATGCAGAAGTTACTTTGCCGTGATCCCCCCCGCAGGGAGAACCCCCGAGGGATGCTCTAACGCACGATTGGCCCCCGGGTCTTCTGTATGCCTTTGCCCCGTTTCCCCTCCTTCCAAAATTTCTCCAGAAACCTCAGAAGTTGAGAAGCAAAGTAATCCTCATTGCCCCAGTCAAGTCTGGTTCCCATTTCTATGGCCTCATCTGATTCACAGCTCCTGGATCCTGGATCATTCCCAAGACCTGTTATCTCATCCTCGGGGACTGATTTATCCGAATCTCCACAGTCTCAAGCTCACAGCTTGGATCCTCCACTTCCAGTGATTGCCAGGCTGCCTAACCTCCCATCTCTTGTCCATGAAATTCTTCTGGCTTCACACAAACCTTCCACCAGGAAAGTTTATTCTAGTAAATGGACTAGGTTTTCCATTTGGGCCAAAGATCAGAACATAGATCCCTTCTCTATGTCTATTCAAAATATCCTTCAATACCTGACGACTCTTACATGCAGGAGCCTCAGCATCGACAATCACTGTACATTTAGCAGCTATCGCCAATTTTCATAATGTTCTTCTTTCGGCTATTCCTGGTTAGGGGTCGCCACAGCGGAACTCCGGTCCACTAATGATTGGCAGTAGATTTTTACAGTGCCGAGGTGCCACCTTGACGCCCAATCTTCAATGAAGGCACGCCCATTCACGCATGTCTTTCGAATGCCACTCTACCAAGGGGAGGACATGCAGACTCCACACAGAAGGCACTCCAGCCGAGAATCGAACGGGAGAATCTCTTGGATTTAATAATTCTTCGATTATGTCACACCGCTTATGTAAGACACTTTTGAAAGGAGTTTTACACGTTAAACCTATGGTCACGCCTCCCTTAGAACCCTGGGACTTGACTTTGGTGCTTCAATCTCTCATAGGTCCTCCTTTCAAGCCCTTTGGTTCATGTGATTTAAAGTTTTTGTCATGGAAAACCTTACTTCTAGTAGCACTTACCTCAGCAAGAAGAGTATCTGAGCTGCAGGCCTTGAGTGTCAAGAGACCTTACTTGATCTTCCACACGGATAGGGTGTCCCTTCTTTCTTGCCCAAGGTCATTTCTGGATTTTCCATTAACCAATCTATTGACCCTGTTGGTTTTCTTCCCTCAGCATTCTAATAGAGGGGAGTACCTTTTGCACACCCTTGCTGCGCATCGGCAGCTTCATATTTATTTGGACAGGACTAAATCTTTCAGGAAGATGGATCAATTGTTTGTGGCCTTTGCAGGACCCAGATTGGGTAAACCTGTTTCCAAAGCGACTTTGTCCTCCTGGCTTAGAAACGTCATTACCTTTATCTACCAACAGAATAAGCTATCCTTACCTTCCAGAATAAAGTCTCATTCTACCAGATCTATGACTACTTCTGTAGCATTTCATTCCAGAGCCTCTATGGATGATATCTGCACAGCAGCCACTTGGGCAAGACCTCGTACCTTTTATATCTCATTACAAATTGGATTTGGCCTCCAGGGGATGAGCATTTTTTGGTTCTATGGTGCTCAGGAATATCCTTCCTTAGGGCCACCCAGGACTCCAGTAGCTGGGGACTTGGTCCAAATGTCAATGAATAAACAAAGATTTATAACATCAGATAAAGAAGTTATGTCTTCCCATAACATTCCATCTGTGTTGTAGATCTTTGTTCATTCATTACTTTCTGCCCTCGTTCCCCCTGCCTGGGCTCCTGGTGGACTTTAGGAACTCCTGGGTAGGATATTTGCTAAGACAGAGCCTTCTACTGTTTTTCTATTACTATCTCTGTTATATAGGGATGGGCAAACTCTATCTGGAGTAACTAAGAGAGGGGCATTATGAGTAGGTCTTAGCTGAGAGTTTTTGGCTGGTGCAAGCTTGGAAACGGCCGTATCGGTTCCGAGGAAGGAACCGAAGTCCGAGTGGTAATGAATGAACGAAGATCTACAACACAGATGGAATGTTATGGTAAGAAAACTTTGCATTTGTTACTGTAAATAAAAAGAAGTTAACTGTCAGATACTTCCAAACAGTAAAATAACATTCCATGCCCATGAGAGAGAAAACAGAACTTTAACATTAAACTCTACAGGAAACATAGCTTGTAACCATTTAATAACATACAAGCATATAACTATCAGAGAGACCCACTTTATGTCAAAAGCCCACAATCGGCTTTTTGTTCACACAGGTACCAATATGTATTCTGAAACAATCAAAAGTTTTATAAATATTAAGTAAACTAGTTTAATATATACTAAATCATAGATATACCCTGTTATCCCATGTATCCAAAACAGTTTTGATAAATTAATCTAAGCAGTGACTATGCCTGTGTAATAACTTGGAACATTTATCAGGGTAAAGGGCTATATATTATTTGAAATAAAACATGTCATCTTAAGGTCATAAAAGCAAAGATAGCTTACTGTTCAATTATATCACTCAATAAACCAGTAATATACTAATATACTAAAAGCATAAACAGTTATTTAATTTGTATTTGAACAAAAAAAAGTATAGAAATGAAAAAGCAAAAAGAGAAAGAAAAGCAGTAAGAAAAATATTGTCATGACATACCTTACTTGAAGATTTAGCAAGTATAAAACAAATTTAAAATCCAGCTGCAGTAGATGCTTAGAGAGATTTAGTGGGAACAGCAATCTTTGACTCAGTTTTTTGTTTTTCTTTTTAACATCAGTCCAAGAAGATTTATCAGTAACTGTCTTCAGAGATGCAGATGCCAATTCCATATCTTCAGGTAAGGAAATAATGTTATTTTTAGTAAAGGCAGTGGCTTCCTCTAGGGCATTAAATGATCTAATTTCATTCTGATATAGAATTTTTATTCTGGCAGGAAAGACGAGCTGAGTTTTGATGTTATTCTGCTTTAACAATTTTATTAATGGCCAAGCTTTTTTTCCTGTGTTCCAAAACCCTGGTAGAATAGTCATTATCAAACCTAATTGGGTTTTGATTAAATTTTAATGGGCTTTTCCTCCAGACAGATTTTAGGATCAACTCCTTATTCAAATAAGATAGAAACTTTGATTATTGATCTGGGAGGAGTAGAGGAGGATGTTGACACTGGCTTGCCTAAAGCTGTATGAGCCCTTTCAATACCAAAGGACAGACCCTCCTTTAAATCTAAAATCTCTGGAATCCTGGTATTCAGGAATATATATCTTCTCCTTCAGCTCTCTCAGGGATGCCGAAAATCCTTATATTTGACCTTCTCTCACTGTTTAACAGGTCATCCACTTTATTGAGAAGCCAAATGTTTTGTTTGATGAGAAAGTCTTTCTGGCTTTCTTCTTCCTTCAGCCTTCCATCAAGATCATTCAGGGATGCTTCTGAGTGTGTTATTCTGGATTGATGCTGCTGTATAAGTTCCTTGAGAGAATGTTTGCTTCTGACAATTTTCCTTGAGGTTTTGTAAATTCTCCTTAAAATCATCCATTTTTAGTGAGAGTTCTTGTAGAGCAGATGTCACAAGCTGCGTTTCTTTTTTTTTTAAAGCCATGTCAGAATGAGAAGTCTTCGAAGTGCTCATCTCCACAAATTATATATTTTCCTTTATAATTTGACAGGAAAAAACTTTCCTAAGTTCACCAAAGTTACTAGTAATATAGTTTATACTTTCATCTATCAATTCAAAGTATTTTTGCTAAAATTAAAATAAGTTATTTCCTGTTTTTATACTAGTTTAATGGAGCTCTGAAAAACTGCTATCAGATGGCCATCTTGGCTCCGCCCCCTCTCCATTTTTGTATTCTTAATTTCCAAACTGTCTTATTTTGTTGAGATTTTTAACCCCTCTCCTTTTACCAGAAATGGTTGCTACTGCAGATCTGTTGCCAGATAATAAAATTGAATATTCTCAGTGCCTTGCAATTTAGTCTATGCCAATCTTAATTTTGCTTTTTAGCAGTAAAGCTGCTGTTGTAAGCCACCTGATTTTCAGTGCCTTGCAATTTAGTCTATGCCTTTTTATTCACCATGAGACCAAGTTTTATTTGGTTCACTGTTTCCACTGCAGTGGCTCCCCCATGGGCTTGCTGCCATTTCTTATGGCCAAGAAGCAGGATTCTCAGTTCTTTAACAAGTGCAAGTGTTGGGCATAAATTCTGACCCATAACAAGCATACCAAATATGTTAACTGCGTGGCAGCACATCAGTAAGGGTTGTTCTCTCTGCTCCAGGTTTAAGCCCTCCATGTTGAAGGAAAGGAAGAACTGATTGGAGTTGGAGATGCTTTGAGTTAACCCCTTGCCACTGAGCTCTAGGGTTCCCCCGTCCTCCTCAAAGAAATCAATGATGAGAAAGTCCGACAAAGATCCTGTGCCTTAACTAGGAGGGTTACATTTGCTGATACTTTCTTAATTTCTAAACCTGGTGCATGCTAAACCTCTGCTCAGCTCTAAGCACCTTAAAGGGTGGCCCTATTTAGTTGAGCCATCTTACCTCATCCTGAAAGTGCATAATCCATGAGGCAGAACTCTGTATCCCCATCCCTTGTTTTCAGCTTCAATCAGTTCCAGACATGTCAGGTGGGCTACAGGATAATGCAACATGCAAATCTGTTGTGATTCCTGGGATTTGTTGGTGAAATCATCAAAGGTGGCATGCAACGGGGAAGTTTTGTTGATTACAATAGATGTGTGTAATTTATATTCAGTAATTCCCCAAGATGAAGGGCTTACGTGGTTTGAAGAGATATTGAGTGACTTACATATATATGAACAGGATAGAGTGAATGTCATTGTTTCAATGATGGATATGGTGTTATCCAATAATTTTATTTTCTTTGAAGGCCAATATTGTGGTAAAGTAAAGGGTGTGGCAGTGGGGGTGGCATGTGCCCCCAGTTTTGCCAGTTTAGTTTTATGTTATTGGGAAAATTATTTTTAATTCAGTTTATAAGGATTCCTTTTCTTTTTATACTTGGTTTATTGAATGATATTCTCATCATATGGCATGACGATATGAAATGAAATGGGTTTATTGAGTATATTAAGATAACATCTTTTTTACAATTTGTTCACTGTGGTTAAGGATGATAAGCTTGAGTTTTTAGATGCAACTATTTACAAAGATGTAGAGGCTGGGTGTTTCAAGTCAAATATATATCGGAAACCCATCTTCTCAAATACTTCACTTTGACAGTTTTCACCCATTGGCACAAAAAAAGTCTGTGGTGAATGGCCAACTTGTGAGGTTGGCCAGAATGATGACTGATGATATATTTTTATTGGAGTTAGATAAGGTTTTAGACATGTTTGTAAAGAGGGGTTACCCTTGGTCGTTTTTTGAACCCCATTAAAATTGAAGTGGTAAATAAGAGGGAGCAGAAAATTTATGCTCCACGTTTGGTAGGTTATAATGGTGTTGGCCAGCAATCTTGTCTAGATAAGATAGTTACTGGATACTCTACTAATTCTGTGAGCCCAGCCGGTGTCTACAATAATTCATGTATACTTATTACTATTGATTCTCCACAAATAATGAGTATGCTCAAACGTAATTGGTCTATTATTTCTTCTAATGTGCAGGTTGGTAATAATATATTGGGTGAAAAACCCATTGTTGTATATAGGAGAAGTATTAATTTTAAGGGTATGTTGGAAAAAGTAAATGCATATAAAACCAACTGTTATAATAGGTTAGAGACAGTATGTTAAAGTATGGACATTGCAAAATGTGTAAACATGTTCAAACAGGTATGAAAGTGACGGTTAATGGGAGCACTATTTTATATAAAGGCAGATACAATTGTGACACCAATTGGGTGATTTTGTAGCTATTTGTCAGGTATGCTCGGCCTTCTATATTGGAAAAACCACTAGAAGGTTCAAAGAGAGGATGTATGAACATGTTAGAGACATTGTTGGGGGCAGGGATACAAATGCCCTAGCGAGACACATTAAGAAGTGTCCTACGCATACATTTAAATTTGCCATCCTAGATCAACTTCATCGTCTACCCAGAGGCGATCTCTGCTTAACATAAAAGGCCATGTCAAACCCAGAGCTGTTGGACATGCTACACTTAAACAAAAACCCAATCCCTCGGAGCAACACGCTCCAGGGATCTAAACCTTATCACAATAAACAAAACATGCTGGAGGGATAGGTTCCTGACCCAGAGTCTCCCCAGACTCTGGAATAGACTGCCCATACATGTCAAGCAGAGTGTCTCTTTGGCCGTCTTCAAAAGGGACCTTGACGATTGGATTGGAGAAAGGAAATTCACACCAGGGATCACGTCAGTCACCCTGCTAGACAGGGGTCCAGGGAAGTAAATAGTGTGGGAAGAAATAGCCAGGGAATTCTTATGGCTAGGCTTGTATAGGCCCTAGGGCTGATAGCCTAGTACCAACCTATGAACCTATAAGAGACATAAGAGGGATAATTATTGAAGACCATCTATTAGTAAGAGATCTTATGTGGCAACTTAAGTTGAATGTTTTGCTTTAATTCCCCCTGGTCTGAATGAAGCATGCTCAATTGTCCCTGTTATTAATATAAAGAGCTTAGAATGTTAATGCTATTGGCTTTCAATGGATTTTTTAAAATGATATTCACTTTGTTTTGAGTGATGGTTTTAAATTCTTATCGTGTATTATTCAGTCTATTATTTGGACACTTAGTTATGTTACTGCTTTTAATTATAGTAATTAGCAACAATTTATATTTTTATTGGGTTACATTTTTTAGATATATACATATGTCTTAGAGTTTTTATAGGTTATTATATTTGTCCATACATTTGCCTTAATATTTATTCTAGTCATGTGATTTTACTAATTGCATAAATAGGGTGTGTTTAATTATTGCAGTAGTTCTGATGAAGCCCTGATTCAGATGAAAGCGCTTAACTGGTCTACTGCGGCTTGTTTCTTGTTTTTTGTCTGAGTAAACTGCAGTGTGAGTTCACTTCTTCGGCTCTGCTTTTCTGTCGCCTTACATGGTTATTGGTTTACATTTTGCCTGGTGTTTGACTATGGTTGAGCCACCTTTTGTCATTGTTGACCTATTGGTTCTTGGGGGAGGGATTCTACCCTTGCAGCTTCAACCATTTGGCATTAAAATATAGGGGTCAACAGCTTCAGTTGTTGGTTTGTGGCTGTTGCTGGCTCCAGTGTCTACCAATAATGCTGCATCCTTGCATGAGATATCCCTTGATACAGGTGATGGCACAGTGACCTCTCTCTTCTGCTTTTTCCTCACCATACCATTAAGAACACAGTCTTCAATGGGTTTTGGCATGATATAATCACTGTGTTCCTTTTTTCCTCCTTGTAGTCAGTTTTCATGTCATCCAGGAAGGAGAAATTTGAGTGAAGGAGGCAGATTCCCCATAAAGATAGACATGTGAAGTGCCTATTTTGCTTGGGTGCTATGCATGGTCATATTCAGTGTTCTGTCTGTCAGGTGTTTATCCTTAAGACAGTCTACAGCTGTCTTATTGTTCCTTTCAAGTTATTTGGGAAACCAAAGCCTGAAGATTTTGACTCTGGGTACTATGGCCGAATCTGCCTTCCCTGAGGTTCAGCTGCCACTTAAGAAAACAATGGTTCTGTCATGAGAATATACTCTTGGCTATGCTTTCAAGCCTTACCTGAGGACATTAAGGCCAAACTTTTAGGTTGTCCCTTAGATAACCAGTATCTTTTTGGCACTGCTGTTGAAGAATTATTTAAAAACCTTCAGGATAAGGGCAAGGTTATGAAAGACCTGAAGCAAATTTTTGTTTCCCTGTACCCAAGTTCTAGAGGAACTGTCCATCCAAATAATTTTTTGTCTGTTGCAGCCTAGGTAACCTGCTTAGGAGCAAGAGAGTTACAAAGCAGATTTTCCCAGACAACCCACACATAATTTTAGAGGCTGGAAACCTTCTTTTCCTGTTATCTGCCTCTGTCTGGCATACAGCCTCCCCATCCCCTTGACAAGATTCCTCTGTCCCTGAGGCTGACCCTTTATTTTCCTGTATGGCAACAGATAACCATAGATGCGTATAATTTTTTTCGTGATTCAATATGGTTATTTTTATGATTTGGAAATCTCTTCCTCCATTTTCTGGCCTTCTTCATTTTCCCTTGGTTCTGCAGGGTCTGGTGGATCAGGGAACCGTTCAGTCTTTTCCATTGTCTCAGCAGGGAACAGGTTTTTATTCCAGAATGGAAGCCCATTCTAGACCCATTTTTTCTCAACATATTTCTCATTTCCTTCAGGGTGTTTTCTTCAAACCTGTTCCCCTCTTTTTATTCATCAAGCTTTTCTGGTATTTCTTTATTTGAAAGCCATTTAACTCCATATTGCCATTTACCCGCTCTTCAGGAAGTTTTTGTTTCACTGTTTCTTCCTCTTATCAGTTCTCTATTTTGCCTTTTTTGCTATAGCCCCAATGGTATTTACCAAATGTCTGGCCCCTGTGGTAGCTTTCAGCAGACTTCAGGGAATTCACATACTTCCTTTTTGTTTAGACGACCTTGTAATCAGGCCTGTCTCAAAATCTACTCTTCCGTTTGCTTCTATACAGTGTTGAATTCACCCTCAGGAATCTGAAAAAGTCTGTGTTGAGTCCCTCTTAGGACCAAGTGATTTGGGGTTGCAGGATTCAGACCATCCCAATGCTGGCTCATCTCCTGCTTGCAAGGTCCTGTCTGACTGTTTACTTCCAATGCTTTCTGCAACTGAATTTCTCTGAGATCTAGGATGCATGACATCCACCATTCCAGTGGTTTCTTTTGCCAAATGCCACACAAGGAAATTTCAGTGGTGTCTCAAGGCTGTTTGTCTCCAGCTCTGCCACCCTGTGGAGTATCTGGTCCCCGTCCTACCTTGTCTTAAGCCTGAGCTGGTGGATTTGTCAGATTTCCCTAAATCCAGCTCTCCCTTTTCAGATTCCTCACCCTGTCCAGGAGCTGTACATGGATGTTTCCATTCATGGTTGGGAAGCCTTCTCCAACAACCTCAGCCGCCAAGGTCTGTACTCTTAGCTCTACATACTTTCTCCCTTTTGGCTTCCATGTCCTCTAAAGATTTTAGTAGACAATACCAGCAAGGGGGGGGGGGAGCAAAAATGTGGGACACAAGCAAACTCTTGCTAGTGGCTCCCTTTTGGTACTGTTACCCAATGTCACATATATATCTTATGTCTTGCAAATATGACATGTCTGATGTGTCACCAGGAAGATGTAAAGGTTTTGGTATACTGGCTGGATGCTATGCTATCCCATGGAAGGATATCTCAAGAGTAAAGAATACTGCAACTGTGGGAAGTAGGACTTTTGCTGTTATGGTAAGATCTTGTACAACTGTACTTTCTGCATTCTTTATTTAAACATATGTTATATTGTGTGTCCTGCCCATTTTTTTCTCTGACAAGACCAGGCTGTACCTTTGAGGAAACAAATATGCACTACTTGACTTGCTCCTTAAAGTCCTACTGCAGGGCTGTGATTATTTTCCATCCAGCTCATAATTCACATTAGCACTGCACCCTCTCATGTAATTTTGCTACATTGCATGTTCATAGGAGATTACTCTGGCTAATGGCCCTAGGGCCCTTACTAGCCCAGCCAAGTACAACTCTTGGTCACAAGAATGTGAAGGTATTAAATGGACCTAAGTCAAGAACTACTGCCCCTGATCAAGAGGGACACAGGTGAAACTCCCGGGGGTGGATTTGCAGATGTTCTTCGTGTTTCACTGTTGCAGTCATTACATTTGGGTTATCTGCTTGCAGAAAACCCTCAGTCGGCCTGATTATCAAAGTCTTGGGTCCTGCGTCAGTTGCTGTCTCATCTTCCATGACGTCAAGTAGTCAGGGGTATAAAGCATGCAGCCGACGCCATTACATCAGTCTTTCTTGCCGTGCGGTGCCTGAAGCAGAAGCGGCTCGCAAGTGCCGGTTGGCTGACTCCTGAAATTTTCGTTTTCGAGTTTCAGATCCAAAGTCTTCAACTAAGCTAAGTACCCCGTTTGGGATCCTTTTTCTTGCTCTAAACCCATCAGTAAAAGTTAATAATTGTATTTCTTGTGGAAAGCAAGCACCTCATAGAGTTTCATTCGTACTGCATTCCTTGCTTAGGCCCAGACCACAACGTATCTCGCTGTCGGTTTTGTGCCTTATTCAAACCTCGAACTATTCGTCATCATTTTTGCATCTAAATATTTTGGTACCTGGTTCAGTTATCCAGAAATGGATTCGGTAAGCCACCCGACTACCGACATTCTGAATAAACGCAAAGATAAAGACAGAGACAGACCGCATAGGCCCAAAGCTGCCGACGACGCTTCTCCTAAGCTAGCCGCCAGTACTCAGTGAGGCACTTTCGCAGCCCTTGATACCCGCTACTTCAGATTTGCAGGCCTCTACTGAGACCCATTCGGACTGTGTGGATGTCTCTACCTTGGATGGGTCTGGACCGCTGTGCAGGCACCGGCTTTTGAGGGTGTATTCAAGCCTACTGACTTGCATATTAAACAGATGCCATCTTCTTCTTCAAGGCCTAAAACTCTATCCATGCCTAGAAAACCGATGCCCAGACCACATGGTCAGGCCCCCTATGCCTAAAAACAAATGATCAGAATGTCTGAAGACCTTATTACTCTAATTAGGGGAAGGCACCCTTCTTTCCCTATAAGAGACCTAGAACTGATTTTCCTTCTGATTCTTCTGATCAGGACTCTGAAATTTATGTTTTCTCTGATGACCAGGAATTGCCCTTATCTACCTATGAGGATTCTGATGCAGAGGACTCAATTCCCTCTGCTTCCCTTCCAGAGGATTTCTCTTTTGGTGAAACCTTGCATACTCTTAGGGAGCATTACTGCTGGTAAAGCCAGGATTACTCTGACTCCAAAAAGAGGCTTAGGGAATTCTTACTCCTACCTCAACACAGGCCTTTGGCTATCCCTGCTGTTCTGGACATTGTAGATGATGCCTTCTCGGAATCTAGCCTGGCACCTGACTCTCTACCTCCGGCTCCCAGAAAACCTGACTGGTATTATAGGGTACCTGACTCTCACAAGTTCCTCTTTAAGAATCCTACTGCGGATCCTGAGACCATTTCCCAGGGACCCAAAGGCATTAAGTCTACTACTGCCAAAACCCTACCCCCTCTGATAGAGATTCCAGGGCCCTGGACAGATGGGTTAAGAAGGTATACACTTCTGCAGCTTTGGCCATTAGGGCCTTAAACTGCCAGTTTTGTATGTTAAAGTATCAGCAGTATATTATTTTATTGCTTAAACAGAAAATGATGCTGATTCCTGACTGTGCTGTAAATAAAGAATTACAGGATTTAATGCATTCTGCTGAACAAGTTGGAAGACATACTTTGCAGTGTGGTTTTGATTCATTAGAGGCATCTTGCAGGGCTGCTGTCACTGGGTCTGTACTTAGAAGGCATGCTTGGCTTAAGGAGCAATCTTTGCCAGATCATGTTAAGGCTAAATTACTGGATGCTCCCTTAAACTAAGATCGTCTGGCTACAAAGCTGAAGAAGTACTTAAAAAGATGGAGGAAAAAGCTAAATCTATGCAAACTGCTAAAGATTTCCTGTAGGTACAGCCTCCCAGATTTAGTAGACACTTGCCCTCAAAGAATTGGTCCTTTCCTGCCTCTTCCAGGCATTCTCAGTCCAAACCCAGAGCCAGCAGAACACCCAGGCTTCAGTCCCAAGGTACTCACAGGCCTAAGCAGTGGGGCGCCCCCACTTCCAAAGCTGGGAGTAGTAAGACACCCCCTTATAGTAAACTGTCACAATGACTTAACTTTAAACTTTCCAAGCCCTGCTCAACTGACTTGTTCCTTTAGGGGAAAAGATCGTCCTGCATGCAAAAAACTGGGAACTCATTACCCAAGACAAAAGGGTTTTAAATATAGTTTCCCAAGGATACAGATTTCACTTCCACTCCTTACCAACCCCAAACGATTGGCCAGACCTACCCCCAAATCAGTGGGCAGAGGCTCAAAAGCAAGTTCTCTCTCCGAAGCATCAGGGATATTCAACCTGTCCCAGAAGAAGAATGGGGGCAAGGTTTCTACTCAAGACTTTTCCTGGTACCCAGAAAAGCCAATTCCTTGCGTCCTATCCTAGGCCCGTCTATCCTAAACACCTTTTTGGTAATCCCAAAATTCAAAATGCTAACTCTTCATCAGCTGCTTCCCATGCTAGGCAAAAATGCCTGGTTGGCAACACTGAATTTAAAGGAAGCCTACCTGCACATCCCAATAAGGGAATCTTGCAGAAGATACCTATGCTTCAGAGCAGGCTACATGCACTATCAGTTCTCTGCACTGCCCTTTGGCTTATCTACTGCACCCAGGGAATTCCCAAAGTGCCTAACTCCAGTCATTGCATTTTGCGGGCAAAGAAATATTCAAATCTACCCCTACCTGGACGATTGTCTAATTCAGGCAGAATGCCAGGACATACTATTAAACCATCTGGCATTTGTAAAGAAATTAGTAACTTCTCTGAGGTACACCATAAATGAAAAGAAATCGCATCTAGTACCCTGCCAACAAATTGTATTCCTGGGAGCAAGCTTGAATACAACTTCCCAGATGGCCTACCTCTCGCCCAAGAAACAAGTTCATTTGACAGCCTACTTTAAAAAACTGGCCACAAAGACCCAGCTGTCTGCAAGGAAAATACTGCAAGCCCTGGGGTTCATGGCCTCTTGCATTCTACTAATTCCATGTGCGAGACTGTATCTGAGGAAACTACAATGGTATCTAAAAAGCCTATGGTGTCAACATTCTCAGGTACTAGAATCAATGATTCCTATCATACCGTGTCTAAAAATAGAGTTCCTTTGATGGGAAGAGGCCTGCCACCAAAACAAGGGACTGCCATTCACTGTACCCCCTGCCACTCAAACCCTAACAGACACATCAGACTATGCATGGGGATCTCACTTGGCAGAGCAGATTCTTTGAGACCTGGCTTAAACCCTTCATCTCTGACTCTGAAATCCTCCCCCTGGCTTTCAAGCCCTTAGATATGACCGCCTAAATAAGAAAGGTAGAGGAGTAGCCTTAGTATTCACTAATCCTCTCCCCATTATTCCATACCCAGACCCCATTCCTCAGTTCAACAATGCAGAACTAGTACAGCCACAAAAGGAATTGTCTGATATCCATTTATATTCCCCCAGGTAACAATACCCCTACTCTTGAGGACATCCTCCAATGGGCCTCAACTAATATTAATCTTGAGACCTATATTCTCAGAGATGTCAGTATAGATTGGAACAAAATTAACAGCCAGAATCCTGCTGTTAATTCACACAACTCACTACCTCCATCACAAGACCCTACAAAAATAACCCTCCAGGTTCAACTCTGGACTGGATTCTAGCCACCCACCCTAACAACATTACTGATTCAGGCATCCTCCCTGACTCCTTTAGTGATCATCTGCCTTCCTATATCAACCGATCAACCCTTTGCCCTCCCCTCCAGCACCAATATATGCACACACATAACCTATCAAATTTCAACCCCACTACCTTCTCTAATTCCCTTAAACAAACTGATTGGAATATATTAAAGACCCTCCCACTTGACTGCGCCGTCAATTACTTTAATTCTACCTTCCTAAACATTCTTAATTCCCAAGCTCTACCACGAACTATAAGAATTAAAGCTAACTCTGCTCCATGGTTAACCAAAAAAAAACAAAAAACTCATGCAACAGCGAGATAGATCCTGGAAATTTTCTCAGTGCGACAAAAACCCAGAAACCCTTGTTCATTACAAACAACTCCGTAACCTTACTAAATGACATGTAATCAAAGAGAAGCAATCCTTCTATATGAAACTCCAAAACAAACATTCCAAAAACCCCAAACAATTCTGGAACTCCATTAATTTTCTTCTCAACCCAGGCACAAAAAAACAATCCTTGTCCTGATACCACCAAGTCTGATACTGAAATTGCCACTCTCTTCAACTCCTTCTTCACCAATTCCATAGCTCAACTTACTAATTCCTTCCCAAACAACCCATCCACACAGTTTACTCACCCTTTTTCAGTCCCTAAACCAAACTCTCTCCCCACTTTTGAACTTAAACCAGTCTCAACCTATTATATAAAAAAGTTGCTCACCAAACTAAAACCATGCTGTTATGCTCCAGATAACATTCGATCCACATTCTTACAAACTGCTGCAGACGGAATCGCCCTCCTCATTAGCATCCTAATTAACAGATCCATACAGGAATCTTATGTCCCCAAGCTGTGGTGTGCCACCTTCATACATCCCGTACATAAAGGCGGTAAAAATAATAACACCTCAAACTTCCACCCCATAGCCATCCTATCCCCAATATCAAAAATTATGGAAAAATGCATTCACTCCCAGCTAATGCCCTACCTAACCAAAAACCACCTCATCGCACATACCCAACATGGCTTCCGTCCTGGTCACAACACTATAACTGCTCTTCTCTCCTTCCTAGATATAGTCAATCATGCCCATGACTCTGGTAACCTAGTTTTTACAATTCTTTTAGATCTCTCCAAGGCCTTCGACACTATCTCCCATACTCATCTCCTCAGCCACCTAGCTAACCTCAACCTCCCTCACAGTACCGTATCGTGGTTCTCTAGTTACCTAATGGACAGACCCTAAGCTGTAAAATGGAAGAAAGGTACCTCAAACTTCCTTCCTACTCCTACAGGAGTTCCCCAAGGCTCCATTCTTGGCCCCATGCTATTTAATATCTTTAACAATTTATATTCTGCTATCCCAAATACTAAAATTGTACAATATGCCGATGACTCCACAGTAATCTGCTGCGCCCCTAACCCCCCTGAACTCCAGTCCCTCACTCAAACCGCCTTCTCCACCATTGAGAATTGGATGCTTCAAAACCACCTGTCTCTAAACGCTAACAAATCTAAAATAGTACTCTTCCTCCCCTCTAAATCCACCACTTTGGACAAAGGCTCCTTCAAAATTAGAAGCCAAAACAATTCAACTATAGAAATTGTTCCCCAAGCCAAACTACTCGGGGTTACCATAGATGAAGACCTCAGAATTTGACACCCATATTCAACTGAACATCAAAAAAAACCATCAAAAACTGCTATATAGAAATATCCACTATCTTTCCTATTCTACTATACAGATCCTCGCAACAACCTATCTTCTTCCCTCACTTATGTATGGTGCCCCCTACTTTACTAACTTATCCGCCTCTACCACCACCAAAATGGAAAGTTGCTATAACAAAATTTCTAAATTCGCCATTAATGCCAAACATTCCTCCTATCATTGTTCTACCCTCCACTCACTGAACTGGCAAGAACTTCCCAACCTTCTAGACTACCACCAACTTACCACTGCCCATTGGCTTTTACTCAACCCTTCTAAATGTCCAGCACTATCCAATATTCTACAGCCTTATACCCCTAGCAGGCCACTCAGATCTGCTCAGCAAAACTCATCACTGTCTACAAACCAAAGCGTCCTGCAGGACAGCACCTCTTCTCCTTCTCCCTAGCCAAAAAATGGAATTCTCTCCCTTCCTTCTTAAGAACCACCAATAACTTCAAAACTCAACTCCATTCCTACTTGCTCCATAACAGAAAGTGCAACTGCATTCTCCAAACCTAACCTACAACCCTCCTACCTATGTAACACTCGTATGTCTTTTTTAAGACTCACTTGCTACATTACAATTTTACCTCATGATGTCACTGATTTAGTATTTCATTGTAAATGTATCCTCAAATTTGTATCCTTAATTATTAATTTTGTATCTGTATGTTTTACTGTAATAGTTGCTTTATGATTTTAACTCAAAATAGTCTCTTTGCTGTTCTGTTGTCTTTGTATGTGGAGCTTTTCTCCCCGGGCCTCCACTGAAAACGGGCTTTCGAGCCCAGTGGACCTCCCTGGTCATCAAACTGAAATAAATAAATAAATACACTGGCAGATGAACTGTTGGATGTGTAACATTATATATATAATTGCTTCCCATTATGGGGGCATCTGACATCTGGGGCAAGAAAAACTGATGTAATGGCGTTGGCTGCATGCTTTATACCCCAGACTACCTGACGTCATGGAAGATGAGACAGCAACCGACACAGGACCCAAGACTTTGATAATCAGGCCGACTGAGGGCTTCCTGCAAGCAGATAACCCAAATGTAATGACTGCAACAGTGAATACACTCGAACATCTACATTTATGGTAAGTGTACACAACTGTACTCTTCCTATCCAATCTTCCAAACTACACATAAATAGGGTCAGTGGGCTCTGCTTCGAATTAGAAGTTTGTTCCAGAGGTGCATCAAATACCATGGGTGTGATGGACTCACTACCCACCATTTACTTACCCACAGGTATGTGTTTCAACCAAAACCGTAAGACAATCAAGCACAATCTCTTCCTCAGTAGCTATCACAGTCTTGTAGAAATATCTCCATATCATGCCTCTCTTCTGTATCCCCACTGCAGCAGATGCCTTTACCTTTTTGTATCAGTCTGTTTTATATGTGTCCTTTGTTTCCCATATGCAGCCATTAGTAGCCTGTACATATGTTTTTTCCATTTCCATTTAAACTCATAAGCTGCTGTTATAAGAGGGAAACATTTATCCTAAGCCCTGATACTCTGGCAAAATTGCTAAAGGAATTCAGCATCCCCTTCAGACTGCATTCGGTGGATTAGATAACCACACCACACATCTGGCAATCCAACAGGTCAGTGTAGGGCAACGGAGTTTGAGATAACTTCCATTTTATGCCTGGCTCACAAAAAACTCAGAAAAGTCAGTCATGGCCAAGATGAACAATAAAGTTGAGTGTCCATGTCTAAAGAACGTTAAGCACATCCCAGCAGTTGATGCCTCTTGATAGAAAAAAGAAACAAACAAGAAAAAAAAAACAAAAAAAAAATGTGCACCAATTCTGTCCAGTAAGGTCCAGATAAAATTCCACTCATTGCAGTCAACAATGCACAAAATTGATTGCAATAATGCCATTCCTGCCTTTGGATATTTAGTTGTGAACCCCTAGGAGATTATTTGGAGTAAAGTTCTATCCAAGCACTTGGTCAAAATCTTAGCACATATTTTAATTTCAGTCTGTAGTAATGGAAACTGGACAATGGTTAGCAACATTGTATCTGTCTTTCCCCAGCATTGGCAGAAAGAGAACTGTAGAAAAGTAAGTAAAATATGCCCATATTCCTCTTAATCAGAGACAAGGCAATGTATGTATTTTGCTTTATCTGCAGTGAGGTCCTGGATTGCACCTAGAATTTCAGCTGTAGAGATTTCTTCATTCAACCTCAGTCTTTCTCTTGGGGTAGTTTTCCTAACAGGAACTTTGCGCAAAAATTTTAAACCGTCCATTAATGGGTCTGGTGTATGTAAGGAATGTCTGCACCTGTACTCCTTGAAAAAAACAAAACAAAAAAAAACCCTTATTAATGCCCTGAGGACTGGTAGTAATCCTCTCCTCACCATCTTATTAACCCAGTACTGTTAGATCCCTCATACATTTGTGGCACTGCCTAGCATGCAGTTTACAAGATGTTAAACCCTTGACTCAGAAAAAGGGCCTTTATCTTTCCCACTTATGATTTTTTTTAAGCTAATTAATCTTGAATTGACATTTCATTGATTTAATGTAGGCACATAGGGTATTTTACTCCTGAGAAGGCATATGCAAGCTCTCTATAACGTTTTGACTGACTCTCCATACTTGACTTTGCTGCTGTTCCAAACTACTGTGAGCTTTAATTTTCTGAAAAAAGATCTCCTCGAAAGTGGCCCATTTCTTCCCTGGATAACTACCAATACCAGAACCACTTTACCAAAGCTGCTTATCCATTCTCATATAGGTCTACAGTTTTCAGGATTCCTCAACAGCAGATGATCAAACTTCTATATAAATGTAGTTCTTGTGCCACTCCTACAACCTGTGTCCAACTATGAAAAGAGGTACACACACCTCCCCTGGAGAAGCACAGTATATATTTTTGCCCATGTCCTGTACTTTCAGGAGAAAATTGAGCATCCCATATCATCTCACCTTCATTGTGCATACACAATAAGCAGTCTTATAAGCAACAGAAGGGAACAAAGAAAGGAAAGGGATAGAACCCACAACCAATCTACACCACTGTAACTGTTAAGATATTGCCTAAAATTAGCATATTTTACCTCCAATCTTTGTTGCCTAGAGACTCATAACTGTACAATTAAACACAATGTTAACAATTTTCACTTTGACATACATCTGTAAAAAAAAAAAATACAGCCATTAACCTGAACAGAGCTCAAACCCCATATACAATCTCAAAATAGCACAAAAGACTTCCAAAACTAAACACAATAAAAACAAACATACAAGCTTTACTGATAATTGGAAGTGGTTCCTGGGTGAGAATTTAGCCAAGATTCCTTAATGTCTCAAATGCCCTCAGCTGTTGTGTTCATCTTTTATGATTGCACTTTATATCCTATTTATGAAGTCGTAAGTGGCAATGTTGTTGATTCTGTAGAGGGACTGTTCCAGTAACTTTTCACCTCCTATAGGTTTTGCTGCACCTTGCCCTGACTGACTGGTTAAATGGAGTTAAACTGAATTTCTTCCCTTGTGAGGATTTAGAGAGGGGTATTAGAAATGGGACTGTCCCATGTCTTGTTCTGGATCTGCCTACCCCCCCCAAAGTGTTTGCACCTCATCAGCAAAAGATCTCTTGTGGTTTGCATCACAGTTTCACAAGGAGGTGTCACATCCCGTTCACCAAAAACTAGGCTACATAATACCTCAGTGAGGTTACTAAACCTCATTTCTCTACCCACATTGCAAATCAGAAGCCACTGCTTATCTCTTTGCAAATAAAGTAGCAGTGTATATGAGTGGATGACCTGCTTATTTAAGACCGACAGCCTTCAAAATTTTCTGTCTGTCATTATAGTATACGCATTTAAAAATAAGTGTCTGGGGATTAATATTAGGCTGCTTGACCACTGTCCTGTGTGCACATTCAATAATGGGGGGGAGATGATATCCATTTTTAACAAGCTACATAAGTCCTCCCTAATAAAACTCAAAGGATTCATGCCTTCCACTCATTCTGCTAAACCAGTATCCCTAAGATTATTACACATCTCTCTATCTCCCTTGTGTTAGAAGAGGCATTTTCATCTGCCTTCTCAGTTCCTGCTGCTGATCCATTAAAGTACTGTTGAGCTTTTCCATCTTTTGATTATGCCTACCTATTACTGCTTTAATTGAAATGATATCCAAAGTTGAAATATCAGTAGACCTGGTCGCCATCTTAAAACAATCAGTTTCTCCCACCTACTCAAGCCAGGGGAAAAAAAAAAAACAGAAAACTAATACAGTTTAAAAGTAATCCATACCAACTGATGGAAAGTGAAAACAGAAAAGAAATGGGCAGCTCATTTAAGTGCCACAATGCTAATAATGCTAGCTGCCACACCATGAGTATGCTGTGTGCATTGTACTGTGTACTGCTGTGTGAATGTGTATTTTGCGGGTTGCATTGCTGTGCCATGTATTTTGGATGTCCTGTCAGTCATGGCATTTGCACAATGTATAGCTGTGGCAAAAGTGTTATATGTCACTGCTTCCATCACATTGTTTAACACTGACATGCAACATGCATGTATATTAGCCATGTATGTGTCTGGTATGTTGCTCCATTGGATCATCCAGCATTATGTCTCATGTCTTCCTTTTGCCTCCGTTTAATTTCTCCACATCTTTCGAGTTTCTAATACCATAACAAGAATGAACCAAGTCTAGGGTATCATTAAACTTCATAACATTAGCATTGTTTCAGTCTTTGATGTTAGCCAAAAGTGCTCTTCACAGCACCTGCAATGTGCCTAGAATTGACTCCTGTAATTTATATTACGTGCACTATTAGCATAGCTAAGTTCAACTGTAGAGTCTTTATTAGACTCGTTGCTCCTACTGTTACTGGAACTGAGGGTATCTTTCACATCACTCTCGCTTCTGCCTGCAAATCCTGATATTTTATGACATTGTGTCTCAATCATTAGATGTTGCAGTTTCAGTGATCAATGCTACTTTTTTCTTTTTTGTCATGGACTACTACATCTGGTTTTCTCGCATCTAGTTTTTGAACTGTTGGTAATGGATGATTCCATGAGCTGTACACTTCATCACTCTCTGTTATTTGTGGTTCATGTTTCCAATCCTTCTCTGCTACCTCTATATTGTAGTGTTTGTACAATCCCCATTGCAGCAGTCTTGCCACACTATAGTGCCTTTCAGTATACAGGCCGTAGATAATGTGCAGCTATTTTCTATTCTTTTTTTCTCCAGAATCTACATCTGCCTGGTTCTTTCCTACACGTTCGATGGATTATATGTATGTAGTCCATTATCGTGGTCTGCCATTTTAACATTTCTTCTTTTGGTTTCAACTCACCGCTCCTTAACCATTCCTGCATCAAATGTTGATCAGCCTGAGGATGCTCCAGGAGATTTCAATACTTGCCACTATATACATTTCTTTCCTTTTTCTTCTTAGATTCTTTCTTTTCGTTTTTGGCACATTAATTTGCTGATTTTTGTCTACTTCTGGTTTGAATTTTCATTCTTTGTTGACAATGGAGTGCTTCTGCCAATCTATGCAGAGATGCCATCTTAGACTTCCTCTCATGTTTTAAAACGTTCACTATGTTTGGATTTGATGAGATCAGCAGATCTGTATGCAGTCTCACAATTGCAGATCTATATGTGCAATTAATTTCAAGGTGGCCCATACCTCATTCAGAGCAAGGAATATAGAATATTAGTTTACATTGATTTTTATATGTCATGATAAGCTTGACACATTTTTCTTGTTTTCCAACTGATCCAGTACTTTTTTTTCAGGAAAGTCAGTCACATCAAAACTGTCATTTAGAACCAGAAGATCAAATTGGTGTATAGCTTGGACTTTATTCCTAGAAGGCTGATTTCAGTATTAGTTTTAGTCTTCTGAAGTATTCCTAACTGAATTTTATTCATATTTGTTTATATTTTGCCAATTTTTCATCAGTTCCCAGATATTTATACACTTTCTACTGTTTATGCTCATTTATATCACATTTCTTTCCCAAACTGACGTTTTCTTGGTACTGCAACTTTTCTGCTTTAAATGTTGCTTTTGCACATTCATCAAGACCAAATGACATTCTTATAACATCTGAGAAAGTTTTAACATCTTACAGTTGTGCTTTCCACTCCTCATCTGATGACCTATATAATTGTAATCCTCTACAAAAAGTATACAAGAAGTCTTTAAGCAAGATAGTTTTCTGAGATCCAAATTGTAACCATAACTTAATGTATTAAGTAAAAAGCTTAATGGGTTAAAGGCAAGACAGGAATATCCCCCTTTGAATTGTTATCCCTGGGATAACAATTTGCCCTTTGTCATAAATTAATTGCAATGTGATTTGTCACTGTGATCACTGTAATGTAATTGATTAATGTAGGATGTATCTTACACTTCTGTAAGCACTCTTTTATCCATGAATGTAGGATGTTGTGAAATGCATAATCTATTCATTCCATGCTTAAATTCTTCTCCTTTTACAGTTCTCTTTTATGGCTTTATGTAACATCAAATTAGCCTTTCTTCTGTATGACTTTCTTTTGTTACCCTTTTGTTCTATTGCCATGGCTTTTTTTTTCTGACTATAAATTGTGTATCAATTCCAGTATATAGTTTGCACATCATCGGAAGGCAAGTTTTTGGTCTATAGTTTTTAGCATGGCATTTGGGAGCATCATTTTTCCTGTTAACCAGGTTGGTGTCTGTTTGGGCTAAATCTTGATATTAATATTTTTAGCCAGAAATTAAATACTGCATTTGGGCTGTTATCCTGTTTCAGAGCTTTTCTTAATTTTGTTTCAGTTTCTCTGGCTGTTACTTCATCCCGTTTCATGTCCTGTACATTGGAATTCCTTACCGTTTCTTTTAATTTTGTATCCAGCATCTTTATATTCTATGGGGATTTCATAAACCTTTCTCAAAAATGTGTCTCTCTTTTTTTGTGGTCTTTCTATTCTTTTCGCTTTATTTCCCAATCCTCCTTAAAACTAGCGTCATCAATGAATTGCTTATTTTTTTACATTTCCTTTGTACTTATTTGCATGTCTTCTAAGTTTTTCTCCCTGTGCTGATATTTTTAATGTATTATTTGTAATAGGGTATGAAAGACCCTGTTCTGATACTGTGCGTTACTTTTACCATGTCTCTTTCTAATTATTTTTATTGATCTAGTCCGTATTCTATAGTCTTCTAGCAATGACACCTCTTGTCTTGTTTTTTTAGTTTTTTTTCTGTGGAATGTTTCCATGATGGCATTTTATTTTTTTCCTTCCATTTCGTCATTTCTCTTGTGCTTTTTCTGGTAAGACTGTATTATTATTTTTGCTGCACAGTAATTATTTCTGTTATATCATATGAATTTCTGTTAAAACAGAAGAACATAGTAATTGGGTCTATTATTAGACCTCTCACGTTTTGGATTTTTACTTTTTGTAACAAGAGCTTAATATGTCTGTCCATCTCTATGAAATCAAGCAACTCTTTCGTTCAATCATTTTCTTCTAAACTGGAGAGCACATTGTTTGCTGCCTGTTTCCTCTGGACATTCTACAGATAGTTCTAGAACAGCTATCTGGGCCTTATCCTCTTCAGCATGCTGCATCATCTGCTGTGCCTTCATATGGGAAGTCACTGGCTTATCACTGCACAACATTGTGTCAGAGTTGCCACTGTTTCCCGCTCCTTCCGTTATTGTGCAACTCCAACTGAACTTTTGTGCCAGCTTCTTATTGAAGGCTCCAGAACATCATCATGTGACAAGTCATCAGATGTCTCCTGTTCCACCTGTTTCTCCTTAGTTTAAGGACTTGTTCCATCATGGTGTGACACTTGGAGTGACATTACCTGAGTTCTAAATTCTTCACTGTGCAGATAATCCATAACTTCAGTTTCTGTTTCTTTAAATTCTACATTACTAATCATCTTTTCTGTGTTTCCCATTTGTTTTCTTTCTTTGTTTAATCATAACATTTTCCATATCCAGGAGCATTTGCCTGTATTTCTCCAAATATCTTTGGTGTTTTTTTTTTTTTTTGCATTGATAAGTAGTACATTCTCCTTTGGATAAATATTGCATCACATCAAATCTTTTTCTTTCCCATGTCAGTATTCCTTTCTTATATCTTTCAAAAATCTCTGGATTTTGTTCACTTCCTGCTTTGCATCTTTTTTCTTGAATACAAAATTTCTTCCTTATTCTCCAGTAGCCCACTCTTATCATCTTTCTGGCTCTTTTTTTGGCCTGTCAGTTTTTGTGGACTACTTCCTTTTACAATGGGAGGGGAGCATCCCCCCTGAGCGTAGTCTAACCCCAGTGTAGGAATTTTTCTGTATCTGCCATTATTTCCAGTCCTGGAACCAGTGTGCACACCATGATTGGGCACTTTTTTCCTGTGATCTTTTTTATTTAACCTACCTCTCCATGATATATGCTGTATAAGATGCAGTTTTTATATCAATGTTGTCTTGGTGAGATTTTGTCAAAACAGGGTCCACCATATGAAGGCACTCACCAAGAATTGAGGATGAATTAATTTCCAGCAATACTACTCTCTTTTTGTAGCTGATTTCATAATTTCTCCATTTGGATCCCATGTCTTCCTTTTTGCCTGTATGCATGGTGTGACATTCCCACTCTGGGCCAGTAATCAAGTAGTCTGAATCCTCACCACTGACACTGGAGAGGGACGTTCACTTGGAATACAAATGGATACACACAGTGCTTCCAGATGCAGACCTCTTTGCATCAAGCACATTTTCCTTAAGAGCACGCAGGGAACACACTAAGTCTGGGGGCTGGTTCCTTTCTGTTTGTCCAGACCCCAATAAGACTCCCCACTGGTACAGCTTAGAATTGAGTCCTTTGCTGGGGTTTCAAGCCAAGTCCTTCCACACCCTCTCTGTGAAACCAGTGCTTTGTGCCCCTGCTCCAAGCAGCTGACACACACACACACACACACACACACACACACACACACACACACACACACACACACACACACACACACACACACACACTATTTCTTGTTTGATTTGCACACACACACCTGAGAAAGGCTGGCACAGATCCATCTGCTGTGCCTCCTCCTGCCCAGACTGTAAGGTAGTTATCACTGCCACCAAAACCCCTGCCAGCTTACTTTAAGGCTCTTACAAGGGTACCCGATTATACTGAGTGAAATTAATATTAATACAAATGGTAATGTTGACCAAAACAGCAGGGCTTTCAGGAGTGCCACAGTTATCACCAAATAAATATTTGCAAATACTCTCAAAACTTAAATATTCTAAGAAGGACCAGCCACAATGAAAAGTTTAAATATATTTAAAAATAATAGTGAGAACATGATGATACTAAATATCTATTTACAGTAAACAGATTTTCATCACAGGGAAATATTAAAAATAACACCACTGGAAAGTTTCACACAGTTATAGAAAAACAGTACTTCTAATCTCACTATATTTTCCTGACTAATCTAAAGGGAATTAATGTTCCCTAGTTACCGCAAAGCAAGATGATGTGAGTGAGGGTCTTTCCAAGAACAGAATGCAGAGAGCAAACTCCTACTAATATCTAAATATTATTTTATGGCTTACAGAATGGCATCACACATCTGATCATCTGAGTTTGTTTCCCATGCTGTCACCAGCACTAGAAGCTGACTGGATTTTTTAGTACCTATGTGTTACCATAAACACAGATGGAGCTTTGCTCGGATCTCCTGGAAGTCATAAAACTATTTTAATGCTTCTACTCCTCCTACAGAGCTACTAAGACAGGCTTCTTACAGATATTGCATCTCTGGCTTCATTCAAAACCGTGGGATAACATCTTTATGGCTTAGCCCATAAAGTAATTTAATTTCAGATATATTTCAAAGTTTGCTGCAGCTGGATTGTGATTAACCTCTGCTCTGCCAACATCCTCTGAAATATATACATTTATATTATATATACATTTAATTCAATTACAGTATGCATGTACATTTATTTTCTTTCCTGCAGGGCACACTGTTGATACATTTTGACACAAGCAAACCTCACAAATACATTTTCAGCACAAGCATATGTATAAATCAGGTTGATATACAAATTGCATATAATTATTTACAAAATTCTGGCTAGCTGTCCTCGCATATGTTACAGATCCACTGCCCAATTGATCCTAGCATGGCTGGCAATACCTTCTATTGTCACATATGGTGACCCGTTCAGAAAGTAACTAGGCATTCACAGTATGATGCAATGCTTTTGCACCCTGGACCCTGAATCCTGCTATGAAATGGGGAAGAAAATCTCCTGTGGTGGTGGTAGAATTTGCAAAAAGCAAATATCTGAGGGATTTCAAACAGAAATGAGAGAACATCTTTTTGTAAAGCAAGAATACAATTATTACAGAAACAGTAGTTAGCAATGCAGTAGGCTTATCTACATAACATGAATGTATACACATTAAACTTAGATCTGTTCTGAATCAAAGTAATGTGAAGCTTAAATCCATATTTTTGTTGCAATTTGTATGTTTCCCTGTTGTGTATTATGTGTAAAATGGCATAATTAACTTATATAAATCATCTTGGTAACTTGCGTCATATATTCTATTCTCGAGTTGTACCAGTTACTTAGATCTCAGTCATTTTACTCTGTAATACTGCACTGAACCATGTGCTAATACCATATTGCCTGTATTCATGTGCTGTGCCGAAGCCACCGTATTGGCTGGAAAGGATCTACAACCCCAGCCATTTTACTTGGTTGACAAATAAATGAATGAATTAGTGGATATAGTGTTTAAGGAGATGTTTGGGACCTGCAACAAAAATATGTGAAAAGCTACAGAGAATGGGTCCATACATGACACTACTCAAACTGGATGTCCTCAATGAGGTAACTGTACAGAACTGGTGTTTATGCAGAAAGAAACCTTTTTATTCCTATTCACAGAAGTCACAAATGGCACCTTTGTGCAACACTTCTGTTTTCTTCAGCTAAAATCAGTAATTGCATCTATCAGGGAACAGGAAATTCTGTTTTAGTGTGTGGTTTATGAGGTAATGTGTAGACCGATAGCCCTACCTCCTCACTCTGTGGGATGCTTTGTATAGCAGTCCAGTTCTCATGGTTACATTGCTCACATTATTTATCTGTTAAATATATGTTATGTTTCTATAAAATTATACACATATTGAAGTATTCAGCGGAATTGCTAATGGGTTGTATTTTACGCATGTCTACATTATACTGATTTACCTCTGCATTGTTGGTCTTTAATTCAGATAACCTGCTGGATTGTCTTCCTTAGAGGTCTT
This sequence comes from Protopterus annectens, assembly GCF_019279795.1. NCBI lineage: Eukaryota > Metazoa > Chordata > Ceratodontiformes > Protopteridae > Protopterus > Protopterus annectens. The sequence goes on from NC_056732.1 coordinate 1,637,121,803, forward strand.
GTACAACTGTCTTTGACCAAAGTATGCACATGTCCACTCGAGCATTCAAAAGAATGAGTGCATCCTTCACTGACCCTGGTACTATGAAGGAGTCAAAGGTTCTCCTCCTTACACATATACTTTCACTTATTGTATTATTTTAAGAGAACTGGTTGTGGGCATTTGTGCAGAGTCATTCACAGTACAAAAGTCTGGCATTTCTTTGTTATATCATTACTTTGCTGATAAACATTTGTTTTCCTCAGACTGGTAAGTTTGGTTGCACTAGTAATGTGCAGATGACCATTTCTTTAGTTAAGCACATAATAAAATAAATTAGATTTGTTGTTTCCCTGCACTGGATTTCTTTTTCTGACCATGTAACGCTGGGATTGCTGACTAAAATCTATACTTCGGCTTCCTGCTGCCTTTGCTAATGGAAGAACCTGCTGAGCTCTGAAGCACTGCTCCATATTGCTGCTGAATTATAAGTTCTTTAAATTTAGTATGGGAGGTCCAGATTACGTTTTGGCTGACCTTTCAAAGTAATGACTTGTTCTGTCTCAGGAAATGCATTTAACGATCTCTATCCATCAGCAGATGCTCAAGTTAAATTTACAGTAACATTCATCATTGTATAAGCATGAAATCTCTAATAAAATTACTCACAACTTTTACCTTTTGCATTTGTTTTGCTTTTGCTTAGCCAGTGACTTAATGTATCATATTAAGTTAAAATTATATTTTGTTCTTCTGCCTCTGATCTGGAAGAGAGAGAGGGCTGCTTGATTATAGACATGATGTTCATCGTGTTTCACTGCTGCAGTCATGGTGTGGAGGCCTGTCCAGGTGAATGCTGTACTTGCTTCTTTGTCTTTAGTGTAGGCTTAGTCTTGGCTGCAGTAGTAATGGTAAGTTGATTAGGCCTGCCAACACCCTCAGAAGCCGGTGCCTGCTCAGCGGCTCTGGACCCATCTGTAGGGTTAATCTCCATAGGCCCAACACCTTGAGGCTCCAGAGGCCTAGGCACCTCCACGTGGGAGTTGGACGTGGTCTGTGGTTCTGAGGTAGCGGGTGTCAGGGGCTGCGAAAGCGCCACACTGAAAACCGGTGAACCGGTGACTGGCCGCTTCGTCGTCAGTTTTGGGCCACGGATGCCTTTCCTTATCTTTATTTTTGTGTTTTTTATGCATACAGGCCGTCGGTTGTTCTGACGACATTGTATAATTAAACCTTCGCCCAAAGTAATGGCGAGCAAAATCAAATCGACGTTTAATAGTGCGTTTGTTAAATCTAGCACAAAACCGACAACTAGTGACATTGTGATCTTGGCCTAGGCATGGAATACAGTAAGAATGAAAATCCTTATGAGGTATTTGCTTCCCACAAGAAATACAATTATTAACTTTTTCTAACATCGGTCTGAGGCAAGAAAAAATTTCCCCAACGGGGTACTTAGCTTTATTGAAGACTTCGGATCTGGAATCGAATTTGAAATCTCAGGAGTCGGCCGACCGGCACTTGCGAACTGCTTTTGCTTCGGGCACCGCACAGCAAGAAAGACTGAAGAAAATGGTGTTGGCTGCTACTTATATACCCCTGGCGCTCTGATGTCAGGGAGGAGGCGACAGCAACCGACACCGAACCAAGACTTTGGAACTCAGGCCGACTGCGGGCCCGCCTGATGGCAGGATAACCCAAGTGTAATGACTGCAGCAGTGAAGACACTAGAACATCTACATTTATGGTAGGTACAAAACTGTACTATCTTCATGGTGTCACTTTGTATCATGTTACTAAATAAATCACAGTAGCTCATCTGGAACATTGTTAAACAATGTCAGTAGAATTACAATGTCATGCTGCAGTATCAAACTGACATCAAAACCTCATGTCTAGGGACTGAAAAACTTTTACCCTTTAATTTTATGTGAAATTTAAAGGAAACGTGTTACTGGAGAGCTGTCAGATAGCCAAGAAAAAATGAATAAGCTTTTTGAACCCAGCTTCTATGTGACATCCGTAAAGCAATACAGATGCTTGGCTGGTGTAACATATTCTCAGATGTAAGACTAAACAGTGAGTTATGGCTGAGATGCCAAGAACAGGTGTAGTTTGATCACAGGGGGCAAAGTGTTAAATGCTGGCAGCCAAGGGCAAACCTAATGTTCCCCACACCCTTCATGCCATTTTACTGTTATGCTGTGGAGTTTTAATTTTTTTCTGTTTTTTTTTTACATTACCTTACTAATATGACAACAGACTAAGAATGTATTGAGTCTATTCTGTGTCACAAGGCAAGTAACTTCTTCAGCTGAGCTGTCTTACTGCTATTCACCTGTCTTCTATTGCATTTATGCTATGTCGGATCCAATTCATCCCCCTTCTTACCATGCACTTCCTACCACTCTCTCCAATGAGAAAATATTCCTACACATCTTTATTAAATTTTTCCTTTAAAATATAAGGCATGTACTCTATATGGTGGCAGTTGCTGATGGGAAATATAAGGCCTTGAACATGCCTCACTTTACAGATTACTTTGGCGCTATATATTCTTTCATTCAGTGGGTATGCATTAAAATATGTTAACCTCAGCCTGGTCTGTGGCATTAATATAACTTGGGATAGATTTCTGTCCCAAAGACTCCCTCATCTGTGGAATAGACTCCCTCTCCATGTCAAGCATAGTACCTCTCCAGCCCTCTTTAAGAGGAACCTGGACGACAGGATGGGAAACAGAAAATACACCCCTGGGATCCCACATGTGTCCCTGTTGGACAGGGGAAACAGGTGCTGACTTTGTGGGAACATGGGTAAAATTCTTGGCTAGGCTTATAAGGGCCTCTGGACCAATAGCCTGATATCATCCAATGAACCTTTTTTTGTCATCTGTCTAGTCTACTCACAGCTTTTATAGTTCTCATTTAAGCCTCATCAAATTCTGTGAGCCTTGTGGACTCTAATCATTACCTGGATGCTTGGTTACTGCTGGAAATGTCTTTCCCCCACCCCGATATTAAAGTAGTAGTAGTGCAATGGTAACTACAGCTGTTAAAAGGGTGAATGTACTGAGTTTCCCTCTCACTTTATAAAGGAAAAAAAAAAGTGAATACTCTTTTCCTGTGTAAGTTGCTCTTCATGCATCATTGAAGTTACTGCTGTTTTAAGATTAAATGTAAAATTTACTGTTTTGCTAGATGAACTGATCTAATTCTGTGAGCTGCAGTGTTTACTCTTTAGTTGTGTTCTTTTATATTAGTAAGGATCATTCTTCATGAATATTTTTTTTCTGTGAGAAATACTGCTGATTTCAAGTTATAATTTTCTATTTTGCAGTAACACAATAATATTAATGGTTATCTATGCATTTTAGGTATCGGCAGAAGTGGAGTGTTAATTAAATTCCAGGCCTTTGCTACCATTTCCTCTTACCTTAAAAAAAAAACCCATCAAAGTGTACATCCATGCGAATCAGTCGTTATAGACAAAACTGTTCTAACTACCAGACCAAAAAGAACTCTGAAACTGGTAAGATGACCGAGTGATAAATGAGAAAATAGGTTCATAGATTAGTACTAAGCTAACTGCCCTTGCAAGCCATTTTAAGCCTAGCCAATTAATCCCTTGTGAGACTCAAACCCTGCACCTTGTGTTTGTAAGGCAAATACCTTAACCATTAGGCCACCCTCCCAACCTTTTAGGGCCATAGAGACAATACCAGGTGACCAACAACTAGTGAGGAAAGTTAAAACAAGCTACGCAGATTAAAATGTTTCATCTGTTTTGGGTTTGGGCACATAACTAACTATAAATTAGCCATTAAATGATGAATATATGAAAGATGATGCACATATTTAAAAGGAAACCTATTCAGACTGTGTCACTGCGATTACATTGGCTAATGTTAACAGTATTTTATCAATTTGGTAAGCTCATGGGAAGAGTTCTGTTTGTTAAAACATTAAGTCCACTGGACAAAGAGTCCTTTCACAGGGGATGATCCAGGAACACTGTCTCATAAAGTGATCTGCTCAGAGTTGCACAGAAGACAAATGGAGGTGGAAGGACTCAACCCTTTTCTCCCTTGTCTTATAGGAAACTGCTCATTAATAGCTCAGAGCCTCAGTCCTCTGCAGTAACTGACAGACTTATTCTGTTACAAGCCCAAAGATGTGAAGTACAAGCTGGTAGGATGCATGCGTAAGAAATGCTTGATTCTGGAAGTATGATCACTCATCATCTTTTGGCTGTGCCCATTAGGGGTCGCCACAGCGGATCATCTGTTTCTATTTCTTCCTGTCCTCTGCATCTTGCTCTTTAACACCAACTGCCTGCATGTCCTCTCTCACCACATCCATAAATCTTATCTTAGGCCTTCCTCTTTTCCTCTTACCTGGCAGATCCATCCTTAGCATCCTTTTCCCAATATGTCCAGAATCCCTCCTCAGCACATGTCCAAACCAACGCAATCTCACCTCTCTTGCTTTGTCTCCAAACTGTCCAACCTGAGCTGACCCTCTAATATACTGATCCCTAATCCTGTCCATTCTTGTCACACCCAGTGCAAATCTTAACATCTTTAACTCTGCCACATCTAGCTCTGACTCCTGCCTTTTCGTCATGCCACCATCTCCAAACCATATAACATAGCTGGTCTCACTACACTCTTGTAAATCTTCCCTTTCACTGTTATTGGTACCCGTCTGTCATAAATCACTCCTGACACTCTTCTCCACCCACTCCATACTGCCTGTACTCTCTTCTTCACCTCTCTTCTACACTCACCATTACTCTGAACTGTTTATCCCAAGTATTTAAACTCATCCACCTTTGCCACCTCTACTCCCTGCATCCTCACCATTCCTCTATCCTCCCTCATATTCAGACACATGTATTCTGTCTTAGTCCTGCTGACTTTCATTCCTCTTCTCTCTAGAGCATATCTTCACCTCTCCAGGGTCTCCTCAACTTGGTCCTTACTCTCACTATAGATCACAATGTTATCTGCAAACATCATAGTCCACGGGGCCTCCTGTCTGATCTCGTCTGTCAACCTGTCCATCATCATTGCAAATAAGAAAGGGCTCAGAGCTGATCCTTGATGTTAATCCCACCTCCACCTTAAACGTATCTGTCACTCCCACCGCAGTCCTCACCAATGTCACACTACCCTCGTACATATCCTGTACCACTCTTACATACTTCTCTGCCACTCCCGACTTCCTTATACAATACCACAACTCCTTTCTAGGCACCCTGTCATATGCTTTCTCTAAGTCCACAAAGACACAATGCAACTCCTTCTGACCTTTTCTGTATTTCTCCAACAACACTCTCAAAGCAAACATTGCATCTGTAGTGCTCTTTCTTGGCATGAAACCATACTGCTGATCACTAATCATCACCTCCCTTCTTAACCTAGCTTCCACTATTATTTCCCATAACCTCAAGCTGTGACTGATCAGTTTTATCCCTCTGTAGTTACTGCAGCTCTGCACATCACCCTTATTCTTAAAGATAGGTGCCAAAACACTTTTTCACCACTCCTCAGGCATCCTCTGACTTTCCAAAATTTCATTAAACAATCTGGTTAAAAATTCCACTGCCATTTCTCCTAAGCACCTCCATGCTTCCACTGGTATGTCATCTGAGCCAACAGCCTTTCCATTCTTCATCCTCTTCATAGCTGTCCTTACTAATCTGTTTCACTTCCTGATTCACTATCCCCACATCATCCAACCTTCTCTGTCTCTCTCATTCTCTTTATTCATCAGCCCCTCAAAGTACTCTTTCCATCTACTGAACACACTCTCCTCACTTGTGAGTACGTTTCTCTCTCTATCCTTTATCACCCTTACCTGCTGCACATCTTTCCCAGCTCTGTCCCTCTGTCTAGTGAATCGGTACAGGTCCTTTTCTCCCTCTTTAGTGTCCAATCTCATACAACTCTCCATATGCCTTATCCTTAGCCTTCGCCACCTCTCTCTTTGCCATGTGCCTCATCTCCTTGTACTCATGTCTACTTTCATCTCTTTGACAATCCCACTACTTCTTCACCAGCCTCTTCCTCTGTATACTCTCCTGTACTTCCTCATTCCACCACCAGGTCTCCTTGTCCTCCTTCCTCTGTTCTACACATCTTTAGTGACGGACATTAATATGAATTCAGAGAAAAAGCAACTGCTGTTGACTATATATATTCAGTGGTAGCAGGTACTGTCCTACAGCTGAAATAGTTATTACACACTCCTCAAGGTGTGCTAAAACATAGCATTGTGGTAGTACCCAATCTTGTGCATGAGATGCAAGGTAAAAATGCAGTAAAGGAACGTATGCCAGTAGTGAGCAGGTGTATGGAACAGGCTTAGAAAATACAAACACAGTTATAATGAGAATACTATAGTGAAGGTATTTCAACTGGATAAATAAGTACTATTCCTAATACCCACAGTGGAGATTATTTGTTTTCTCGTGGTGGTAAGGCTCATATGAAGTAATTCAAAGTGGGAGAGTAAAATATTTGTCATGTTGCCCGACAAAAGGATGCCTAGATATTTATGTCAGTGTATTAAAACTCTGGAAAGCAACAATGTTTTGTTAGCCTCCCAAGTTACAGGTTTGACACAAAGTCTGGGGCCTCACCTGGAGATAAATAATTGAAACCTGGTTAACATATGAAAAGAAAATGGTAAAATAACTAAATGCGTGGGTGCATGTCTGTGTTTACAAGTAAATCTAATGGACTAGGTCACTTTCACTGAGAGCAAGTCCTTTAGAATCTGGGCAGGCTTACACCGGTGTGAAGTCACTTGCATTGAGACCAAGTCTTTTGGAATCTGGTCCATTGTTTTAAACGCATTCTTGTTGTCCCTTCGTTCATAGAATTTGTATTTCAGTATGTTGCAAAACTGCTTGAGAAGATACAGCACTGTATGACAAAGTCGTCCTTGACCAGCTCTATAATATCCAGTTTAGTTAGCACACAGTTTGAAATACATTTGGACTTTCATTATCACTTTGTTAGATGGTAGTAGCACTTTACATATATACTGCTAATTTTTTTTTTATTAGCACGCTGCCTTAATCCATTTTGTGTATGAAGTGCATTTAGTGTTTCAGCTTAGCCAGCTTGCATGATAACCCACTGACATACCTGTGAATCAGTAGCACTCTGCTTTGTTTCATCAGCAGTTTCCTCTTACTGTGTCTTAACATTTTTTTTTTTACTTTTAGCACAGGAATTAGAAATAAAGCAGATGTTAATTACCTGCGTTATTTATTTTTTTTATGTTATTCTTGCAAATAACAATGTTTACTTGGTTTCAGTATCAGATTTTGCAGCACTGTGTCCCTTTATTTGCTTGTCAGCATAAGCAAGCACAGGATTCATTGCTTAGAACAGCATCTTAGTTTGCTTTCAGTTTTGCATTGGTTTCTGCAGTGTTTGCCTTGTAATCTATTTTCAGTTACAGGTCAGAAGTACACATACTAATTCACAATTCTGATTCAGAATTGTCTGTAATAATTTCTATTCCGTGTATATATTTCTTTCAATATATAGAAATTGCAGGATTTAGTTAGAAGCAGTGCTCTTATTGTTTCAACATAAGTACTACTTCCACTACATGTGTTTGTCTGTTGTTTCCTGAGAAGCATTATACTGTACAATAAGTAGCAGATACTGCCATAACAAATAGCCCACATTCACATATCCCCAAAGCACTGTCTGGTTAAGTCACATGATCAAGATCACACAGTAACAAATGATTCTTAGTCATAGTTTGTTAACTTCAATATTTGCTTAGTTTGTAACTTTTTTTGCTGTAGCTTGTAATACAATCAATTTTACTTTCTGCCTGCTTATATAAAGGCCTGCATAGTACCTTATTGTAGCAGTTGTTGTTTGGTCTTTCGGCTTTTCCCGGTTAGGGGTTGCCACAGCGGAACTCCGGTCTGCTAATGATTGGTAGTTGATTTTTACGTGCCGAGTTACCAACCCTGACGCACAACCTTCAACGAAGGTACGCCCATTCACGCATGTCTCCATGCAGAAGATGCTCTAACTGAGAATCGAACCGGACAGCATCTTACTGTGAGGTGACAATGCTACCGCAGCACCACCACTGCGGTAGTACCTTATTGTAGCAGTGCAAACCATAAACAAAAGATTGCAAATTATTTAGAGAAGATACAAACTATACTGCCACAGAATGCATTCCAATGCAGTCATTGCTTTGGTTTCTTTAAGCATGTTTAATATTTTATTACAAATGCGCATCTTAAGAAATTTTTTGAGCACTTGTATCCTACTGCAAGAACAATTCTCAATGCATTTCTTTCAGCAGCTTAGTACCTTCATTATGCTTAGATTTAGTAAGCAACTTGTCAGTAATTTCATATCAGCTTACAAAAACATTTACTAGTACTTGCCATTCTACCCTGCAGTTCTTCTAAACCTGGTTTAAAAAGAATTATGTGACTTACTTCACTATCAGTGCCTAGCTTTTGTGTCTCTTTTTGTGTTTGTGGTGATGGGGGGGGGGGTACATCCAAGGGAAGCCTATGACTGTCACTCTTCTGGGAGTTAGCATAGAGGATTACAGCTGTGAACTGTTAACAAGCTATGTCCAGTAGTACAGGGTTTGATTCTATCAGCCCTTGTTTGCCTACTGTGTAGTCTTGACTAAGTCACTTAATAAGACATTGCTTAGGGGCAAATAAGAATTTCAGCTAGGCTTCTTAATGGCATCCTAGACTGAATGATTAGTAACTACCTATGACCCTTTGAACTATTTAGCCCAGTACAGCTTAATAAGCAACACATGAAACTTGCATTTTCATTCTGAGTTCTTTGTATTGCCTTTTAGTGAGCAGTTTTCCAACCAGTCAAGATCCATTAATTATAATTACAATCCTTTAGAATGTGTAACACTGCGCTAGCAGTCAGCTACAACTTTATTCAGCAATGCTTCCCTAGAATGCCTTCTACCCCACCTCATTTCTAGGCATTACCCATTCCAATTTAGTTTCAGCATTCCCAGTGTTATTCCAGTTGATAAATACATAGTCTCATATACTTCTGTGGTAAATTTCGTTTTTGTTTAACTAGCATTTGTTAACTGGTCAAAGATTCCTTTCAACCATGAAATCTGGACATGAAGGTAAGTAAAGACAATGTTATGAAGGCAACTGACAACAATATTTAGAACATATAAACTATAAATAAAGAATGTAATATAACTACAATTTATAGCATGTAAACCTTTGAGCTGCTACAGTGCAACAATATACTCACAGCAAGCTTAGTAAATAACTTAAACAAAAAAAATACTTATGAAAAGTACATTGCTTTACCTCATGCACCCAGTCAAATAAATAAAGCAAAATACATTTTCTTTCTTCTCTAGCTTTCTCAACACACTGTGAACTTTTGTAAACAGATATAAGTGGTGCATACAAACAACCTTTCCTTTTGGGTGTCCCAGTTTCACTCATTAAAGCTATGGCATGCATATAACTTCTGTAAGCAAACAAACTTCCTCTTTTCTTTCTGTTGTGTGTATCCCCTAATTAATGTACATGCTGCAGTTAAGCTCACTTTAGCTTCCAAGAGTAGCACATAAAATTCAATTCATATTAGAATTACATTAGAATGCCACTATAATCTAGAGACAACCTCAAGTCATATATCAGGAACATCCACTCTAATTGTATACATTTTATTATTCACTATTTCATTGTACTGCATGAATATGTATTTATAAATTAATTCACACCTTAACTTAAGTAAACTTGTGGCAAGAATAAACAAGTTTGATAACTCTTTCAAGTGCTTTCACATTATTCTCCCCGGACCTCTGCTGAAAATTGGCTTCGTTCCAAGTCGGACTTTCCCGGTTAACAAATGATAAATAAATAATAATTTTTTTAATTTAAGTGACCTAACTTACTTTCAACCCATTACTGATGGATTTACTGCACATTAACAAGTCTAATGGCATTAGAAATACTTGGTCTAGGGATCCAAACCTCATTTTCAACAGCAACAGATTGTTGTGGTAGGATAGGTATGTCTTGCAGAGGATACAACTGCTCTGGAACAGACTTTCCATCCACATAAAGCAAAGTTCATCCCTGTCCATTTTCTGGTACATCGATATATGGATGAGAAACAGGAAATTTACCCCAAGGCTGTGTATCTAGGCAGTTGTTATGGATGAGATAAAGGGTTTTCAAAAACTACTGTTGGCATTGCTAATTGTTATAAATGTTATACCATACAGTTGCCTTAGCCATCATGTAGGTAATAGCTATAGTGAATCGATGGGTTTACAAATGAAGATTTTAGAAAAACAGTTCATTGTGAAATTAGTTAAGGAAAGTTTGTGGTTTCCAACAATTACTTTTGGCAATTTGTATGTGCCTTTTGTTTCCCACCTGTTCTTTCAGAGAAAGAAGGTTGCCAATTCAAAAAAAAAAAAAAAAAAAAAGGTGGGGTGGCTTAACACAATGTCTTTATTTCCTGTTCTAGGTGCATGTTTGTAAAAAAGAACTTAAGGGGAACCATTGGAAATCCAGCATTAGTATATGACATCCCAACTGTGTCTCCATCTCACCAAACTACAGCCATAGAAGCCTACCATCCTCCATATGTGTGGGAGGTTGGCATAATGGTTACATTGTTTACCTTACGGTCACAAGGTGCAGGGTTTGATTCTCATGGGGAGGGGGGATAATTGGCTAAGCTTAAAATGGTCCACAAGGGCAGTTAGCCTAGTACTAATCTATGAACTATTAGGTTCATAGGTTCATACTAGGCTATCTGCCCTAGGGCATTTATAAGCCTAGCCAGAGTGTGTTTGGCTTTCGCCACCCATTTTAAATTAATTTTGCTATGCTTTTTTTTGAGGTTAGTATACTGTGCCTCTGTCTAACAGTGACACAGAAGTGATAGCCGGGGTAAACCTACAATCTCCCATCCACTCATCAAGATTCCTCTTGAAGAGAGTCAATGTGGGACTCTGCCTAACCTGGACTGGGATTTTATTCCAGAGTGAAGGGAGCCTCTGGGTTATGAATCTGTCCCTCCAGCATGTCCTATTTATTTCAATGCTGAGGTTCAAGTCTCTCGAGCGCGTAGCTCGATGGGATTTGGATTTTATGAGGTGCAGCATGCCCATTAATTCCGGGTTGGACATGGCTTTATACATCAGGCACAGATCGCCTCTGAGCAGGCGGTATGCCACTGAGTAGAGCTGGAGTTTCTTTAACCGGGCAGCATATGGCATCTGTTTGAGCCCTTTGATCCTCTTGGTGAGGTACTTTTGGGGTCTTTCCAGTTGCTGCAGGTGTCTGGTAAGGTACATCCCAAAAGGGGCATTTTACTCAGTTATGGGCCTGATGAGGGATGAGTAAAGAGGCACGATGACCTCCCCTGATCTAGATGTGAATCCCTTCATGATTAGGTGGGCTATATAAAATGTTTTTCTAACCACTTTGGCCACGTGGTTGTCAAATGAGAGATTGCTATCAACTTGGGTCCCCAGGTCCCTAATGACTTCTTCTGTACTTAATGGATTACCACCTATGTGGTAATTTGTGGGCACTTTATTTTTGCCAAAGGGGATGACTATACACTTTTTGGCGTTTAGCTTGAGGCCATGGCTCTGGCACCAGTTGTCTGTTTCTATGAGGCCCTTTTGGAGGATGCTTGTTTTGGCTGGAGAGTTGATTATGGCGCCCAGTTTGCAGTCATCTGCGGACTTGGTCAGCCACAGTCCTTCTGTGTTGGCCTGTACCGCCGAGAAATATATACTGAACAAGAGAGGTCCCAGGACTGGGCCTTGTGGGACGCCACTTGTAACTGGTTTGGAGTCTGACATGGCTCCAGCAATTCTAACCATGTGGGTTCTGTCCTTGAGCCAGTTTGCAACCCATCTAGTGACATAGGGGTTTATATTTAAGCTGGTGAGCTTATCTATAATGCCCGAGTGGGGTATTGTATCGAAGGCTTTTGCGAGGTCCAGGTAGGCTGTGTGGACCACCTTCCCCTCGTCAATGGCCTTGGTGACTGTTTCAAAGAAATCGACCAGGTTTAAGAGGCAGGATCTGCCCTTAACAAAGCCAAACTGGGTAGGATCCAGTGTCTGTAGGTCCCCAATATCTTTATTTATGAGGTCCATGATGATCCTTTCCATAGCTTTGCAGACCAAGCTAGTCAGGCTTATGGGGCGATAGTTTCCAGGATCCGTTGAGGCACCACCTTTGTGGAGAAGGACCACTGTTGCTGTACGCCACTCTTTGGGTACATATCCTGTAGTAAGGCTAAGATTGAACAGTAGTTTTATGTTTGGGTTTAGCTCTTCTTGGAGTTCATGTAGGAAGCAGCCCGGGACACCGTCTGGTCCCATTGATGCTGTGTTTTTTGCTTTGGAGAGGGCGGCTCTTACCTGAGCATCTGAGATGTCAGGGGGGCAGCACTCTGTTGGGATAGATATTTGCCCTTTTGGTGGGAGGGGGGAGAAGCTTGCACTGAACCTGTCAGCTAGGATGTTGGCAATGTCTGTGGGCTCGGTGTATTTTTTGTCATTTTGGACTAATTCTGAGCATATCTGGGAATTCCCACCCAGGTTCCTAACATAACTAAAGAAAGCCTTGTGATTATCCTTAGTGTCCTGTGCAATTTTTCTCTCGAAGCTGGCCTTAGACGATTTTATGAGTGCCCGTAGTTTTTTGCTAATAATGATCAGAGATGCCTTCCCTTTTTGGGATTTTGCTCTATCATGTAGTAGCTTCCTCCTTCTATTGTATAGTTTGTTTATGGCTGGGGTCCACCAGACAGGACGTCTGCCTTTGGAGGATTGGGTCTTGGTTTTATTTGGGATTGCATGATCCATGCATTCCTGAAGGTGTTCATAGAATGCGTTTATAAAGGATTCTGCGGTCTGGGCCATATTTTCCACAGGCCCGGGGGCTTTGAAGGATTTCGCCTCGGTTTTGAGGCATGTGAAATTTGCTTTAGAGAAGTTTTTCACTGTGGTTTTCTGGGCAGGGGGTGGGGTCAGGATGTGAATATCCAGTGAGATTAGTTTATGGTATGATCTTACCAGTGAGGGATACACTTCTGGTCTGGAGCATAGTGTCCCCATGTTGGTGATGATCAGGTCCAGTATGTTTTCCCCTCTTGTGGGAGTGGTAACAAGTTGTTCCATAGCATTTGAGTTTATAACTTCTAGGAACCTTTGGGCTAGGGTGTTGGAGCTAGAGTAATGCTCCCAGTCTATGTTTGGGTAGTTGAAGTCACCCAATATAATGGTGTTTGGAGAGACCTTCATATTTTCCAGTATTCTCAGGAAGGCCAAGTGGGGTTCCTGTGTTTGGGAGGGTGGTTTGTAGCAGGCTATAAACTGGAAGGCAGTTTTACCCACAGTTAGTTGCACATGGATTGTCTCTGATACTTCGTGCTGTGCCACCAACCTGGAGGTGTGGGTATCTTTGACGAATTTTGATACTCCCCCTCCTTTTGTGGTTCAGTCCAAGTTTTGGGGCCAAAAAGCATGGTATGAGGTATAACCTGGTAGTGCTGGGGTGCTCTCGGGAGCCTTGAACCAGGTTTCTGTTACTGCACAGATATCGATGTTCTCCATGCTAAGGAGAGTTTGAGTCGTGCATCTTGAGGTTTAGACTTCTGGCGTTGAGTAGCATTACTCTTAGTTTCTTATCCCTTGTGATACCTATGGAGGTGGGTTTGTCTTTTGAGCTTTGCCTAAAAAAGGCACTATGGGGGTAGCAAGAGCCTTTGCCAATATCCGAAAGCCCACGGGTGACAGGTGCAAGCCGTCCCTAGCGAAGCATCGTGGCTTGTCGAGCATGTCATCCCAGGCTGACAGGCATTGGATCCCCTTTGAATGACACCAACACTTAAGCCAATTGTTGAAATTGATCATCTTGTCTTCATATTGTGGCATCATTCTTGGTGAGGGTAAGATGCTACTCAAGGTCAGGGTCATACCGGCCTGGGCTACATGCTCAGAGAGCTCCTCTATGTCTCTTTTCATGTAGTCCAGGGAGGTACGTCTCAGGTCATTCACACCAGCATGGACAATGACTGAGTCATATTTGTACTTGCCTTGGAGTGACCTGAGTGCTTGTGTTATGTGGCGGATCCTAGCGCCCGACAGGCAGCTCACCGTGACCTTCTCCTTGTTCAGCCTGGTGAGCGGGACGTCAGTGTGCCTGACGATAGAGTCACCTATTACAAGTGTATCAGGTGTGTTGTTTAGCCTTAAGGGCTGTGACTGTTTGGCACACTGGCTTTGTGAGCTATGTGTTGCACGTGTTTTGTTTTGGGGTAGCGGTTGCTTGGGTGTCTGCTTTGGAGGTCTCTGCTGCTTAGGCAGATTTTTATTTAGATCCTCCGAGTATGTTTTTGTGTGTTTATGTGTTTGGTTTGTTGTCATGGTAGGTCTATGTGAGACTGGAATTGTAGTGAGTGTGGTTTCCTTCTCCTCCTGACTGGTTACGCCAGTACTGAGTTGAGAGAGCTTAGCCTCCAGTTTGGCTATATGGTTGCATCTCTCACATGTGTTGGAATTTGTTGGGAGGAGGAGAGGGTTGTCTGTGTACATGAGGCAGTTGTAACATTGCCTCAAGATTCCCAGATTCACCAGCTGGACCGGAGAGGAGATTGACAACTGACCTTTGGACATGCTAGAATAGTATTGGGAATTCCTTTATAATTGAAAAAAAGGGCCAATGGGGAACAAGGTACTCAAGGGAGTTTGTGAGGGTGTAGTGCTTTTAATTTTTTAGAGCTGACTTATATAATTGCTTTAGTGAGCAAGTGCCAGGTAACTTAAATGCAATGTGCTACAGGTAACTTAAATGCAAAAACGACAAACAGTAACTTTCTTTCAAGTGAAACAAGGAAATAAGTACAGTAAGCGATGCAGATATCACTAGGGATCCACAGAAGTGCTAAAAGGCCGCGTTTTAGGTGGAATTAGCGTTTCAGGAAGATAAACAAACAACAAGCATACAAATAAAGCTAGATTCAGCAGGCCTGGATCTAGTCTATGCTACAGCAAACAAGGTGTACTAATTTCAGTAAGAAACAGTTAGAATATGCAGGCACTATAAGCCTCTAACCAGAAATTCCCTGCTCAGAAGGGCAGAGTCCAGCCTCTCCTCCCACAAGAGTGCAGACCGCAATCCTTCTTAATGTAAAATAACTGGCCTGAAGCCCAAGTGCTTAAACCAGAACTAATACACTTTTAGAATAACAGACACTGAGCTCTCAATCAGCAGTTCCCACCTTAGAAGGATGTAAGCTACCTGTCCTGTCACCACAGTGCAGGCCACAAACCTTCCTAATGTAAAACAACTGGTCTGAAGCCCAAGTGCTTAATCCAAAAGACTTAGAAATGATAGCTACACTTTAATCAAGTTACTACCAGCAGTAATAAATACAACTGAATACTTTAAAGAATGCCTGGATTAGTGCTGAAGTTATACAAACAAAGCTAGATTCAGCAGGTCTGGATCTAGTCTATGCTACAGCAAATGAGGTGTACCAGTTTCAGTAAGAAGCAGTTCAAATATGCAGGTACTATAAGCTTTAACCAGAAATTCCCAGCTCAGAAGGACAGAGTCCAGCCTCTCCTCCCACAAGAGTGCAGAACATGAACCCTCTTAATGTAAAATAACTGGCCTCAAGCCCAAGTGCTTAAACCAGAATTAATACACTTTTAGAATAACAGACACTGAGCCCTCAATCAGCAGTTCCCAACTTAGAAGGATGTAAGCTACCTGTTCTGCCACTACAGTGCAGACCACAAACCTTCCTAATGTAAAACTGGTCTGAAGCCCAGGTGCTTAAACTAAAAGGCTTACAATGAGTTACACCAAGCAGTAATAAATACAATTGAGTACTTTTAAGATGACGCAAAAGCAAAATAAAGTAGGGAAAAACACAAATACAGTAAAAGCAGATACATTTTTTTTTTTTTTTTTTTTTTGGAAAGAGAGAAAGGAAAGAAACTAAGCTGACTGGCCTTCTCAAATGCTCTCCTTGTACTGGGTAGAATGAGGTAATGACACTAGACTGGGAGGAGGGTCCCAGATCAAATTTACACTAGGGGCGGGCAACTGCAAAGCCACCAACTATAAAAACACTATACCAACACAGAGGGAGGGTGGGAAACAAACAGCAGAAATGTTACTCACAGCTGAAAAGCAGCAGTGAGCCTTTAAATGAAAGTTTTAAACAGCTAAAGGAGCCACTAGAAAAAAAGAGTTTAACTGCAACAAGTTATCATAAACAAACAACCCAACAGATGCTTAATAAGAGTGGACAATTTCCAGTTAATACCTCACACACAGTGAAACTAGCTAGAAAAATACACAGTACACAAAGTGCTATAAAGAAAAAGAAATAAAGAACAAAATAAACAAAAACAGGATACTTAATGTTATATATTGTTGCTCGAGTTTGCTGAGTGTCCTTCCTTGATCAGCACACTGTAAAATGGCTGAATACTCACAACTGAGCTTCTTAGGTAACAGAAAGTTGAAACCTGAGACAGCTTTTAAGAAAGAAATCTCAAAAGAACCAATGAGGTGCTTAGTCTAAGCTGTAGTCCAGGAGACCTCAGTCAGCCAGTGACCTCAAACAATTCTCTCTCACTGAAATGCCTGATGGCTTTGGCTAAAACAAGATGTCCCTGAATTATGTGCTCAGACACACAGCCTCCACAAACACTAGGCCCAAATACAAGCCTGAATATGGAAATGCTACAAATATCCCCACTACTTAGAACAAACTGCAGAAATGTTACTCACAGCTGAAAAGCAGCAGTGAGCCTTTAAATGAAAGTTTTAAACAGCTAAATGAGCCACTAGAAAAAAAGAGTTTAACTGCAACAAGTTATCATAAACAAACAACCCAACAGATGCTTAATAAGAGTGGACAATTGTGTCATAATGTAATTCACATCAAAGATGGTTCATTATTTTGTATGAGAGCATACAGACTAGGTAAGTTTGAAGTTGGATGGTTCACTAGAGTACAGTGTAATACTTCTAAGGTTGTAAGAGTATTGCCAGAGAGAACAATTGACTCAATACCACAAACAAGGTCATGCAACTGTTCATTAATAACACATTTTATTTTGTGGATCTTGGTCATGAATTTTAGTAAGAATATTAATCAACCATAGGCTCAAACTGTCAGTGGGGTGTGCCAGGGGTGGTGGTGTTTTACACCCAAAATCATTCAGATTATATAATCAAGAAGGTTAGGACATCAACAACTTATTGTAAGCAGGTAAACATTTTCCTTAAGCCCACTCTTTTTTTTTGTAATGTGTGCAAAGATGAGCGTTGCTTTACTCAATGGTCATAATAGTGTGGTGCATTACCGTACTTTATCTGAGGTTACTCTGCATTGCAGCTTTGTTGGTGCAGGCACTGGCAATGGTGGTAACTTGTAACTAATGGGAATTCAAACTGAATGCCATGTGTGTTCATGCAGCTCTAATGTCACCCTGATAGTAGTAGTTTAACATGTTATGTTCATCAGTGCATGTAGTTAGGGCTGTAATGTTCTTGCTTGAGACT
Source organism: Protopterus annectens (assembly GCF_019279795.1). Taxonomy (NCBI): domain Eukaryota; kingdom Metazoa; phylum Chordata; order Ceratodontiformes; family Protopteridae; genus Protopterus; species Protopterus annectens. Next base: position 1,637,139,401 of record NC_056732.1, read on the forward strand.
TATGATAAGTTTGCATTTCTTACTACAGGAAAGGAAGGCTTCGTTTTAATCCATATGTTTAAATTACTGATATCTCCATCAGTGGATTTGCTTCCTTCCATTTAGTAATCTGTTTTGGCACAAGGTGTACTTACTTTTGCTGTTGAAGCGAATACAATGTCTGTGCACTGCAGTAAAAGTAATCTTTTATTTTGTCTTGTGTTTGATTCAGACGATGTAAAGGCTTTAACCAGTGCTGTTTTCACCATGCAAAAAGACAATCCTATTATACAAGTTGGCAACACAGAGGTCTCTCTCCCTTGTCTGGCTTTAGTAGCATTTAAATATAAAAGGCAGACCCAGGTTGTGTTACTGTGTTGTCTGAGGAATCAATTTAACAGGATAATGTCAGTACAGTGGGTATCTGACCCCATCAAAGTCTGAGTTGCATGACAACCTCATGCAGTACTCTTGTATTGTTGCATGTACTGGAACATACACAACCAGGCAGCAGACATACAGGTGAACATGAACATTCAGTACCTCACAGCAATTATACTGTGTACTAAGCTGTAATTCTCTGACAAGGAAATTTGAGTGAAGGTGTTTACCTTGCAAATACAAAGTGCATGGTTTGATTCTCACATAGGCTTAAAATGGCCCACAATGGCAGTTAGCCTAGTATTAATCTATGAACCTATGTTATGTAATGCCTAGAGCGCTTTTGTTTACATTTTAAGTACATAATTTTGTGAGTTAGTCACATCATGTTTTGGAAAGGGCACGGTTTATTGTGATGGCTACACTATGTCATCTGGCATAGTAGCCATAGTTAATGAATGTCTTTTTCCAGGTGTACGTGCTTTTATCAGGTAACACATAACTGACACTGCTGAGACTGTTGAGTTGATGTACTTTACACTAGACTGTAATAGTTATGTCCAGTATATTTTGTCCCTTCAACATGATGAGTACTGACAATATATTATACATTGCGTGGTCTCTGTTTTTTCTGTTGAAGGCAAACATTCCCCTCAAACTTGGTGCAAAAAATCTGGTCATCACAAAACCTTTTCCATTAACATGCATAATGGTTGATGTCAATATGATGGCACCAGCCTTAAACAGTGGACACTGATAGATAACTGTGAATCACCCTTAGCATATGAAAGATGGAAGACTTGAAGATTTGTGTAACATTCTACTACAGACAGTGTTATTCAATGCTGTTTCTGCATTCTCAGGTGTGTGGTGACATATCCTGGTGTACTCACACCTACACTGCATGCAAAAAATGTGCACAGAAGTTACATGGTACAGTAATGGCACAGGTAATTACTTGGAACTGTAATGACATGAAATTGTACTGCACTACCATTTCCACTAGTGGGATGAATCATGATCAGCAAATCAGACAGTGTAGAGATGTGATACTTATGAATCATGCATAACACTGTGTTTGTGACCAGTATGATACAAAGTGACATTATAATATAGCTAGTCCATTTGGTATGAATGATTATATAGCCCAGAAAATACATAAGTAAATGCGGGTAACTTTGTGTCCTGCTTTTGCATTACCTTGCATTTGAGAGTCTTTGAAGATTAGCTGCCACTGTTTCAAATTTCAGACACTGTGTTGGTATACCATACATATGTAAAACTGAAGACTCCATCTCAACCACTGATGCTCGTTTACACAGTTTAAAGTAAACAATGAGATTTATTTAAAATGATATGAAGCGCTTTTTGTCCCACAAAGTTGTGGGACTTCCTCAGATTAAAAACACCTAGTAGAATGCTACATTATAGCCTGTACTTGTAGTCATGAGTAAACATTTAGCCGTGCTGATAAGCTAACAACATGCTAGTTCATAATTTTAATACAACGTTAATACTGCTGCAAAAATCGGACATAGAAGTACATCAACAATACAAAGTTTCTGCCCCCTATACAAACTCAACTTCCAGCTTTTTGTCATTTACATACACCTACAATACTGACAGGATAGCCTACCTTGATGTTGATTTATGGAAAGATTATAGAGACAAATCCTTCTGTGCAAACATTTTTAGGAAGGAGACTTTTCCATAGTTTCCTACATTACAGTAGTAACCACCCCTGGTACCAGAAAAGATCAGTAGTGAAAGGCCAGTAAGGATGGTATCAAGGGACACTGACTTTTTGGAGGAGTATCATTTACTAAAGGATATGTTTATTAGATGTGGTTATCCCAGCCACTGTATTGATGAACTTACTGCAGAAGTTATGGGGAAAAGAGACCAAGGGATATACCAACCAATTCTTGGCAGTGTACCACATCTAGGAGTCCAGGACTGGGTTAATGTTGAAAACACACCATGGTTGAAATTTATCACCCCTTTCAGTATAAATTGTAAAATTATTTAATTTATCATCCAAAAAAACTGGCCTTTGATCCACTATGACAATGAACTGAGAGGGAAACTACCAGAAACACCAAAGATAGGGTGGAAGAGAAGTAGAAATTTGAAACAAATCATGGAAAGTCAGGTTCAGGGAATCCCATGGAGGAAGGGCGTGTTTCAATGTAACATGTGTAATTATTGTGCCTATATGGCTACTGGGGAGACCTTTAGCATTAGAAACAACACCTATAAAATGAAACACAAATTCATCTGTCAATCAAAAGGGACCATTTACGTAGCACAGTGTCAGCAATATGCAGCATTTTATTTTGGGAAGACAGACAGGAGATTACATGAGCGGGGTCTATGAACACCTATACTATATTAGGAAAGGTAAACTAGAGGATGCTTTAGCGAAACACACCACAGAGCACTCTAACCATTTTTATTTAGAGGCGTAGACTGCATCCATTCAGATGGAAGGGGGAGGCCTGACTCATTCGATTTAGAAGTACTGGAACTTTATTGGCAGTTACGCACTAATGCATGCTTACCCCCAGGCCTGAATGAAACATGTTCTATCAACTGTATTTTAAAATTAAAGAGTTTAACCAGATACATTAGCTTTAAAATTAAAGAGTTTATCTTCATAAATTAATTTATTTTAATCTATTACATTTTATCTTGTAAAAATATGGGTACACATGACTAAATCAATGTTATGGTTGAATGGTTTATGTATTAAATACAAGTATCTAATATATGCATTAAATATATGTTTTTATATTTTCATTTATACCCAGATATCTATTGTAGTAACCAGAGTATTAACCTAGTATTTATTTTACATAGAAGTGATAAACATGGTCATAAAACGTACTCCATACGTTTTTGGTTTTCATGGTCTTCATGTTTTAATTGATTATTTTAAATGTTTATTGCAGTTATACATGCTTAATTTTGTATAGGAGCAGAGACTTTGTATTGTTGATGTACTTCTGTGTCCAATTTTTGCAGCAGTATTAACTTTGTATTAAAATTATGAACTAGCATGTTGTTAGCCTATCAGCACGACTAAATGTTTACTCGTGGCTACGAGTACGGGATATAATGTGCCGTTCTACTAGGTGTTTTTAATCTGAGGAAGTCCCACAACTTTGTAGGACGAAAAGCACTTCATATCATTTTAAATAAATCTATTTGTTTACTTTAAACTGTATCAACGAGCATCAGTGGTCGAGACGGAGTCTTCAGTTTTTCATGTGCTTCCTAGTTTGAATTGTGTTAGCGGTTTTGAATACCATACATATGTGTTGATGGGTACTGATGGTCTATCACAGCTTGGACACTTAGAAGGGACATGCTGAGTAAGCATTACCTGATATTAAGGAGAGGGAATGAGATCTCTGGTCCACCATACATACATTCAGTAGATAAGCATGCACTGTGAAGTGCTTAGCCAGAAAGAGTAAGTTATCTTGGGGACACTTGGGAACAATATGCTGCTTGTGAATACCAATATGTTAGGCGGGTCTATATTATAAGCGCAAATGCTTAGGTTGTTGATCGACACCTATTAAGCAAACGCACAATTTACTGAACCCTCAAAATGCAGAAATACACATCACTGAATTCTTTTGTTTAGCCAACACCGTTCCACCCACTAACGAAAACAAAACGTACTTCCCACTACACCACTCGCTACATACTACCCATCCAAGCAAAATAAACCACATACATACACTAACCCAAACCCTACTTCTAAACCTACATTAACCCTTACATGCATTACTTTCTATGCACTTACCTTAACCCGCACCCTAACCCTAAGGTCCATAACTATTGCACACTTACCTTAATCAGCTGTACCCAAACAAAATAAATAATCTACACACTTACACTTAACAAAACCCTACTTCTAACCCTTTCATACATTACTATCTATGCACTTACCTTAACCCACACCCTAACCCTAAGGTCCGTAACTATCACACACTTACCTTACGGAGCTATACCGCAGAAGGGTCAACTATGCCGAATCAGGATTTCGAATTTTGCAGTTTCCAGCATTCGGTGTACTCGCAGTTCACTTAATTGGTGTCGATCATGCCGTATTCGACAACCTAAGCATTCATGCTTGCAATATAGACCCTGTTAGGCTGAGGGGTTTTGCAGATATGACATGCAGCAGCCACCCTGAAGCAAGAACACATTTCCAGAAAAAGCACATAAGTGTGTAACTGTGCAGCCAATGACAAAACTAGAAAGGCAAAAAGGCTCAAGAGCAGTAGAACACATTTCCATCAAGCTATGTTTTGGGCACTGGATGGGTATGCATTGCCATGTGTGTGTATGAGTGAAGGGGGGACTGCTAGACCCCATGCATCTGCTGTATGCAGTAGGCAGTGTGAATCACTTATTCTCTGCCAGTCCATTATTTTATTTATTTATTTTATTTATTTATTTATTTTACATTTGTTGACCGGGCTAGTCCAGCTGGATAATTTCCATTTTCAGTGGAGGCCCGGGGAGAAAAGCTCCAAAATTAAAACAAGGTTAAACATTTAAGCAACAATGCATACATTTTAGTGTAGTAGAAAATACAGCGAAAAAAAAACAGGTAAAAAACAAATAGCCTAAGCTATATATTCATATATTTTTTTTTTTTTTACATTACAACTGGAGCACTGAGAAAATGTTTACACATCTGTCTTATGTGTTTGTAAGAAGGGACTCCATCAGGTTACACAGGAAATTGTACTGCAGCCAGCACTGTGGAGCAATTACTCACTGCGGAGGAATTGAACTTTAGACACCCTGGAGGTATGTGTGTTGTTCATGCAGTGCCACATGGTGGGGAGAACTGTTAGGTCACAGAGCCAGTGTCTGGAGGAAAGTGTGTACACTGCCAGTCTGTGACAAAAAAAAATGCAGTCTGAAGCAGTGCCTTTGTAAGCTGCTAGTTAGAACATTCATACTCTGCTTACATTATTTACACACACACACTGAGTGACTCTCCTAGATTGCCCATGAAAAGGAGCAGTTGTGATCTCAGTTAATATGTACGGATTTGTGATCATAGAAATTCATCTACAGAATAACTGAAGTGTATGAAAACCTGTTATGAAGTTAAAACCAATTGAAATGGTTAAATTTGTCACTGAGAAGCAAAACTTCACAGCCCAATGACAAAGCTAGTCTCTACAACCTATTTTTTCTCAGCACATTTAACAACCCCTGCCCCAGCTAGCTCATTAACAGTGCCCATCCTAATATAAAACTGTTTTTGTAGTTTGGCAGAGTAAAGTCACTAATCTTTAGCTACAGTTTGCTGCAACAGTCTCTGAAAGTGCCACATGTAATTACGACAGACTGTGTGAATCTTGGCAAGTTACTGAACCAGCTTTCTCCATGGTGGGCAAAAGAACAACAGAATGGATAAGTAATAAGGTATACATATTTCAATTGTATTCTTCCATTAGTCCTGACAAAATGCTTGTGCTTCTTTTTTATTTAAGGAAGATTAGACCAGCTGTGAGAAGCACACAAGCTTTCAAGGTCAGTTGTCCTCAGCTGTGATGATAAGGCAGCATAAAAAGTACAGGTTATATATAAGGAAATGCATGCAGAATTGCACTCAGCAAAAATGTGTGTTCAGCAAACTCAAAATAATTCCTTTCCAAACTAATGCAATGCAAATTTAGCAGTTTTTTTTAATTTCTGCTCTAGCCATTCAACAAAGGAATAATGCACAGTACTGGTCCACAGGGCATGAATGCAGTAATACCATATGCACAAGGAATAGAATGTTTGTACTGAAAAATTATCATTAACTTCTCATGGAAAATTAAGTTAGCATCTGTATGCAAAATAATCTTGGCTACTGGTTGCTAAGATTGCAGTGGAAGGCACTGGATTTAGTTCTAGGTGGTTGAAAACCTGCATAACTTCTGATTTCAGCCTGCTGACCAGTCATGAGTGGAGTCCCACAGGGATCGGTCCTGGGTCCTCACCTGTTTGGTATCTACTTCTCTGAAGTCCAGGCCAACATGAAGGGACTCTGGCTGACAAACTTTGCAGATGATTGCAAGTTGGGAGCTATTATTAACTCTCCAAGTGATGTTGGCATCCTACAGAAAGGCCTCACTGAGACCAACGACTGGTGTCAGAAACATGGCCTTAAGCTCAATGTCAAAAAATGTGTCATCATCCCCTTTGGAAAAAACTTGGTTCTCACAAATTACCACATCAATGGTAGTCCGCTGAATGCAGAAGGCAACCTCTCTTTTGACCACCACATTTCCACTGTAGTCAGAAAGTCCTTCTATGTGTTACATCTCATTACTAAGGGTTTTGCATCCAGGAAGAAAGAGGTCATTGTCTCTCTCTACTCTTCCCTCATTAGGCCAATCATTGAGTGCAATGCCCCATTTGGAATGTACCTCACTAAACACCTGCAACAACTAGAGAGGCCACAAAAGTACCTCACAAAGAGGATCCTAGACCTTAAACATTTGTCCTGTATGGACAGACTTAAAAAACTCCAACTATTCTCTGTCTCATATCACCTACTTAGAGATGATCTCTGCTTGACTTACAAAGTCATGTCTGACCCAGCTCTGTTAGAAATGTTACATCTAAAGAAATCCCAATCCCTCCACACCACATTCTCCAGAGACCTCAACCTCATTACCACAATCAACAAAACATGCTGGAGAGACAGGTTCATAACCCAGAGACTGCCCATGCTATGGAATAGACTTCTCATACATGTCAAGCAGTGCACTTTATTGGCCATCTTCAAGAGAAATCTTGATGAGTGGATGGGAAATAGAAAATTCACCCCAGGGATCACTCCAGTGGCTTTACTCGACAGAAGCACTGGAAACTAAGGTCGGGTGGCATGATGCCAGGGTAATCCTATAGGCTTGGCTTGTAAAGGCTCCAGGGCCATTAGCCTAGTAGACACCTATGAACCTATAATCTATAGCTGCACAGTGTAAAACTTATTTAGGTGTGGCTGGTGTTGAATATTACCTGAGGCAGCAATGGCTGAAAAAAAAAGACCGAAAACAGAGAAGAACAAATCTTGAAAATCGCTCTTCTCCTTTAAACTCCTTTTTGCAAGGGGGTCAAGGCCCTTTTGTGCACCCCATGTGGGGGGGCAGTCTCCCTGCAGCCCTCAGAACTTATATATACAAACTCCAAGATTGCTATACCTTGGAGAAAAGGGAATATCAGAGAAATGGCATCTCAGGCTTAATATATGTAAGTCTGATCTTTCAGTCATTCAGTCTCTGTATTTTGGGACTCACTCTAGTGAGTCCTGACATTTCAAATGATTATCTAATTTAGAGGATTGACAATGCCAATACCTGCTAACTTCCTCTAGAAAAGAGGTAGTGGCATGAATACTTGTGTGCATACTCTTTGATGGAATCACTGGTGGAAACTAGAGATCACACTCTTGCTCTGCAAAGTGGGGGTGGGGGGCAAGGTTTTATGAGAGGTTATATCACTTGTGTGCCATAGCTTTGCTATGACTCGTTGCATACAGAAAGAACCCTAGAGCAGTGACTAGGTACATGAGATGGGAAGATAGGGCTAAAACAAAGTCAGTGGATTATAGCATCATTCCTGGTACTTAAATCTCAACCCAATAAGAATAAAAAGGTTCTCACTAGTAAGTGGAACAAATGAGCCAATCAGGGCATCCATGGGGTGGAGGCTGTGCAGTTAAGGAGAACTGGAATAAAAATATTTTGCCATAGATGTGTGTGGTTTAAGCATTGTGCTTCTGATCATTTAGTGTGCTATGGGAGACATTTGTTTTGGTGGTTGTGGTCATCTTTGTGGAAAGGTCTTAGCAATGTTGTCGACTGTCCTACTGAGCTTAAGGCTATTGAAGGACCTACTTCCTTTCTTCCACTTTCGTCATCATCTAACCAGACATAAGCTAAAAACAAATCTCTTGTTCATTAGTGGTTCTGTAGAATGCTCCTGTATGTCTGTTTAAAACCAGAAGGTTTTTGTCTTGCTGTAACTTACCTGCAGTATGATTGTATACCAGTCCTCTGTGTAATTAATGTCTTCAATACAGGACAAGTAGGAGAATATAAATGAACTTTTACCACCCCAGTGTCTCACTGTTTGATTATCCATGAAGACAGTTGTATTATATTGAGCATGCTGATTATATTGGTTATAATACATAGTAGTCCACATTAACATTTTTGCATTTTATTGTCTGAAGATGTGTAGATACAGTACTCTTTTTTTTTTCTTTTGACTCATTCAATCTGTAGCTTCTAGAATAAAGGCCGATTTCATGGTTTTAGGGCTGGTGGTTACCATTGGTATGGCCATTTGTGTAACTGATTCTTGATCCCATATTGGTCCCACACAGTTCAACACTGTAGTGCTGTGTATAGCAAGATTTATTTATTTATTTGAATTTGTTTTCTGGGTAGAGCACTGATCAATTCTGACCAATTTTAAGCTCATCCCAGGGTCAAAAACTGAACACGTACAAAAGAGAAGAGTGCAGTAATACAAAAGTGACATTGCTAAACAGTGTAATGGTAGAGCAATACTTAGGGTACAAGGTAAAGCCAATGTATTCATTTCCAATATGTACAAAAACTTCAAAACATTTGAGAACTTAGACCACAATAAATTAGAGAAGGTTTCCTACTTTTGCATTCCATTCGGTCACTTCAGGAGTATCTGGTACATTCATTGGCTTTTCCTTTCTTCTATGAACAACTGCTGTAAGAATATTACCTAAGACTGTTAGGCAGTATCACTTCAGAAGATCAATGCACAGTTTGGTGAAGCACCAATTCAGCAAATATGTCTTTAATCAAAAAGGTTTTAAGTATGGGAAGGGAACCACTTGAACCACCCTTACATGTTGAGAGAAGCAACCACTTCCTCTAAGTGGGTATAACTTGTCCCAGAGTCACAGTACCTTGGCGAAGGTTATATTTTCATGAATGGAGATTTTATTGACTGATTCTGTGAAGCAGATCCTATGAACTATGTTTTACCAAAATGCTTATTGGTCATTCACTCATTCTTGTCCCCTACCAGGTCATTCTTACTAAAGAAGATCGCCCTATTATTGGTTAGAAATGTTCTCTCGTTTAACTCTTGTACACATAACTTTTGTACCACAACCTGTCATCTAGCCTAGGTATTAAAAACACAGTTTACTGAAAACATGGGATATACTTAAAAAATCTGCTGTGCTAAAAAGGCAGGTGATTTTCTAAAAATGAGGTGAATATTAGTACAATCAATGAATCTTGGCTGAAGGCAGACTTTGTTTCTCATCTATTGCCATTAATGTCTGCTCAGGTTATTGCCATGGTAGCATGTCTAGTGGCTGATGTCATAACTAGTAGACATATTAAAGTTGCGATAGCTCTCTTCTGTCTCTGACCACCGGACTCATTGACCACATTTAAGCAAGTAATACTCAAATATCTCTGTTGATTTGTAAGGCCATCATGAGTAAATAAATGCTCTGAGGTCTGAAACATTTGTCCCAGAGTCTGATCTGAATCTCATTCATCTGGTCACAGTATATAGCAGGTCAAGTTGGGACACCAGTAAGGACTCATTGATGAACTATGTCTTTAATAATAGTGTTGAGTGAATGCTTGTAAGTGACCTCCCTCATTACTTTGTGATCATGCCTTGGTTATGTTTTACTAGCTCTGTATAAGGGTTTAACTATTCCTTTTTTTGTTGTAGAAAAGGTTTGCCAGCAGAACACTGATTGATCTAGATTTTGACCCACAGAATCTAAATGGGATGAGGACTTCTGATACCACGTATACTAGATGTGCCTTACATTTCTTCCAGAACATTATCTATGCTCTACATGATAAACAACCTTGAAAGGTAGCTGAAAGGATCAGAGGCATCAACCCACTGTGGCTTACTGACACATCTAAACAACTCTTCTGATTCAGTGATCTACTCTGGGAAAATATAAAGTAAGCAACGTAGGGTTTGTTTTATAAATAAAGACATAACTGCATAACTTAAGTACAAAGGCAGGTTATTGAGACAGCCATTTACCTGAGGACTGAACACACTTTCTTTAAGCCGAGGTCATGTATTTTGTGGCTTAAAATAATCAAGCTTTCTAGATGTGGCAAAGGAAAAGAAAACACTTAAGTCTTGGGATGATAATGATCCAGTAACTGACCCCAAAGAGCAGGTCATATGTCTGTGTGATGAATTTATGTATCCACCAACACATCTCACCGGGATGTAATATCTTCAGTGTTTAATTTTTGAATTTATATGTGTAGCTCAGAAGCATTATTGACTTTCTCAGATCTTCAACAGATTTATTGTCTTTTGCACACTACAAATATGGTTAACTACTTCAGAAGGAAGAAAAATGTGAAATGGCTTTTTGTGCACAAACGCATATGCTCTCAGACTGAAATCAAGAATAGTGTTCATAATAGGCTGTCAGTCTGTAGACTATTACAAGCCTAGCCAATAAGTGGAGATTAGAATCAAACCCTGTACCTTTTGTGAGGTTAAGATCTTAACCATTCTGCCAAGCCTCTCCTCTGTTCTTTTTATTATGTTCTTGTTCATAGTTTTTAAAATGCAGTAGTATTACTAGACTTACCAGGGGTTCATTAAAGTGGGGTATGGTGTGGTTTGTTTTATCAGTAATAGGTAAAACATGCATGCACACACACACACTAGAATAGCTGGTCCTCTTACATTTTATAGCATAAGCAGTGTGACAGTAATAAGATGTCAAAGTTACAGGAAGTCATTTCTGTTAGCTGAGCCATTGTACAAAATTACATACTATGGTAAAAAGAAAAAAAAAATAAATAAAAAATGTTACCTGGGCTGAAGTATTTGTTACATAGGAGAAGTGCAGAGTACCGAACTATAATTTACTATAAATGCTATATTTTTCCTTGAGTCTATACTGAAAGTTTTACCTACTACAGTAGTGGTAAACACTATCTGTATACTTAATATGTTTAAGAATCATTGTATTGCTATTCATTTGAAGAAAACATGCTTCTTTATTTAGTGTTTTATTTATATTCTGATGCAGTATATAAAAATGTCTGCTACTGTTAATCAATTAAAATGTCCAATGTCAAAAATTTCTATTTATTGCTATATACTGTGGTTTTGTCACATGGCCCAGGCCATAGCTGAAAATGACCCTTGGAGAGCCCTCCTACCTAGTAAACTAACTAAATAACTGAGCTAGTGTTGGTTGATATCTAGATTACTGCAGTAGTACATGATGTTTATCTACCAAATTAAAAATTGGACATCTACTACAACTTTTCACAGTAAAGGATGGTGATATTCATCCTAACCCCGGTCCAACTGCAACCCCTATTAAAAATTGGACATCTACTACAACTTTTCACAGTAAAGGATGGTGATATTCATCCTAACCCCCGGTCCAACTGCAACCCCTATCACTCTTCATTACCTTAATCAATCTATCATTTCTCCCCTTGCAAGACCTTCTAACTCACTCCTACTTGCTCATCTTAACATACGTAGCATTAACAACAAAATAACTCAACTCCATGCTCTCCTAGAAGTGTACACCTTTGACATTATTTGCCTAACTGAAACATGGCTAAAACCTGCCATCAAAGATAATGAAATTATCCCACCTGGATATAATATCCTGAGGCTTGACAGAGTAGCTAAGAAAGGTGGTGGTGTGGCTATTCTATTTAAATCAGGCTTTCAATTAACCACTTACAACTGTAACATACCTCTGGACTCCAAAACTGAAATTCTCATTGCTAAAAATCTATATTATCTGTATGTATCTGCCCCCTGGAAATATAGCCACCTTGGAAAATATCCTCTGCTGGCTATCTCAACACCTGCCTCAAGAAACCATTATCCTAGGCGATATGAATTTAGACTGGAATACCTATTGTAGTAGCCACCCTACCACTCACATAAACCTATATGGTTTCTCCCAGACCATTACCTCCCCCACCAGAATAAATAAATCTAACAAGAAAGCTAACACACTAGATTGGATTCTGACTAACAATCATACTCACTACTATGACTCTGGAAACCTCCCTGATAACATCAGTGACCACTCACTCACCTATATCATTAGACATAAAGCCAACACCCCTACCCCAACCTCTACCAGACATATTAGATCCAAAAAGAAATTTAACCCTGATCTCTTCAAAATTGAACTTAGAGCTTGCAACTGGGCTCCCTTAAAACATCTTCCTTTAGATGAAGCCATTAACTTCTTTAACTCTACCTTCCTTGCCATTCTTAATCACCACGCTCCAACCAGATCTATAAGAATTAAGGCCAAGCCTGTCCCATGGCTTTCCAGTGAAACCAAACACAAAATTCACATCAGAAGTAAATACTGGGCCAAATGGAGAATGACAAAAAACACCAGTGACCAACTAACATTTAGACAGCTAAGAAATGACACTAAAAAGGCCATACTCTCTGATAAACAAAACTACTACTTACAATATCAACAACCTAATCACAACAACCCACAGAAATTCTGGGCCAGCATCAAGCAATTACTCTACCCAGGTGAATCTACTACACCCTCAAAATACAGACCTGAATAATCCAATCCATACAGCTAATACCTGCAATACCTTTTTTACAGATACTATCCAATTACTAGCCAGTCAACTATCACCTAATACCTTCACAATACCCTCATACTCCTCAACCCCACCACCCCCTTTCATTTCAAACCTGTTACAACCTCATTTATTCAAACCTTTTGAATAAACTGAAACCATGCTCTCCTTCTGCAGACCTACTGCCTTCTGAATATCTACAGATATCCAAGGCCATAGCCTATCCAATTTCCATATTGATCAATAGGTCAATTACTGAAGGTTACATCCCCACATTATGGAAAGTCTCCCATATAATCCCCTACATAAAGGATGACATTCCACAGAAATATCAAACTATTGCCCCATTGCTCTAATTTCTCCCCTAGCTAAAGTTATGGAGAAGTGTATCCATAAGCAATTACTCCACCATCTAATTGAAAATAACTTATTTTCCAACTGTCAACACGGTTTCAGACCCTCACACAGCACTACCACTGCCCTCGTATCTTTCAATCACTATATTAAAAGGCACCGAAACCTGAATAACCTTTCTTCTGCTCTATTCATTGACCTGTCCAAAGCATTCGACATGGTAAACCACCAAATTCTCTTAAACATCCTGAAATCTCTGTCATTAGACCCACTTTCCATAAAATGGTTCCAATCCTACCTTGACAACCGACAGCAAGCAGTACTTTGGCAAAACACTTTATCCACCCTTCTACCTGTTACCTTAGGAATCTCTCAGGGGTCCATACTTGGACCTCTTCTCTTCTCTATATTTATTAATGACCTTCATCTAGCTATCCCACAAGCCACCTGCATACAATATGCTGATGACTCAACACTATTATGTTCAGCTACATCATCCCATGACCTTCATGCTCTCACCCAAAATGTATTCAACATAGTTGAACAATAGTTCTCTCAGCATTGCTCCTCTTGAACCCTAAAAAGCCAAACTCCTCCTCTTCACGCCTGCTCATAAGTCCTCCCCTCTCCAATTCTCAGTAACATCTACCAACAATACTATTATATCTCCTGACTCTACCACCAAACTACTCGGTGTCACCATCGACAATAACCTGTGCTGTGACATCCACATCAATAATACCATAATACCATAAAGACTGTTAATAAAAAAATTGGTACCCTCTATAGGATAAAACCCTTCCTTTCCCCCACTGCTAAAACTACTATTGCCCACACACATTTGATCTCTACACTCCTTTATGCCTCTCCCATTCTTACTAATCTCTCCAAGAATAACCTCAACAAATTGGAAATGGCTTATAACAGCAGCACGATTTGCTACAGGCAACCCATTCAGAACCCATCATTGCATAAACCTAAAACAGCTAGGATGGTTAGAACTACAACACCTGATTAAATTTCACCAACTCACCCTTGCCCACAACATTCTTTATAAACCTTCTAATACTCCAAGTTTATCTACCTTAATCACCCCCTATACAAATCTGAAGTCCTTACGCTCATCTCAAAAACTACTAGTCCACACCACTAAACCTAACAACAGAGCTGGGGATTCCCTTTTCTCTAACTCTGTAGGTAAATCCTGGAATCTTCTCCCTTGTGACCTCTCCTCACTCACCTCATTATCTCTCTTTAAAAATAGACTTAAACTTCTCCTCAAAACTCACTGGCTATGCCCCTGTTCCAAACCAGACTAGTCATCTACCTCTACTAAGTTATCTAACCTATCCAGTGCTTACTAGCCTCTGCTACTTTTTTCCATCTTATCATATTTTTCTTATCTACCCCTTTTCTTTTTTTTATATCCTCTTTTTACTTTCTCTTCTTAAGTAACTCCTTTGCTACATTACTACTCACCTAACTTCCTTTGTTTACCTCTGACCTAACCTGATATGTCTCCATACCTGCAATTTCACTGTTTATGATTCTTGTCCTCAATAATATATCCTGTTACAAACTCTGTACCGTTAATTACTTAATACCATTGTTGATGATTTTTATTTCCTTTTTAAAGTTGCTATTTTTATTAGTATATTGATATTTTTTCTGTGTTGTTTGAACTAGTACTATTGTATTTAGACCATGTCTTGGAGCTTATCTTCCCGGGCCTCTACTGAAAAAGGACATGTATCCAGCTAGACTAGCCCAGTCAACAAATGTAAAATAAATAAATAAATAAAATATTGCTTGGATTCTTTCATGCAGGTAAACTCAAATGTTATATCCACACTTCCTGGCAGTTCTATGCCTTTCTCCTTTCCTCAGCCAAAATAATCAGTCTTCATTACTGCAGTGTTCCATCCAAAAGCTGCTCACATCTCATGAAAAAAAATGCATAGTATTCTGAAAATATATATCTTACTTATTTTATTGTGTATAAGGAGATCCTGCTTATCTTCGTAAGAATGTTTGCGTAATTATTTCCAACTGTAAAAGAGAAGGCATATCCCAAAATGTATATTAATGAGAGAGCACAGTGTATTTACTTTTTGGACTAAGAAAATAAAAAAAAAAAATGCAGAAAAGTGCAGAAGACCTGCATCAAAATACAGACAACAATAAATGCAACTGAAATAAGTAAGTAAAAATGAAAAAAAAAATGCCTTTTCCCCCCTTTCTGCCAAAAAATGCTGTTTGGAATGACTGGAGGAGTCCAAAATCAATCAACCTACTTATAGAGGATGCCCTTGCTGCAGTCATGTGTTGCATGCTACATTTAGTTTTGTATCACAAATGGTTAATGAGGACACACATTCACACACACCCCCACACACACTAATCGTAAATGAAGTTGGAGAGATACCCACCTGAAACAGGATATTTTGAAAATGTATATATACTACAATTAGGTATCTTACTGTCAACTTGAAATTGAATAATATGTCATGTCTAATCATATGATTTTTTTATTCTTTTATCCTATCTCACTAATCAGTGTTAAAGCTTTGATGTATGAGACTTTTGTTTGTGTCTTTCGGCTTTTCCCGGTTAGGGGACGCCACAGCGGAACTCCGGTCCACTAATGATTGGTAGTTGATTTTTACATGCCAAGTTACCAGCCCTGATGCACAACCTTCAACGAAGGTACGCCCATTCACTCATGTCTCCGTGCAGAAAACGCTCTAGCTGAGAATCGAACCGGACAGCATCTTACTGTGTATGAGACTATCTTTATAAATTTACTCACTTACTGCTGATGTATTGTTTATTGTTTAGACTGGATTGTATGAGACTTTTTATGTCTGTACTTACCTCAGTTATCACTGATATATAATTGTTTGTATTACCGTGTTGATGTTAATCTAATTGTGGAGCTTTTCTCCCCAGGCCTCCGCTGTAAATGGACCTGTGTCCAGTCGGACTATCTTGGTAAACAAATGTAAAATAAAAATAAAATAAAACTTGAAAGACTCTCATTTAACTGTTTTTTCCCCTTGAGTGGTTAGTTTTTTTTTTAAATGTAGTATACTCTTGTTGACCGGATATAATCAACCTCAGAACCTTTTTTCCAGACACAATCTGGGCTACAAGCACAGATGTAAATGCAATATGTTTGCATAGACATATGAATGTTAAGCAGAAAACGTTTAGCATATCCATAAAACCTATGTTTTTAGGAAGAAACCAGAATATCCAGAGTAAACATGAGGATAATATGCAGAGTCTCCATAACTGTGGGAGAGAGATCTTTGCCCAAGTTCATGTGTTCCAACATTTCATTTCTCATCTTAACTTACAATTCACACATGTCAGTACAAACTGTTACCCTAATGAACAAGCCTGACCACGTGTGGACAAACAGTGGTGACACACGATCTCTTATAGAATAAATTTATATTTTTTTATGTAAATTACTTTGGAAATAAATACTGGGGAAGAGCACTTGTAACATTCCCGAGTTCTGTATGGATAGTTTGGCTGTCATATATATCTTGAGTGAATCATCTGCTTTGAAAATATTTTGTCTTGCTGTCTAAGCCCTAGAAACCGTAGGCTAACTAGTGGACATGAGCTCCTCAATACTATATCAAGGCATTAAAGAAGATCATGGAAACAATTCAAAACTAATGGACAGATGTTTCAGGGTCATTTTTATCATTTGTTGAGGTTTACATATACAGTTTTAAAGATATGAATGATAAGACACAAAAGGCTTTACAGATACATTTCCAAAGCTTGAATGACTTACGCATGATTGTTACCTGATTTGTCTTTTTTATTTCAAACCATCCAGCAGCATAGGTCTCAACTTCATTCCCTGAGAATCAAACAATGCCAGGGGTTCATATTGTAGGACAAGTTCTTGAAATATTTATGTCTGGAAGCATTTTTTTTCATATACCAAGCCTCTGTTTATTTACTTGTTCATACTGGTAGCTTATTTATTCATGCATAAATTATCTGATAGACTTGATCTTATTTAGGGTTGCAGCGGAGAGCTGGAACTTACCTCAGCGATCAGCATTCACATGGTATGGCATGGAGTTAGGCCTGTACAAATACACGAGCACCCCCCCATGAACAATTGTATGGCCTGTCAGTTCGCCTAGTACACATCTTTGGGATATGGAAGGAAAACTCAAGACACTGCTGAAAAAATGACATAAGTCACAAGAAGGGCACAGAGACTACACCAAAGGCATCCTGGACAGGAATCAAACCAATGGACCTAGTTCTGTCAAGCTTTAAGAGACCAGTAAGCACAGCATCACTGTGTTATTGTATCTAATGTCTACCTTGCAAATAAAAACGACAGCACCAAGCCCTGTAGTATTTGTAAATGTCTTCTGCAATCAGTTTTGAGAGGGGAATCCTGTTAATCAAAAACCTTCACTTGGTCATGTCTGAATATAACTGTTGGACAGCTCTTTGGTGTGTCAGCTGTTTTGTAACATCATACTTTGCATACAGGAGTGTTAATCATACTATATGACTATGTTCAGACCCCAACTAAACTGTAAAAAGAAACAGACCCCACAAAAAAACACAGTGGGGTCATTAATACTACAGAACATGAGTCAAGGTTAATGATTAAGTGTCTGAGGCACTAAATGTATACCCCACTGGCCAGAAGTGCTCATCATTTTCAACTGGAGAGAAAGAACACTGCCCATTGCAATAGGTGTTTACAAGATTTAACACAGGTGTTTGATTTCTGTCATGCCACTTAAATATGCCTTGAAGCTTAGAGATAGATGGTAAATGCACAGTAGGAGTTATTAAGTGACTTGCCTTTCTCACAGGTGGCAGTGAACCTGTGATGCAATGCAGCAGCACAGAAAAATAACTGAAAGGCAGAGTCTGCCTTCAAGACAAGGCTGGTCACATTTTTTCCTTACTGCAGGAAATAACTGAATACCTTGAGCAACATTTGTATTGTGTATTATTCCTCTTTGCTAATGAAGGTGTGCATGTTGAGGTGTGTGTGTGTCTAGGGGGGGGGTCCTTTCTGAGTGTTTTTTGTCCCTTACATACTGTGTACATTAAAGTTCAGAAGTTCAAGAGTGGGAGGTGTTGGTACACAGTTGCCATTACATGCATAAGGAATTTCAAATAGTTCAAAGACCTATTTAACACTGGAAAGGATTAGTTTGGTAAGAACTCTTTCAGTCTAATAGACGGGCAGTCAAGTTTTCAGTTTGTACAAACTGACCAACGTGACTACAGCCAGGATTTACTTTGTTAAAGGTAGAGTTACATATCCATGATTGTTCTTTCTGTTATCTCCTTATTTTTAATGTTTCTGCAAAAATTAAATGTTTTCATTAAGTCAGCTGTGCACGTCTCCATTTCTGTAAATCAGGGAAGAGCTCATATTAGCTATGTCAGTGCCGTGACAAGTAGCACACTCACCTTTGGTGTGGTAAGATGGTCAGATCTGAAGCTAAAAAATAGAAGAAAAGGATGTCAACAGGAATAGCAAAAAGTATGAATCTAAAATTAGAGGGAACTTTTACCACATGGTAAAGGCATGCAAATAAAGATGACCATTTACAATGGCCTTAAAGATAATTTTTCTGATGATTGCTGCTGTAGTTAAACATCTGGCCATAGCTCTGAGACTCCAAAACAGTGCAGGAAAAGGAACTCACTGGCTCAAAGAGGAAAAAAAGCTATGTTTTTTTCTTATTTATTTATTTTTTTATTTAACATTTGTTAACCAGGTAGGTGTGCTGGTCCAGGCAACCCCTTCAGCCATGACCTGAACCAAATCACCAGACAAGTATAGAACATACTGCATTACTAAAACAATAGACAGATGATTTAATACATCACACATAGTCTGTATGGTTGCATAATACATATTATAGCAGTCAATATAGCAGATATGAAAAATAATTATAGCATTATGTACAGCACGTAAATGATAGGAACAAAGTATGTGAAAGTTAAACTACAGAAAGCATATGGGACAATGAGTAGGAAAAACAGAGCTGTAAAAAGTAGTAGTGCTTTAACCACTTGTGTCATAATCAAGTATGCTTAGGATCATGTGGAAATGTGCCCTTTTCCCCACCATAGTGCAATCCTAGAGTTGGTATATTTATTTAGGGGGTGCGGGTGGGGTTGACATGCTTTGGTGTGTTTGTTTTTTAATGCTGTCCAACTGCTTCCTTTCCTGGATTAAAATTCTGATGATATGAACATTTGTTGAATTAAGGTTTTGGTGTTGTCATCTCGGTTAAGACAGATTCAATTAAATGGAATTTCAGTCTACTGAAGCAGACCTGTGAGTGCATATATTTAGAAAAAAATAATGGGGTGCAAACCTACAGGGTAATGGGGTAGATAGGCATCTCTTTTGCTGGTGAAGGTGGATTTAAAAGGAGGACCTCTTGAAGGATCCAGCTGGAGCAGGTTGTTCCAAAAAACCCACACTTAACAGTTTTGTTGAAAGAAGAATACACTTGCAATTCTCCTAACTGGGAAGAAAAAGAGAAATTTGTGCAAAAAGTGATTATGGCAACACAGCATGCCCAGAATATTATTCTAACATAAGGTCTGGCAAATGATTTAGTCTTTGCAGTTACTGATACGTAGGTAGTAACAAGGTGCAGCTTGACATAATCTGTACACTGAAATGAGTACATTTGTTTGAGCATTTCTTGGAAATTTTAATGCTCAAGCATCACAGAATATTTAAAACTGTTTAAACTAGTAAATAGTGTATAGAGCTGTACAAAATATGCTTATATGATAGAAATGTATCTTTAAAATGAGCCTTCTTATTGTTATAGGTGGCAACAGTTGAGAATGTTGTATTTCTTTCCAAAGTTTATAGGGACAACGTTTTAAAGTTAGTGGGTATGGGGTCAGTGGCATGAGGACTGAGTACAACATTTGAGTTGTTTTGGCTGCACCTTTGCATAGCAGTTTAAAAGGATGATACCCCAAATCTGAAGAAGCAAAAGAATTTCACAATGATTTCAGTTTGTTGCATGCCTGATAAGTAACTTAGTGCTCAGAATTGGAGAATCAGTAACTGTGTGTGCCTTGACAGTAAAGCTAGCAACCTTAATATGCACACTAACAGGGACTGGTTCATGACCTTAAGGATGTTTCATAAACTTCCAGACTATCAAAGAAGTGATTCTGAGACAAACTCAGGGCTTGGGTCTGAACTAATGGTAAACATTAAAGAGCAGGAAAACATTTTATTAGGGTTGAGTGAACATCTGCAGTTTGTTTCCTATACCACTTTGGTAATTTTTTTTAAATTCAGCATTTTCACTGATATTTCCAATTGAGGCCAAATATTATTGCAAACATATGTACAAACCACCTTGACCATGTAGCCCCGCCCCTTTATCATCATGACTTATGTATTCCCTTCATTACAACTTATGTAGCATCCCATGTCAGTCTGAAAAAATGTCTTCTTTCCAAGGAGGATTAGCCTTTTCATGATCATACTTGCTGCAATAGTGATCAAGCACTAAGTGGCTATTATACATAGATAGTGATGATTTTTTTTATTTGTACTCCTATATCCCAGGGTGTCCAGTATATTGAACATGCCACAAATGCAAACACCATCCCTGTTTGATGCCTTCATAGCTTTAATTCTTTGTCTAAGCTTCGGGGACTAAACATGCTGCCGTAGAACCCCCCCCCACCTTCTCTGAGAAAGACATTTGGATATCAGTTACTCAGTCCGATCTCTCCTAGTTCATTTGCCAGGTGGTAGCATCATCGTTTAAACTGTCATCTGCTGCACTGTCATCTGGGGTATAATGTCTGTGCCAAAAATGCCAGCAGCCTCTAGATGTCTGACCCCTTGAACAATGTGAGTTAAACCTCTGGAGATTTGCAAGTTTATGAACAACTACAAATATTTAGTCAGTCCACAAAACACATAATGTCCCCAGTGTCCCCCTAGATATCCTTTGTATAATTAAAAAAAAATCCAACTACTTCCTAAATCCACAGTTGTCTTATTGATCACTGAACGTTCCACACAGGTAGATGCGTTCTGAATAGAGAGATGAAAAATCAGCAAGCAAAGGAGAGTATTAGTGCTGAAACTGGGATCTATATCATGTTATCAAAAAATAAAAATGTGAAACGGCACAACAGCGAAAGTGCCAAAATGTCGAGGGTCCGTTTTTGAGATCGCAGTTCAGTGAAGACTGGGATATTTGCCCTTTCCTCACTGTAGTGCGATCTCAGAGTTGGAATATATATTTAGTGGGGGCTGTGTAGGGCACAGCCCCCCACAATACCGAATTCAAGTTTTGGCATTTTCACTCTTGTGAGCGTTCGACATTTTGGGTCTGCAATGTTATGATATAGACACCCGAAACTGAATTCATCTTCAAGTCTTGGTGAGTACCTTCAAGAGGTGGACCCTGTTTTTCACAAATTCTCACCAAGATGACAATGATATATAGACTGTATTTATATAGCATATATCATGGACAGAAGTAAGTCAAAAACTAAAAAACATAGCTGGGTGCACAAGACCCAGGATAAAAAAGTGCCCAATCCTGTTAGGCCCACTAGTGCCAGGACTGGAAAAAAATGACAGTGTTAATTCCTCAAAATATGGAAACATTCCTACAATGGGGCCAGGCCAGGGCCAGGCCCAGGGGGATAATGCCCCCCTGTTGTAGAAGGAAGTAACAGTCTACAGAAATCATAAAAACTGATAGGCCAAAGAAGAGTCATAAAGACTATAGAGTGGACTATTGAGGATAAGAAAGAAATTATGTATTGTTACTATTATGCAAAAAGCCTAGAATTTCTAGACACAGGATATACAAAAAAGATTAAGAGATAAATTATAGGAAATAAAAATACTTCCACAGGCAAAACTGTTAGAAGCTTCAAATAAAAAAATTCCTTCATTAAGACAACAGATTTTTGAAAAACAATATATAGATCAAGAAACTTTGATTTGTTTAAAAAAAGAAGCATCTGAGGAAGTGTGAAAAGTAAACAACAAAACCTTGATATTTTTGAAAAGTACAAAAAAGAAATATGGACATGGGAACTAGAGAGATCTGATATTGTGCAACGTCTATTCAAAAGAGAAAGTCAAATTAATCAATATAAAGAAGGCAGCCCTAAATATATTTGAAGAGAAATACAGGCAAAGGCATCCATATATGGAAAATTTCACAACAAAAAAATATCACAAAGATGGAACGTACAAAAGAAGATTAATAAAGCAGAAGTTAAAAATAGAAGTTGAAGTTATGGAGTGTGTGCAAAGTGAAGAATTTAATGTAGAAGGTCTAACACAGATTACTTTACAGCATGTTGGAGTGAGTCCTCAAAATAAGGAGAAGCAGGAAGATCCGGATACATCTGAAGAAGAAATATGGAAATGGGCAAGAAAAAGAGATTTAATATGGTGTAATATTTATGCAAAGGAGAAAGCAAAACTAACCAATACAAAAAGAGTAACACCAAAAATATTTGAAGAGAAATATATGCAAAGGAATCCAGACATGGAAAACTTTACAATACAAAAAATAAGAAGACAAAGAGGAAAAGTAGAAAAGGAGATTAGTAATGCAGAAGTCAAAGAAATAGAAATTGAGGTTATGGAGCACCTACAAAGTGAAGGATTCAGTGCAGAAAATCTAATGCAGAAAGCACCACAACAGGATAGAGCAATGGATATCCAAATTAAGGAGAAACAGTGGAACAGGAAGCAATTGGTCCGATGCCATATCAAGATATTTTGGAACCTTCCACAGGAAACCAGTATAAATGTTCACATGAAGCTAGTCAGGAAGGAAAGGAACAGGAAACTGTGCAAACTATGATGCAGTCAATGTTGAGGAGTGATAGGCCAGTGAGTTCCCATATGACAGAGCAATGGATGGCACAGGATGAAATTGAAGAGAAGGTGCCACAGGAAGACGCTATAGAACTTTCTATAGAATGCCCGCAGGAAATGGAAAACAAGGGATGTGCCCTTAGTTTGGAAGACAATGAGCTAAGAGAAGGATTGCTTGATTCAATAGACATAGATATATTAAGATCAATGAAAGAAATAGTCTGCAGAAGGTCAATAAAATTCCAAAAGTCAGAAATCTGATAAAACAAATGAACACAGTAATTAGGACTGTCCATAGAGATCCATGTGATATAACAGAAGTAAACAGGATATATTACAGTGCAGCTAAATTAATAACTGATAAAGTTCCACCACAAGAACACAAAGTAGTGAGAAAAAGGAAGGGGAGAAATCGAATATCATCATGGAAGTATCAAAGAGAGAAAATTATAAAGTAATTAAGACAAGGTGTCACTGTTGGAAGACTATAGAAGAGGGAATAGATCAACAAAATACTAAGAAGATAGATGTGATAAAAGGCATTCACAGTATTAGAACAGACTGGGATCTATCATGCACTATTGCAAATAACAAACTAAAAATTTCAGCACAGGCAGAAAAACTTAGAAGATACACAGATAAATATAAAGGAAAACTACAAAATAAGCAATTTATTGATGACCCAAAAAAAGTTTTATAGAAAATTGGGAAACAAGGTAAAAGGAATTGAAAGATCACCAAAAAAAAAAAAAGAAATAGATGCATTTCAAAGTATCTATAAAGATCCTGTGGAACACAACAAAGATGCTAAATGGATAAAAGAAGTAAAAGAAAGAACAAGAAGTTTAAAGGTACAGTTTATGAAATGTGATGAAGTAACAGCCAGAGAGATTGAAACAAAGTTAAGAAAAGTCTCTAATTGGAAAACACCAGGCCCAGATGCAGTACCTAATTTTTGGTTAAAAGTATAAACATATTTGCACGAAGATTTATCCATGAGTAAGAAGTATTTATATGTGCACCCTGAACAGACATCAACCTGGCTAACAACAGGTAAAACAATGCTCCTACTTAAGAGTGAACCTGCAAGCTACCCCAAAACTTATAGACCAATAACTTGCCTTCCGACAACCTATAAACTATACATGGGAATTGATGCCGACAGAATTTAAAGTCATTTAGAAGAAAACTCAATTATGACAGTAGAACAAAAGGGCAATAAACGAAAGTCATATGGAACAGAGGATCATTTGCTGTTAAAGTCATAGTGGAGAACTGTAAAAAGTGTGGCATGGATTGACTACAAAAAAGCATTTAATAGTATCCCACATTCATAGATAAAAGAGTACTTAAAAATGTATAAGATACGCCCTACACTGATTGACTACATTAAAGTGACCATGAAATAGTGGCAGACCGCTTTGCAATTAAGCCATGATAAAGGACAAATTATTATCCCAGGATAAAAATTCAAAGGGGAATATTCAAGGATGACTCTTAACAGCTTAGGCCATGGCTATAATTTGGCTCCTAGGAAACAACAAAGTCTAAAGACTTCTTATTTTCTCTTTGTTGATCATTTAAAACTGTATAGCTCATCAGATGAGGAACTGAAAGCACAGCTACAGGTTGTCAAAACACTTTCAGATGATATTAGAATGTCATTTGGTCTTGATAAATGTGCAAAGGTAACCTTTAAAGCAGGAAAACCACAGCACCAGGAAAATATCAGTTTGGGATAAGAATGTGATATAAAAGAACTTGAGCAAGAGGGAGTGTATAAATACTTGGGAATTGATGAAGGATCAGCAATAAAACATGAACAAATGTGAATAAAGCTTAGTAAGGAGCACTTTAGAAAACTTAAATTAATCCTG
This sequence comes from Protopterus annectens, assembly GCF_019279795.1. Lineage (NCBI taxonomy): Eukaryota > Metazoa > Chordata > Ceratodontiformes > Protopteridae > Protopterus > Protopterus annectens. Next base: position 1,637,164,567 of record NC_056732.1, read on the forward strand.
AAAACAGCATTGACATCTAGGAATAAAATTCAAGCTGTAAACCAATTTGCTCTTCCTGTCCTAACTTACAGTTAGGAGTGATTGATTGGCCCCAAGATGTGTTAGATAGATTATATATTAAAAGGGATGCTTCATGCTCACCAAATGATCTATAAAAATCAGTGCATACCAAGATTATATATTCCCCGTTCTGAAGGAGGTATGGGCCTCCTTGAAAATGATTACATGCATAGATCTGTGACAAGTGGGACTGCATACATATCTGCTGATCACACAAGACCCAAATGTAGTGAAAGATTTGAAACATGAGAACAAGTTCTAAGATGACTTCCTTGCTTAGTCTAGCAGAAGCATATCAGCATCAAGCAACAATAGAAAGCAAACCAGAAGCAGATAAAAATCAGGCAGCAAATGAATGTGCCAAAAACAAAAGAAAGAATATAAGGTGAAGGACCAGATGAAAAGGGAAGAAATGTGGAAAAAATAAATATAGTTGCAAGTATAGAAAACTTCTGGATGAACCTCATGTTGATCAGGAACAAACGCAGGAATGATTAAGGAGAGGTGAATTCAAACCAAAATTGCACAGGACACTAAGGATAATCACAAGGCTTTCTTTAGTTATGTTAGGAACCTGGGTGGGAATTCCCAGATATACTCAGAATTAGTCCAAAATGACAAAAAATACACCGAGACAACAGACATTGCCAACATCCTAGCTGACAGGTTCAGTGCAAACTTCTCCCCCCTCTCCCCACCAAAAGGGCAAATATATATCCCAACAGAGTGCTGCCCCCCTGACATCTCAGATGCTCAGGTAAGAGCCGCCCTCTCCAAAGCAAAAAACACAGCATCAATGGGACCAGATGGTGTCCCGGGCTGCGTCCTACATGAACTCCAAGAAGAGCTAAACCCAAACATAAAACTACTGTTCAATCTTAGCCTTACTACAGGATATGTACCCAAAGAGTGGCGTACAGCAACAGTGGTCCCTCTCCACAAAGGTGGTGCCTCAATGGATCCTGGAAACTATCGCCCCATAAGCCTGACTAGCTTGGTCTGCAAAGCTATGGAAAGGATCATCATGGACCTCATAAATAAAGATATTGGGGACCTACAGACACTGGATCCTACCCAGTTTGGCTTTGTTAAGGGCAGATCCTGCCTCTTAAACCTGGTCGATTTCTTTGAAACAGTCACCAAGGCCATTGACGAGGGAAGGTGGTCCACACAGCCTACCTGGACCTCGCAAAAGCCTTCAATACAATACCCCACTCAGGCATTATAGATAAGCTCACCAGCTTAAATATAAACCCTATGTCACTAGATGGGTTGCAAACTGGCTCAAGGACAGAACCCACATGGTTAGAATTGCTGGAACCATGTCAGACTCCAAACCAGTTACAAGTGGCGTCCCACAAGGCTCAGTCCTGGGACCTCTCTTGTTCGGTATATATTTCTCGGTACAGGCCAACACGGAAGGACTGTGGCTGACCAAGTTCAGATGACTGCAAACTGGGTGCCATAATCAACTCTCCAGCCGACACAAGCATCCTCCAAAAGGGCCTCATAGAAACAGACAACTGGTGCCAGAGCCATGGCCTCAAGCTAAATGCCAAAAAGTGTATAGTCATCCCCTTTTGCAAAAACAAAGTGCCCACAAATTACCACATAGGTGGTAATCCATTAAGTACAGAAGAAGTCATTAGGGACCTGGTGACCCAAGTTGATAGCAATCTCTCATTTGACAACCACGTGGCCAAAGTGGTTAGAAAAACATTTTATATAGCCCACCTAATCATGAAGGGATTCACATCTAGATCAGGGGAGGTCATCGTACCTCTTTACTCATCCCTCATCAGGCCCATAATTGAGTACAATGCCCCTTTTGGGATGTACCTTACCAGACACCTGCAGCAACTGGAAAGACCCCAAAAGTACCTCACCAAGAGGATCAAAGGGCTCAAACAGATGCCCGGTTAAAGAAACTCCAGCTCTACTCAGTGGCATACCGCCTGCTCAGAGGCGATCTGTGCCTGACGTATAAAGCCATGTCCAACCGGAATTAATGGACATGCTGCACCTCAGAAAATCCAAATCCCATCGAGCTACACGCTCGAGAGACTTGAACCTCAGCACTGAAATAAATAGGACATGCTGGAGGGACAGATTCATAACCCAGAGGCTCCCTTCACTCTGGAATAAAATCCCAGTCCAGGTTAGGCAGTCCCACATTGACTCTCTTCAAGAGGAATCTTGATGAGTGGATGGGAGATCGTAGGTTTACCCCGGCTATCACTTCTGTGTCACTGTTAGACAGAGGCACAGTATACTAACCTCAAAAAAAGGCATAGCAAAATTAATTTAAAATGGGTGGCGAAAGCGAAACACACTCTGGCTAGGGTTATAAATGCCCTAGGGCAGATAGCCTAGTATGAACCTATGAACCTATGAACCTAAGAGATGAAAGGTTAATATTGTTGGCCCAAGACAGTGCGTTACGTACACATTGGTTTACAAAGTCCATTGAACATGGTGGAGAAACACACAAATGTAGTTTTTGTAAAACCGAATTGGAAACAGTCACACACCTTGTTGCTGGTTGTGACATACTAATGGCAGAAGGACTGTATACTGAAAGGCATAATAATGTGACAAGACTGTTGCACAGGGGATTGTGCAAACATTATGGTATTGAAGTAGCTGAAAAAGACTGGAAACATGAGCCACAAAGCATCATAGAAAATGGTGGTCAACATCACATGGGATCATCCATTACCAACACTTCGAAAGATAGATGCTAGTAAACCGGATATAGTGGTCCAAAAAAAGAAGATAAAAATAGCATTGATTATTGAAATCACCACACCCAACGAATACAGTGTCCTACGTACAGACACAAAGTTATAAAATATCAGGATTTGCAAGCAGAAATGAGAGCAATGTGGAAGAAGGATACCCAGATAGTTCCAATAGTAGTAGGAGAAACAGGTCTTGTAAAAAAGAGTCTACAATCATGTTTAGATATGTTACCAATGCATGTAACTCCATATGAACTGCAGAAGGAGTCATTACTGGGCACGTTGCGGGTGCTATTCAGAGCACTTTTGGCTGACATCAAAGAGTGAAACAATACTAATTTCATGAACTTTAATCGTACTGTGACTTAGGAATGGAGTCCATTCCTGTCATGGTGTTAGAAACCGAAAAGATTTGGAGAAATTAAAAAAGCAGATATATGCAGTATCAAAACAGATCAGGATTTATCATACACTATTTCCAATAACAAAATAAAAAAACATTAGCATTAGCAGAATAGCTAAGAAAGAATGCATATACATATACAAGTACAAAATAAATAATTCTTTGATGACCATAAAAACATTTTTATACAGAACTGGGAAACAAAGCAAAAGGAATAGAAATACCACCATAAAAAGAAGACATAGGTATATAGGTTCATTGGTTAGTACTAGACTATTTGTACCTGTAGGCCTTTTTAAACCTAGCCAGTTATCCTATTTGAGAATCAAACCATGTCTGATAAATACCTTAACCATGTGTCAATCCCCATGCTTGGAGAAGTACTTATGAAGACCCTGTTGAACATAACAAAGACACTGAATGGATTGAAGAATTAAAGGAAACATTAAGGAACTCAAACTTAGAGGATATAAAATGGGGTGAAGTAACAGCCAGAGAAATTCAGACTAAATTAAGAAAAGTTCTGAACTGGAAAACCTTGGGGTACAGACAGAGTGCCTAACTTCTGAATAAAGGTATTAACAACTTTACACTAAGATTTAGCCTTGAGCACAAAGTACTTAAATGTGCATCCTGTACAGACACCATTCTGGTTAATAACAAGAAAAATGATGCACCTCCTTAAGAGTGAACCTGCAAGTCATCCCAAGAATAGACCAATGACTTGTCTTCTAACAGTACACAAATTATATTCTGGAATTAATGCAAACAGAGTTTATAGTCATTTCGAAAGAAAAAAATATATTTTTATAGAATAACAAAGTAATAAAATAAATTAATATGGAACAAAGGATCATTTGTTACTAAGCAAAGCCATCCTAGAGAGCTGTAAAAAGGGGAGGAATCTAAGCATGGTGTAGACAGATTACAAAAATGGATAATGAACTATTTACCGATGTATATGATGCACCCTAAACTGATCAATTATATTGTCATCAGTCACTATGAAACAGAGGCAAACCACTTTAAGGCTAAGTTATAATAAAGGGAAAATTACTATCTCAGAGATAAATATTCCAGAGTGAATCTTTGTTACTGCTAATGGTTCTGTCACACTTAACCCATTAAGCTGTTTACTTAACAGATTACATTATGGTTACAGTTTAAGTCTCCAAAACCAACCTTGTTTAAAGACTTTTCATCTACATTTTGTGGATGATGCAAAACTACAAAGTTCATCAGATGAGGAGCTGAAAGTACAGCTATAAATGGTTAAACATTTCTCAAGGAGACCACTTATGTGAGGCAGACATTGATCTTTGTGCATACTGTGTGAATATAAAACTTTTTTTTTATAAAATGACCAACTGTAAGTGCATGATAGGTGAACAGAAAAATATGTAGCAACATTCTGAAAGCCGATTCTTCATCACCGCCAGCTGCAATCAGGTAATGAGGCTGTACTGACTGCAATAAATGGCTCAGTAAATTGGACAAGGATATGCAGGACACAAAATGAAAATGAAATAAAAAAGTAAAGAAAGTTATCCTTATTTCCATGTGACATCATACTACTAAGTTAAATAAAAGTATAGACAATGAAGGAAAAATGCATAGACGTGTCAAAAAAGAAAATACCAACTTAGTAATTTATTTATGGAAAACTAAGCAATTCATATTATACTGAAAAAATGAAACATTTTTATTTGAATAATGGATATGTAGCCAAACCACATTCACACCATTGTATTATAAATTGATACAGTTACTGAGGTGTATGTAACAGAGGCAGAAGTTCTTCATAACTACAATCTCACAACTGCAAACTTCATACTTATGAAAATAAAAGTGTTTTAAAGTTATTTACCCCTTACCCAAACTGCAGTGATCTTGGACTTAGTTTATTTAGAGGCAGGATATGTGGCTGCAAAAATCCACAAGGGAGTGGTGCAGAGACTGCACATCCCTTGCAAGAAAAATCTTAAAGAAACTGCATTTTTACAATAGTGAGGTTTACATTGTGGTTGCCATAACTTCAGTGTACATCCAATGAAAACATCCAAAGCAATTAGAAAAATAGGATGCATTTGTTTAAAGAGGCCTGCTATTATTAATTTTTAAATTTGTAATATCTCAACTTCACTAATAGTATGCCATTCATTTTGATAAAGCACTTGCAGGGTCAATGGGTAGTTTATTTTGAATGTAGTTGAAACAGACAACGGTTTGCTGCAAATATTTGTATATTTAGTTGCTGTGATTTGTACTGAATGAGGGAGGTCAGCTGTTAAATGAGATTCTGAGGAAGTCAAGTTTCTTGGCTTTACTTAAGACATTATGACAAACTCTAAAAGTGAGTAATGTTACAGTGAAAGGAAAACACAGTGCCAATGAGCTCACTCCTAGTAAAATGGAGAGGTGGTAACATACAGTACATGGAACCTTGTTGTGAAGAACAAACAATCTTGTAAAAGAAAAAAAAAATGCTTGAAGATGTTTTAAGACTACCTTTCTCATTTTCTAGCAGGCCAACAACTATGCTATTTCTACATGAATGCCCTTTAAGGGGTTTTATATTATCCTCAAGTTTTTAAACTCTGCAGTGCAGTCAATTTCAATCTTCTTTACATTTTGAGATGTGTTCTTTATTTGCAGTCATTTTATTGTAGATGTTGATAACTTTGCTTTTCAGTTTTAAAACTATTTGTGACTTGTTGCATATTTCAGAACTGTGTCTTAAGGCTGCTGATTCTTCAATAAACCAGACTTCTAATCATGATCTTCCAAAAAAACAACAAAAAAAAAAACAACAAATAGTTAATATTTTCTCTGGTGATGCAAGAATGACATTTGGTTATGATAAATGTGCAAAATCAATATTTAAAAAAGATTTCACAAAAATATGCATCTGGGACAGGAGCGTAATATAAAGGGACTGGAGCAGGAAGGAGTGTTGTAAATATCTGGAAAATGATGAAGGGTCAATATTAAAACATTAACAAATGAAAATAAAGTTCAGTAAGGAATACATCAGAGGACTAACAATAATATATAAAACTGTCTTAACATCTAGGACTAAAGTCTAAGCTATAAATCATTTTGTCTTACAGCTTTGGGTTGGTGTTATTAACTGGTCCCAAAAAAGTTTTAAATTAATTGGACACAAAAACAAGAAAAATGCTTCATGTTTTTTAATGATATATAAAAACAGTGTATACCAAGATTATGTATTCTTGACTCTGCTGGAGGTATGGACCTCCTCAAAACTGACTACATGTATAGATCTGCAAATATGGGACTGCATACATATCTTCTGATCCCATCATATCCCAACATAGTGAACATTTTAAAGCATAAGGGGAAGAAGTTGAACATGACATCTTTGGTTAGTTTAGCAGAATCATTTTAGAATAAAGTTTGAATGCAAGTCAACCCAGAAGGAGAAAAAAATTCAGATAGCAACTGAAAGTGCCGAAAAACAAATGAAAGAATATAAGGAAAATGCTCTGATACAAAGGGAAAAAAATGAAAAGTCCACAAATATAGTGGCAGGTATAGAGATCTTCTTGTGCAACCTAAGATTTGATGAAGTAATTGTAATGGTAGGTGAATTGAAACCAAATGATAAAAGGCTAATAATGGTGGCCCAGGATATTGACTGAATACATGTTGGTTTACAAAGTTCATTGAAAAAGTGGGTGAAATGGACAAATGCAAATTCTATAAAACAGAAATGGAAGCAGTTGCACATCTCATTGTGGGATGTGATGTACTCATGGCAGAGGGCACACAGAGTGAAACCACAATAATGTTGCAAAACTGTTACATTGGATATTCTGCAAACACTAAAAATAGAAATTGATGAGAAAAATTGAAAACATGAATCATGAAGTCTTATGGAGAGTGATGAAATTTATATCAGATGGGTCACCCATTGCCAACAGTTCATTAAAAGAGAAACAAGGAAAACAGATATAGTGGTCCATGAAAATAACACAAAAGTAGCATCGATCAATGAAATTACTGCATCCAGTGTTTGTAGTGTCTTATGTTCAGAGAGTCACAGTCATAAAATATAAGGATATACAAGCAGAAATTAGAGCAATGTGGAAGAAAGGTACCCAGGCAGTTCCAATAGCAGTAGGAGCAACAGAGCTAATAAAAAAGTTGAAATTGTACTTAAATGTGCTACCAGTACATGTAACCCTGTAAGAATTACAGAAGGTGACAGTTCTGGGTGGATTATGGGTACTGAGAAAAAGAAGTTATGTTCTTACCATAATATTCCATCTGTGCTGTTCATCTTCATTCATTCATTACTGATGGGGTGTCAGTTCCATCCTTGGAACCAAGTCAGCCTTATAACAAGCCCGTGCCAGCCAAAAAACTCTCGAGCTAAGCTTTTACTCATAGTGCCCCTCTCCCTGTTACCTCAGATCCAGTTTGCCCATGACAAAGAAAGCAGAGACTTTTTCTGAGCAGGTTCCCTAATGCAGGATTTGGACCAAATCTGAACCTCCAGGAACCCCTTGGAGGGGGAAGGAAGGTGGGACATAATGAATGAATGAAGATGAAAAACAGAGATAGAACATTATGGTAAGAACATACAGTAACTTCTTTATCTGATGTTGTTAATCTTCATTCATTCCTTACTAATGGGACAGAGTCCCTAGCTACTTTATGCCCTGGGAGTCCCTTATGGAAAGATGTTCCTGAGTACTATTGAACCAAAGGAAGCTCTCCCCCTGGAGACCAAATGCAATTTGTAATGAGTGATAAAGGTATGAGGGGTAGCCCAAGTTGCAGCTGCACAGATATCATCCATTGAAGCCCTGGAGTGAAAGGCTACAGAAGTCGCCATTGAGCTGGTGGAGTGTGCTTTGACTTTGCCCATTAGAGGAATTTGATTATGTTGATAGACAAAACATATACAATTTCTCTACCACTTAGATAAGGTCACTTTAGAAACAGAATTTCCCAATTTCGGGCCTGAATAGGAAACAAACAACTGGTCTGATTTACGTACTGATTTAGTTCTGTCTAGATAAAAATGTAATTGTCTATGTACATCCAGCAAATGAAGACAGTATTCTCCTTTGTTTGAGTAGTTTGGAAAAAGACTGATAGGTCAATGGTCTGGTTAATTGTCAATTCTGAAATAACTTTTGGCAGGAAGGACTGGTTAGTCCAGAGTGATACTCTGTTCTTATGAATGACCATGTAAGGGCGCTTTATGCACAGGGCCTGAAGGATATGCATCTTGCTGAGGTGATGGCTACTAAAAATAGGGATTTCCAGGTTAAGAACTTCATATTGCAAGTGACAGCAGTACTAGTGTTAAGCTCCAAGGTTCTATCAGTTCCTGGAAGGGTGGTTTGATATGCGAGACCCCTTTCAGGAAGGTTTTACATAGATAATGGGAGTTTAAGTATGAGTCTTGGAATCCATTATGGAAGTTTGAGACAGCAGCCAAATGTGCTCTAATGGTGGAGGCTGCTGCTACTAAATGAAGACGACCTGACAGATAACCAAAACCACACTAACAGGCGCTGAGCAAGGGTCTAGTTCTCCCTGTTGGGACCGAATAAAGAATGTCTTCCACTTGCTAGGATAGATTTTCCTGGTGGATTGTTTATGTGAAGCCAGAAGAATGTTACCTACCAGGGAGGTAAGCTTATTCTGCCTGGCAATTACTGGAAGTGGAGCAGCCAAACTGTCAGCTTGAGACTGGATATGTTTGGATGAATCAACCCCTGTGGGTGTGAGATTAATTCCAGAGTTGGATACAGAATCCTCTTCTTTTTTTTATTTTGTCTGGTCCCATTAGGGGTCACCACAGCGGATCATCTGTTTCCATTTTTTACTGTCCTCTGCATCTTGCTCTGTCACACCAACCACCTGCATGTCCTGTCTTACCACATCCATAAACCTTATCTTAGGCCTTCCTCTTTTCCTCTTACCTGGCAGCTCCATCCTTAGCATCCTTTTCCCAATATACCCAGCATCCCTCCTCAGCACATGTCCAAGCCAATGCAATCTCACCTCTCTGGCTTTGTCTCCAAACCGTCCAACCTGGGCTGACCCTCTAATATACTTATTCCTAATCCTGTCTACCCTCATCACACCCAATGCAAATCTTAACATCTTCAACTCTGTCACATCCAGCTCTGACTCCTGCCTTTTTGTCAGTGCCACAGTCTCCAACCCGTATAACATAGCTGGTCTCATTACCCTCTTGTCGACCTTCCCTTTCACTCTTATTGGTACTCGTCTGTTACAAATCACTCCTGACACTCTCCTCCACTTACTCCATCCTGCCTGTACTCTCGTCTTCACCTCTCTTCCACACTCGCCATTACTCTGAACTGTTGATCCCAAGTATTTAAACTCATCCACCTTCACCAGCTCTACTCCCTGCATCCTGGTTGACATACTAGGTGAGGCCAAAGAAAGGGAAACCAGATTTGTCATGGTCAATAGGGAGCGATGAGGATTCTCAACTGAAGGGCCTTCTTTAGAAATTGTAAGAATCAGAGAAAAGGGCAGGAAAGTAGATAGAATTCATGTGGGGCAACTGTGTATTATAGCATCCCTTGGGGACTCCCCCTGTGGGGAATTAGGGAAAAGTAGCTGCTGCATTTGTGATTTGTTGGAGAGATGAATAGGTCACAGCAAGGCTGGCCCCAGCGGCTAAAGATCTTCACCGCTACAGTCGAGTTGAGGGACCACTCATGAGCTAGGAGGATATATCTGCTCAGTTTGTCTGCAATCACGTTGGAATTCCCAGGAGTGTTATGCTATCAGAAAGCGGTTGGAAAATATCACCCATTGCCAAATTCTCATGGCCTCTCAACACAATGGGTAGGACTTGGTTCCCTCTTGTTTGTTGATGTACCAGACAACTGGCATGTTGTCAGACTGAATAGCAATTGTTCCTGATGGAAGGACAGATTGGAATGCTTGCAAAACCAGAAGCACTACCCTCAGTTCTAGGACATTGATATGCAAGTTGGCATCCATGGTTGACCAAGTGCCTTGGATCGTCTTCCCCTGAAAATTCTCCTGCACCCTATCAGGGAAGTGTCCGTGGTCACTGTGGCCTTGGGCTGAGATGGGGAGAAAAGGCAACTCCACAGATCTTTTTCTGGCTTCATCCACCAAGGTAAATCCAGTTTGCATTGCTTTGTTATGTGGATCTGAAAGGACATAGGATGGTGCGAAGGGGACCACTGAGTCAGTAGGAGTCATTGCAGAAGTCTCATGTGTAGCCTCACTAGGGGAACTATTGTGATAGACGCTGCCATTAATCCTAAAAGTTGCAGGGCAACCCAAGCTGGAACATTGTCTTGACAGAGTATCACCCAGAGTTGGGACCTCAGTCTTTCTAATCTGTGATCTGGCAAGGAGACTAGACAAGATTGGGTATCGAAAGTTGCTGCTATAAATTCCAAGGTTTGAGAAGGAGTCAACTTGCATTTGTCCCTGTTTATAGAGATTTCTAGGTGTTTTGCTAGATCTAGAGGCTGTGACTAGTAGACGCTTGGTAAGGGTGGTAAGGATCCAATCGTCTAAGTATGGAAACACTCGGAATCCTTGCAGTCTCAAGTGAGCTGTTACCACTGCCATGCATTTGGTGAACACTCTGGGAGCTGTAGAGAGTCCAAAGGGCAGCACCTGGAACTGGTAATGATTGGCCTCTAGCCAGAAGCGAAGAACTCTTCTGGAGTGTTTGTCCATTTTTATGTGGTAATACGCATCCTGAAGGTCTTTTGAGCACATCCAATCATCTTTCTTTAGGAATGGTAAGATAGACTGAACCATGCCCATCCAGAATTTTGTCTAGTTGACAAATTTGTTCAGAATGTTGAGATCCAAAACTGGTCTCCGGTCTCCTGTCTTTTTTGGCACAAAAAGGAACCTTGAGTAAAATCCAGATCCTATCTAGTTTGGTGGGACTGCTTGGATGACTCTTTTTTTAAACAGCTTTTGTATTTCTTAAGCTGCTGCTTCCCTTTGACTGGGTGGAATGTTGGGAATGTGCTTTAATGGTTTTGGGTAAATATTGAAAGGTATGTGATAACCTCTGGCTGTTGTATTCTGCACCCAAGAATCTGTGATTATTGTTTGCCAGGCAGGGTGGTGCAGAGAGAAATGTCCCACAACTGCTTCCAGAGGAAAGCAATCAGGCTGCTCTTCAGGAGCACTGTGAGGGCTGACCAGATGGAGAATCCCTGGATTGCTGGTTACATGGACCCCTTCTGGCTCTATAGGGACATCTTCCCGATGAGCTACCCCCTCTGCCTCAGGGAGTAAACTTTCCATGTGTGTCACAGAAAGGAACCTGGGATTTCTTGTGCCACATCTTAATCATCCTCTGATTCCTAGAGTAGGATCGTTGAAGGGTGGAAAAATGTACGCCCATGGCAGACAGGGTCTTACTGTCCTTCTCACATCTGGCTAGCGTGTCTTTCACTTTTGGGCCAAAAACAGAAGATGCTTCCACAGGAGTATTAAGAAAGGAAGACAACAGGGTCCGCAAAGTTGCAAAGGTGCATACAGGCATGACGTCTCATGACAACACCTGAACCCACAGCTCTAGCTGCCCCTTCAGTAATGTGAGAGATTAACCACATGGATGAGTTGGATATGGATTCCAAGGTCGCAATCTGTGAAGCAACTTTGTCCCATACCTTGTCAGAAACTGCTCCTGCTAAGGTTCCAGAGAGTTCTGAGATTAGGTCTCTCTGAAGCCTAGTAATGTGCACCAGGACCGAATGGCAAAGGTTGATGAGGCAAACACTCACCTCCCTAACCTGTCCACCACCCGAGACTCCCTGCTTTCGGGGTGGACAGTTTGGTTCTCCTCAGCGAGCTCTTTCCTAGTGGCTGCTGCCACCACCATAGTGTCTACCAGTAACCCTTTGGACCAGTGTGGGTTTCCTTCAGAAGGGGACAAAATTTTGTCTGTTGTCTGGGTGATTGATTCAATAGTATCAGGACTCTTCCATGTATGCTGCACGATGAGTTGGACCAGTTCATTTGCAGGCAAGGTCACCCAAGAAGTAGCGGGTCAAGCATGAAAAGCCATTGGGCTTCCAGTCTCCCCGCTGCTTTAAAATTTCCAGTATGTCTCCAAAGGAGACATACTCAGGGGCAACTGTGGGGACCCCTCCCCTTCATTGTAGCCTGTATCATCTGTGAGGGACTCTTCAGGGGAATCCACATGCTTCTTCTTGCATGATCTCTTACTTGGTACCACTTCAGTGGGGGCTTCTGACGAGGACTCCGAAGAGAGGGCACCCTGCGTATGGTATCTTGTGGCTCTTGTGCTCAATGTCCTGATGTGGTGGCTTGAGTCAGCTGTGGTTTAGAGGGACAACATATCTAGTATTCTGACACTGATAATTTGCCTACAGAGGCTAGGGCCCTCTCCATCACCTGGAAAGCTGGCCCATCTGGAGAGAGGTGGGAGCATGAAACCAAGAAGGACAACCTTGGAACCAGAGTCACAACCAGCTCTGATGAGCTCACACCCAAGGAAGGAGCCCCAAGAAGACTCCATACTGCCAAGACTCCAGGAACCATAGTAGACAGCACCATAGAAAAATATCGGCGCCATACTAGGGGTCATGATGCCAGCAGTCCAGTCATGATCCCAGGGATGGCTTGGCTCTGAGCAAGCCAATGACCAAAGGGTCAAGTTCTAGACCCATGGTAAGTCCACCAGTTTAACCTTAGAAGTGGGAACTGAAATAGGCATTGGTTCCAGGAGCTTCCATGCCTGCAAGGAGGTAAAAGGAAGAGAGTATGCAGGAGTGCCTGGAGGAAAAACTCCCAACTCTGGTTGGGAGGAGAGTTGTGGAAGGTGTTGGACTGTCTCTAGCCATCAGGAGCTAATGCAAAAGACACACCACGTTCAATCCCAAAAGACTCCTGGTAGATCGGGTCAATATCCCTGACAGAGAATCTGGCCGTTCCAAAAAGGGGCTATATTGCTACCCCAAGAAAGCATCTGCAATGGGAGAATATCAGGTCCGAGCAGTCTCTCCTATCAGCACTGTGGTCTCAAGACCAGTAACATGTGGAAAAAAGAGGTCATTGTTCCCCTCTACTCGACACTCATTAGACACATTATAGAGTACAATGCCCCTTTTGGAATGTACCTCACAAGACATCTGCAGCAGCTGGAAAGGCCACAGAAGTACCTCACAAAGATGAGTACTGGCCTCAAACAAATGCCCTACACAGTGACCGCCTCAAAAAATTCCAGCTTTACTCCGTAGCATATCACCTACTCCGAGGTGATCTCTGCCTAACATATAAAGCTATGTCAAACCCAGATCTGTTCGATATGCTACACCTAAAGAAATCCCAATCCATCTGAGCTACATGCTTTAGGGACCTAAACCTTGTCACCACAATAAACAGGACATGCTGGAGGGATAGATTCCTGTCCCAGAGACTTCCCATACTCTGGAACAGGCTACCCATCTATGTCAAGCAAAGTTCTTCATTAGCACTCTTCAAGAAAAATCTTGATGAGAGGATGGGAAATAGGAAATACACCCTGGAGATCACTTCTGTGTCTCTGCTCGATAGTTGCACAGGAAAAATAACTTTCTTGGGTGGTGTAAGCCAGGGAACCTTGTTGGCTAGGCTTACTTAGGCCCTTGGGCTGATAGCCTAGTACCTACCTATGAACCTATGAACCTATGTACAGAGTGGGGGAAAAGTGACCGGAGATGAATTCCCTATTGTTGGCGCTGAATAGGATGGAACCAAAGTTGAAGGCATAGTTGGTGTGGAAGACATTGTTGGTGCTGTGGCTGGTGTCAGGGCCAAGATTACTGAAGACGGCACCAAAGTGGATGCATGCAGCTTTGGAACCAAGGACAGCACCGTGGAGGGTGGTTGAGACCCCGGAGCCAAAGTCTTTTTCTCCAATTTAGAAATTTTTGGCCTGGGTTCAAACTTTCCATCACCAGAATGAGGTGAAGAAGGAACCGAGTGGGATCTTTTCTTTTGTTCTTTCTTTGGACGGGGTGAACCCTCTGACCCAGAAATAACCTCTGAAAAAGGTGTTTTTAATAGGCTCTTTAGGATCAGTTTATTTTTCCTCTCGTTTAGGGGACGAGAACTGAACCCTTTACAAATATCACAAGGAGGCTAAACAGATATGGGGCACCCAGACAATAGACATAAGAAACGTGAGTGCCAGAACTAAGCATTTTGTGACCGCATTGGTCACATTGCTTGAATCTTGTTGTCCCTTTTTTCTTAGACATGATGAGGAACAACCTGAATAAATTTTTTATCTGGTATCAACAAATGCAAAACAATACAGTAACAATTAAACTCTAAAGTAAGAGAGATAGAAAAGTGTTCTTTTTTTTTTTTTTGGTAGGAAAGAATACCAGTGCTGGTATGTAGATTACCTCTAGCGGTAAGGGAAAGAAAGTGGAGAGAGAGAGAGAGAGAGAGAGAGAGAGGAGAGAAATGGGAAGGTCTGTACAAATGACAGTAGTAAGATTACCAGGATGGTAACGAGGTGTGGAAAAAAAGTTTTGTCAAAGGGGTAAAAAAGTTTAGCAACTAGAAAGATATGTATAAACTCTAAATGTAAAACAGCAAAGGAGAAAAATTCTGTGGAAAAAGAGATTGAGAAAGATAATTTTTATACTACTTAGCTGAGAGCTGGTTTGACACATCTTGATGGGCATGCAGCAAACGAGATCTGAGGTAACAGGGAGAGGGGTATTATGGGTAAAAGCTTAGCTCGAGAGTTTTTTGGCTGGCACAAACTTGTTACAAGGCCGACTTGGTTCCGAGGATGGAACTGACACCCCATCAGTAAGGAATGAATGAACGTTAACAACATCAGCTGAGCACTATTACATAACATCAAAAACTGAAAGAATATGAAATTTATGCACTCTGATTGTAACCTTATTGAGGAATGGGGCCTATTCTCATTATGGCATTACAAACTCAAAACACTTGTATAAATTAAATTAATTAAAGCAATTATTGAATATATTAAATAAAATCAGATCTATATGTATCCATATGGGATAAATGCCTCCCATTCCTCATCTCAGACTGCAGTCTTTGACAGTCCAGTGGAAGAGCCTCCTCTATACTTCTCTGCCTGCTTCTTGTTCCTCACCTCCTAATAATGACGTAGTAGTGCATTTGCTGCAGCAAGCACCAAAGCTTTGTGCAAGATATTCAACACTATCTAATCTGATCTCCTATTTCTTTGCAAAACCAGTGGTTTTGCAAACATCCTCATTAGAGACCTAAAGCTGCACCAACAAAAAAGAAACACAGTGTATCTCCAGCCTATGAAATAGGCTACAACTGCATGTCAAACAAACAGTTTCATTATATACCTTTAAGACAAGTCTTGATGAATGAATGGGTAGACACAGATTCACACCAGGGTTATCATGTATGGCTCTGCTTAATTTTGGAGGTAAACACTGTTAAGTATTTGAAAAAGGTGGTAAGAACTTTTAAGTGTGTGTACTTAAAAGTGCATATTGGTAGGGATCTTATGGTACCTCCTCCGTTATCACTTGTAGAGTAGTGTTCCTATGTTCCTTTGTGCAAATAACGTAGCATAGAATGCCGCTCAGCAACTGGGAAAGGAGTTCTGCTTCATCTCATTACATATGGCCTGCCTGTTAAAGTATACTTGTTTGGAAATGGAAGTAGCTGCCACGATCTTCAAGTGAAGTGAATGACTCTGACACTCCATACTTTAACCCCCCCCCCCCTCGCCATATCAATCTGAGCACCACTGACATACTCTTTAGTGAGCTAACTGGCTACCAAATAATGAACAGACAAGGCACTGTGAGTCTAAATATAGTCAAGCTTTTAATAAATAAATTAAACGTATGTGCAATAATAAGTCACTGATTTTTTTTTTTAGATGCGATATAATTAACATATTAAATGGGGTAGAATTAGTGCACCCTCTAGATACTAAGCTGCTGTGTTCTGTGCATGAATGAGTTGACTTAGCCAACATATTCTAATCTCGTTTTGTACTGCCATGCACAATGCATGGAAGCTTTATTAATTCAGTCAGGCAACAGATCAGTTACAGATGTTAAAGGTCAAATCCAGAAGAGGTTATTCCATTGTCTGCAGTGAAAAATATGTGCTGCTGTATTTTCACATTAAGATAAAACAGTAAGTTTAAAAAAATCACCTTTGCGCCCAAGCGTAAAGCAGACGACGTTTCTTGCTTTCAGAGTTACTGTCATCATGCACTTAATTTTGTTGACACTGGCCAAGTTGCGGAAGCATACAGATTGATCGTTGTACTTTGGAGTCAGATAATACAATGAAGGGCAGGAGAAATCCTGCATAAATGAAAAAAATGAAAAAAAGGCTATTGACTTTGAAACAAGGCTAACTGTGGCAATGTATTTTGAATTATATTTTGTAGTACTTTTGTTTACATGTGGGGGTCGTGAAGAATTACAAGAGAAAGCTACAGCAGCAGAATGGAGCCATGAATCTTCAAAACGTTACCCAGTTAAGGTAAGGTGAGTACATTCTTCAATATCATGGCAGCACTGAAGAAACAACTTGAAGCCAACTTTTAGTTCAAAATGAGTGGAAAGGCTTTAATTAAATATTGGCATTGTTTTAGTTAAAAAAAAAATCAGAAAATGACAATATGAACCCTGATTTACAGTTGTTCACTAAGCCATAAAAGAAAGCCTATGGTATTGTTTTCAGAGTTTTTTTATATAGTTTAGTGTTCACTAAGCCGTAAAAGAAGATCCCTGTTATTATTTGATTTTTTAAATTACAAACAATACCAGTACTGAAAGTTTGGTCCAATCTGTCTCAAGTTAAAAAAATGTATTTTTCTTGGCTGCAATTTTGTGTACTATTTGCAGAAATGCATGCACACCCTGATCTGCTGTATGTGTTCCTTTCCTCTGGGACAAAGATACACACTCATGATGACATGTGCCACCTTCACCCTGATCTGCTGTATGTGTTCCTTTCCTCTGGGACACAGATACACACTCATCATGACATGTGCCACCTTCACCCTGATCTGCTGTATGTGTTCCTTTCCTCTGGGACACAGATACACACTCATCATGACATGCCACCTTCACCCTGATCTGCTGTATGTGGTCCTTTCCTCTGGGACAAAGATACACACTCATGATGACATGTGCCACCTTCACCCTGATCTGCTGTATGTGTTCCTTTCCTCTGGGACACAGATACACACTCATCATGACATGTGCCACCTTCACCCTGATCTGCTGTATGTGGTCCTTTCCTCTGGGACACCGATACATACTTATGATGACATATGCCACCTTCATCCTGATCTGCTGTATGTGGTCCTTTCCTCTGGGACACCGATACATACTTATGATGACATATGCCACCTTCACCCTGATCTGCTGTATGTGGTCCTTTCCTCTGGGACACCGATACATACTTATGATGACATATGCCACCTTCATCCTGATCTGCTGTATGTGGTCCTTTCCTCTGGGACTCCGATACATACTTATGATGACATATGCCACCTTCACCCTGATCTGCTGCATGTGGTCCTTTCCTCTGGGACACTGATACATACTTATGATGACATATGCCATCTTCACCCTGATCTGCTGTATGTGGTCCTTTCCTCTGGGACACAGATACATACTCATGATGACATATGCCACCTTCACCCTGATCTGCTGTATGTGGTCCTTTCCTCTGGGACACAGATACCCACTCATGATGACATATGCCACCTTCACCCTGATCTGCTGCATGTGGTCCTTTCCTCTGGGACACCGATACATACTTATGATGACATATGCCACCTTCACCCTGATCTGCTGTATGTGGTCCTTTCCTCTGGGACACAGATACATACTTATGATGACATATGCCACCTTCACCCTGATCTGCTGTATGTGGTCCTTTCCTCTGGGACACAGATACACACTCATGATGACATATGCCACCTTCACCCTGATCTGCTGTATGTGGTCCTTTCCTCTGGGACACCGATACATACTTATGATGACATATGCCACCTTCACCCTGATCTGCTGTATGTGGTCCTTTCCTCTGGGACACAGATACATACTTATGATGACATATGCCACCTTCACCCTGATCTGCTGTATGTGGTCCTTTCCTCTGGGACACAGATACACACTCATGATGACATATGCCACCTTCAAACATGACTTGATGAAAAAGATGGACGTTCATCTTCAAAGTTCAAACTTATTTAGGCGCCTTTTTTTACAATAGCATCATTATAGACTAAATGATAAACAAATAGAACAACACTGACCACAAAAAACTTTAACAGGGAACCAGTTTCAACCACAGGACTTAAAATTATATACATTTAATATTATTCCACCAGAAACACCTTAGTGGAGTATTTGCATTTTTATTTCAAATTTTATACATGCACTTTTAATGTTCTAGATGTTCACTCAAACTTTGTAGGCTGCCTATTATACAGAAGTGAAAATGGGATTGCAGTGCTGAATTCTGATTTCCTTTTTGAGACTGCTCTTTGCGCAGTAGAATTAATGCAGCCTCCAGATAAGCACAGAAAAGCTTAACACATGGCAGCTGTATTAATTCAGTCATGCACACATCATTATCTGAAGCTGAGGTGTTCATATTAGAACTAACACAGCCTCAATATGCTACGCTGTAATATGTGTAGTCGCATTAATACAGACTCCACATGATAACTACATGGTCTTGATTAATTGATAAGTGTTATTCTGTGGTACCCATTAATCACAGAAATACTAGCAGCACAGAGGATTAAGGCTATAAGCTGCTAAAAAGCTTCATCCAGTAATAAGGTTTAGACTCCTTAGGCTTCATTTATTTAGTGCATAACTCATAGCAGGTCACTCTTTGAAAGAGACTTGTGTTTAGTAGGTTAACCTATATAAAAAAATTAATAAGCTAAAATAAAATAAGCAAATAGCACTGTATGCAATGCATTCTCTCTCCTGCCATCTTCTACTTTCACCAGTGCCATCCTAGACTCCATTACACCATAATACAACACTATCACCACTCTGTAAGCCAACATTTTGCACTGACAAGTGCCTGGTTTCTTTTCATTTTGTAATTTTTTTGATTTATTACCAAAGGAATGGAATGATTTAAGTCCAGCAACTAAAACTATAGTGCATGCTAGATTGGCAAACAGGCTGATAACAGGCACCATTTCTTTTCTAACCTGAACAGGGCAAAGCATGTCTCTGCATTCTGTCTCTGACAAGGTCATGATCTTGTCCGAATACTGGATGTACCTGTGATACTACAAGCAATGTACCTATTCTTTGTTGTCTCAACATTCTCAGTTAAGCTATCCCTGTGTGTCCGGAATGGAAAGCTAACAGCAGACGTGAAGGTACTAGTTGGCAGCACTAGTATGTCCCATAACCTCAGTAACCGGCATCATAAAAAAGGTAAAACACAGCAGCATTGATCAAACAAAAGCACTTGAGAAGGAGTCATTACTAGGCTCCACACATACTGCTTAGACAGCACTAGAAAATTGTCAAAGACCATTTGGCATACTGGACAATTTTGCTTTTATGCCTTGTGACTGGAGCCCTTACCTGTTCTGTGTCATTTGTTCCCCACTTTAATAGCAGATATTTTATGTATATATATATATATATAATATATATATATATATATATATATATATATATATATATATATGTATATGAGTGTGTATATATATATATATATATATATATATATATATATATATATATATATATATATATATATATATATATATATATACACACACACAGACACACACACACACACACACACACACACACACACACACACACACACACACACACACACACACACACACGCACACACCACTGTACCATTTAGTCCTATGTTTGAGTCCCTTAGTCTCTGTTTGCTTACTGGGTGAGTGAGTCACTTATCTTGAACCAATAATGAGCTCTAGTCATTATTTCTTGTGTTGTATTCTGGTCAGAAGTTTACATTTTATGACTTTGCATGCTGTCGTACTACACTTGACATGAGCAAATAGTTGCTAAGTGTGCTTTCCTGGTTAGCAGAAGATAAAGAGTACATAATTTGCATGAGTCTATAGAGTAACATAGATGCATAAAGCACTTTCTTGAATAATCTGACATAGGGTATGCCCCATCATTGCACGTCACCATGCAGAAAGTAAAACCAGAAGTCTAAACCTCAAGATGCATGCACTTGAAACTCTCCTTAGCATGGAGAACATTGATATCTGTGCAGTAACAGAAACCTGGTTCAAGGCTCTCGAGAGCACCCCAGCACTACCAGGTTATACCTCATACCATGCTTTTTGGCCCCAGAACTTGGACCGAACCACAAAAGGAGGGGGAGTATCAATATTCGTCAAAGATACCCACACCTCCAGGTTGGTGGCACAGCACAAAGCATCAGAGACTATCCATGTGCAACTAACAGTGGGTAAAACTGCCTTCCAGTTTATAGCCTGCTACAGACCACCCTCCCAAACCCAGGAACCCCACTCGGCCTTCCTGAGAACACTGGAAAATATGAAGGTCTCTCCAAACACCATTATATTGGGTGACTTCAACTACCCAACCATAGACTGGGAGCATTACTCTAGCTCCAACACCCTAGCCCAAAGGTTCCTAGAATTTATAAACTCAAATGCTAGGGAAAAACTTGTTACCACTCCCACAAGAGGGGAAAACATACTGGACCTGATCATCACCAACAAAGGGACTCTATGCTCCAGACCAGAAGTGTATCCCTCACTGGTAAGATCAGACCATAAACTAATCTCACTGGATATTCACATCCCGACCCCACCCCATGCCCAGAAAACCACAGTGAAAAACTTCTCTAAAGCAAATTTCACACTCCTCAAAACCGAGGTGGAATCCTTCAAAGCCCCCGGGCCTGTGGATATCGCCCAGACCACAAAATCCTTTATAAACACATTCTATGAACACCTTCAGGAATGCATGGATCATGCAATCCCAAATAAAACCAAGACCCAATCCTCCAAAGGCAGACGTCTAGGGTTACCACATGTCCCACTCTGCGAGGGACAGTCCCTCTTTGGGCAGTTGTGTCCTGCAAAAAAATTGCAAAAACGGCAAATGTCCTGAGATTTTAGGGCAAAATTATTTCCTAAATTTTATGCAATAGTTGCATAAAACAGTTATTCTGTATCTGAGAGACCTAAATGTTATAAGAAACAGAATAAGCAACTAAAATTCTACACAAATAAGCTTTTATTTAGGAAAAAAGTGAAGTTCTGTCCTTTGTACTGGCTGTGGGTATGTTTTGGCCTGCCAAATATGATGTTTGTACCACAATTGTCCCACTTTGGGCATTTGAAAAGGTGGCAACCCTACAGACGTCCTGTTTGGTGGACCCCAGCCATAAACAAACTATACAATAGAAGGAGGAAGCTACTACATGACAGAGCAAAATCCCAAAAAGTGAAGGCATCTCTGATTAGTATTAGCAAAAAACTACGGGCACTCATAAAATCGTCTAAGGCCAGCTTCGAGAGAAAAATTGCACAGGACACTGAGGATAATCACAAGGCTTTCTTTAGTTATTTAAGGAACCTGGGTGGGAATTCCCAGATATGCTAAGAATTAGTCCAAAATGACAAAAAATACACCGAACCCACAGACATTGCCAACATCCTAGCTGACAGGTTCAGCGCAAACTTCTCCCCCCCTCCCCACCAAAAGGGCTAATATCTATCCCAGCAGAGTGCTACCCCCCTGACATCTCAGATGCTCAGGTAAGAGCTGCCCTCTCCAAAGCAAGAAACACAGCATCAATGGGACCAGACGGTGTCCTGGGCTGCGTCCTACATGAACTCCAAGAAGAGCTAAACCCAAACCTAAAACTACTGTTCAATCTCAGCCTTACTACAGGATATGTACCCAAAGAGTGGCGTACAGCAACAGTGGTCCTTCTCCACAAAGGTGGTGCCACAACGGATCCTGGAAACTATCGCCCCATAAGTCTCACTAGCTTGGTCTGCAAAGCTATGGAAGGGATCATCATGGACCTTATAAATAAAGATATTGGGGACCTACAGACACTGGATCCTACCCAATTCGGCTTTGTTAAGGGCAGATCCCGCCTCTTAAACCTGGTCAATTTCTTTGAAACAGTCACCAAGGCCATTGACAAGGGGAAGGTGGTCCACACAGCCTACCTGGACCTCGCAAAAGCCTTCGATACAATACCCCACTTGGGCATTATAGATAAGCTCATCAGCTTAAATATAAACCCCTATGTCACTAGATGGGTTGCAAACTGGCTCAAGGACAGAACCCACATGGTTAGAATAGCTGGAGCCATGTCAGACTCCAAACCAGTTACAAGTGGCGTCCCACAAGGCTCAGTCTTGGGACCTCTCTTGTTCGGTATATATTTCTCGGAGGTACAGGTCAACATGGAAGGACTGTGGCTGACCAAGTTCGCAGATGACTGCAAACTGGGCACCATAATAGACTCTCCAGCCGACACAAGCATCCTCCAAAAGGGCCTTATAGAAACAGACAACTGGTGCCAGAGGCATGGCCTCAAGCTAAACGCCAAAAAGTGTATAGTCATCCCCTTTGGCAAAAACAAAGTGCCCACAAATTACCACATAGGTGGTAATCCATTAAGTACAGAAGAAGTAATTAGGGACCTGGGGACCCAAGTTGATAGCAATCTCTCATTTGACAACCACGTGGCCAAAGTGGTTAGAAAAACATTTTATATAGCCCACCTAATCATGAAGGGATTCACATCTAGATCAGGGGAGGTCATCGTGCCTCTTTACTCATCCCTCATCAGGCCCATAATTGAGTACAATGCCCCTTTTGGGATGTACCTTACCAGACACCTGCAGCAACTGGAAAGACCCGAAAAGTACCTCACCAAGAGGATCAAGGGGCTCAAACAGATGCCGTATGTTGCCCGGTTAAAGAAACTCCAGCTCTACTCAGTGGCATACCGCCTGCTCAGAGGCGATCTGTGCCTGACGTATAAAGCCATATCCAACCCGGAATTAATGGACATGCTGCACCTCAGAAAATCCAAATCCCATTGAGCTACGTGCTCGAGGGACTTAAACCTCAGCACTGAAATAAATAGGACATGCTGGAGGGACAGATTCATAACCCAGAGGCTCCCTTCACTCTGGAATAAAATCCCAGTCCAGGTTAGGCAGAGTCCCTCATTGACTCTCTTCAAGAGGAATCTTGATGAGTGGATGGGAGATCGTAGGTTTACCCCGGGTATCACTTCTGTGTCACTGTTAGACAGAGGCACAGTATACTAACCTCGAAAAAGGGCATAGGAAAATTAATTTAAAATGGGTGGCGAAAGCCATACACACTCTGGCTAGGCTTATAAATGCATTAGGGCAGATAGCCTAGTATGAACCTATGAACCTATGAACTTATCATCATGCAGTATAACCATCTCTGAACTATTATAGATTTTCCTGCATTGACTGGGGAGTTCAGTCCACTGACCTAATGCTCATGATGTAACTGGTGGTGGTACTGACTCTTGTTGGATCACACAGTAGATTTGTTGACAAGAATTCACCAATGTGGAAACTTGTAAGGATCAGCCATCTCTTACAGACAGCAGATGTGACTGGACAGGTAATTGGGCAGAAGGAAATACTGGTGGAAAAAAAGAGACGATAATTAGAATCACAGGAAAAAACAACATAATATAGGTCTTAATTTGATCTAGAGCTTATTATATAAGCAGTGACTGAAATAAAGTAAGATTTTCCAAAGATACAAACAAAACACTTTTGGGGAAAAAGCACCAGCAGACCACCATAAACAATAAATAGTCATCATTACCAAACTGGTGGCAAGCTCACAGACAAGGATATATAAAAAACAAAACAAAAAAAATCTATATAACACTTGCATGACCCATGTGTGCTCTTCAAAGTAACTTTTTTAAATTTAGATTTACATAATAAATAAATAAATAAATAAAGGAATGAATGAATGAATGAATAAGTAAATAAATCAATAAATAAAATGTTATCATTCACACTATCAGGGACATACATTTCAGAATACACATGCACTATGTATATGTTGTAAAGTTCATGAAGTGCAGATATTTCCTGTAAGTCCTATCAGCATAGACAGATCAAGAGAACATGGAGTTCAGACAGTGTGTGTGTGTATTCATATATATATATATATATATATATATATATATATATATATATATATATATATATATGTGTATATATATATATATATATATATATATATATATATATATATATATATATATATATATATATATATATATATATATATATATATATATATATATATATATATATATATATATATATAGATAGATATATGTTTTATTATCATATGTGCGAAACACATTCCGTCAAATTATCACATATGTGAAAACTAACAACAAAAATAAAAACATCATTCAGGCAAAGGAACGAAACCGGCGATGTCGACACATCATTCGATCTACTCGATTTTACCCAGAATACCCTGCCTACAAGCCATTTCCAACTAATGTACTGCAAGGAGGCAAGCCCCCCTGCACCCTGCATGTAGGGGGCTGTGCCCTCCACACCCCCTGATAATTATATATACAAACTCCGAGATCGCATTAGAGTGAGGAAATGGGTTGTGAAATCAATCATTTTCAGTTTGGCCTTCCGTCAACTGGAAAATAGCCTTTGAGCTATCCCAGTTTGACTGAATTCTGTCCGAAGTTTTGATAGTAAAATATATATATATATATATATATATATATATATATATATATATATATATATATATATATATATATATATATATATAGATATATGGGTTCCCTTCAGAATTTCAAATGGCTAAAAACCTGAATGTCATATGGTCGAGACCATATGATCGAGTTTTCAGATGCTCGAAATTCTGAATGGAGACCTGCATACAGCACTGAATGCGAGATTTTCCTTTTCTTCACTGTAGTGCGATCTTGGAGTTGGTATATTTAAGTAGCAGGGGTGTGGGGGGTGCAGGGGGCTTGCTGTCCTGCAGAAACATTTTATTTATTTTTTCTTTTAGTGGGGGGGATTCATTTTAGAATTTCGAGCTTCTGAAAAGTTGATGATATGATCTCGACCATATGACATTTGGGTTTTCAGGCATTCGAGATTCTGAAGTGAATATATATATATATATATATATATATATATATATATATTTTTTTTTTTTTAAAAGGTAAGACTTTTTTAAATAAAATGCTTATGTCATAGCAATACACAGGGGTGGTAAATGAGTGGGCTAACTAGAATGGGGTGTGGCTATTTTATGGCAGATTAGTCAACAGTTGGAGTCAGTCACTTTCATCTACATACTTTCTAAGTATACATTCACTGTAGCCACTTCTTTAACCACACACACCTCAGATGCCTGAATAAAAATGAATAAGGGTAATGGTCACAGTAACGAATTTCAGCTTGTTTTATTCAAACACAATAGCCTCATCAAGCCAGATCAATGACTCTTTAACTGTTTAACTGTGATCAAATTATAATTGAGCTCAGTCACTTTAATCCACTGATTGTCTCATTACCCACTTATTATAGCCATTTTATTAACTATATGCATTTCAAATGTCTGATTGCAATCAAAAAATGTTCACAGTAATGTATTTTAGCTTATTTTACTCAAATATATACTATTCCTGCTAAGCTAGATCACCAACTGTTTAACTACAATCAAACTACAGATGGGTTCAGTCAGTTTCATGCATACTTTGTCTCCGTGTCCAGCTATTATGATGAATGTGCAAATAATGGTCAGAGTAATATCTCAGGTTTGTTATTCAGACACATATGTTGCAACCCATTATATCCCTCCTGTAAATGCATGCATACACACACACACACACACACACACACACACACACACACACACACACACACACACACATGCACACATGTGTTCAGTGGTTACAGCTACATTAATGACTGTGTATACCTCATATCTCTGATTGTGGTCAAATGAATGAATAAATACATCAATAACAGCAAGAGTAATGTATTTCATTTCACTTTCAGATACAACTCTAACTACTTTAGTGACTATGTATATATCAGATAACTTATTGTTATCAAACAAATGAATAAATAATGAAATTGCTACAGTATTATATTGTTCAGTTTGTTGCTGTCAGGCACATGCATGCAATTTCCTGCAAGTAAACACACCCACAAGTCTATATCACTTCATCAAATGGTCAATTCAATGAACAGCATTTCATTGTAAATTCCCTTCATGAAAGTTACCCCCCCACTAATTATATGTACCAACTCTAAGATTGCACTACAGTGGGGAAAGGGCAAATTTCATGATCCTCACTGTACTGTGATTTCATTATGAACAGTTTGAAGAATGGTGCGTTTGATGCAATTGCACTGAAAATGCCATTCGATGAACTGATTCTTTTTGCTGAATTGATAGGCACACACACACACACACACACACACACACACACACACACACACACACACACACACACACACACACACACACACACACACACACACACACAAACACACACACACACACACACACACACACACACACACACACACACACACACACACACACACACACACACACACACACACACACTCCCTTTTGATGCAGAAAACTGTGGGTTCTATTCTCACACCAGCTAGATTGTTTACTGAGACTGCACTGTAGCATAAGATGATGCTGCACTCCTGAGTGTGTTGTCTTTCAAATGAGACATTGAACTGAGGCCCCATCGGATTGAGTTAATGGTAGCTCAGGTGGTTGTAAAAGATTCCACAAAAACAGGATGGGGAAATTCCCTGATGTCCTGCCCAAATTTTTCCTAATCATATGAATATCACCTCAGGTCTCCCTGAAAAGAGTCTGCTAGCCTAGTGTGACTAATCTGGTTAACAAAGGATAAATAAAATAAGTAAGGAAGCTAAGAGAATATTCAAATCAAACCTTTTTGCCCTAATGACCTTGCCTCAGACTCCAGGCACACCTTCAGGCTGTATACCAATTAACCCCCACTTTGGATCAGCCCACTATCCTGGTTAACAAACTTTAATGAAATAAAAAAAGTAAGATTATGAGAAACATTTTGAGAGAATCAGTACTCCAATACAACTTGATAGAGGTAACGGGATGGTACAGGCCTGTAGCATTAGTTATGTAGTGGGGAGTGTAGCAGAGAACATTTTTACATCTTTTGCATTTAAAAAGTGGATTGTACAGATACTTTCTCTTTGTTTATAAATCCTTGAAGACTACTTCCATCCTTAAAGAAAATCAGTTCACGAATGTACCTGATGTATGAAATACTGCAGGTGGTTAGCAAAGCATGGGCGCTTTTATAAAGTCATTTAATAGCTTACAGAGCTCTGTGATTTTTTTAGTGAATGAAGGTGAACGTATCAGTGACCATATTGTGGTGGGTTATCTGGACAAAGATCTCTCTTACAAATTGCAGTTAATGACAGACCCGACACCAATAACAATGAAGCAGACTATTTGGTATTTGGAGGAGCCTGCAAATTAAGCTGTCTTTCAAAGGAAAGCTATTGGTACTATGCAGAAAATTGTATGGGCTTACAGCCCAAACAGCAAAATGGTAACGGAAGGCAAAATATTAAATTGTGTGTTTTGCAGATGAAAATGAGAAGAAGCGTAGAAGATCTTGGAAAATAAAATATAAAGTATGGTAATAAACCATGCCTTTAAGTCTACCTGCAAAATGTCATCAAATGAGGTACCAACCAATAGTTAATGGCTCTACTAGACATATAAAATAAACTACATGCTTCCTGGAGTCAGTAAGTAAACCAAATAAATGTGAAAAACAGTGGGCAATGAAGATTCTTACAGCAGCCACCCCAGTGAAATTTAAGACAGAAACATGTGAGGTTTGTATAATGAGTGAAATGACTTTCAACATGCTTCTTACTGGGACAATACTTGGTACAGTAGTATGTTACTGAACTGTCCTCTGCATTATTAAAACTACTCAGGACAGTGCCAAAGCACTATTTCCACACATTTTACCTGACACTCACAGCCCAAGCACATACAACCTACTTATCTAGTGTGTGGTGAAAGAGGCAGGACTTGTGAGACGGACTGAGGATAACCATTAGCTCCACTCAGGGGGACATAGAGAGAGAGAGAGACATGATGGCACTTGCTATGCATGTGTTAGAGGCATGAATGACACTGGTCTTAAGTAGTGCCTTGCTTTGACCATAAATGATGCCTAAATACCAAACAAGATAATTGGCTTTAAGAATTGGCTAAGAGTTGCTGCCATTCTAAGGAGATTCAGTATGAGTTAGCCTGGGATGAAATGGTGATAAGACTTCCTGAGTCACCAAGGATGGTTTACTCTAGGTTGTCTACATGCTGTCTAAAGCCTTTGTTGCCCTTAAAGAGCATTTTAGGCAGAGTTTGCCTAATGGGCATTCCTAAATAGCAAACTCAAACCCAAATTCAGGCAACATCATGATGGCACCACTCAATACCAGAAGTCTAAACAGAAGATGTCAGATGCCAGAAGCTGAGGTCCTCCTGTAACTCAAACACATTCATATTTGTGTAATTACTAAGACATGCTTTCCGTATAATGACAGTACGCCCTCTGCATCAGAGTGTGATATATATTATACCTTCAGGCCCTCTGGTAACTGCAAGAGAATATGTGTATTTATTTATTTATCATTTGTTTACCAGTAAAGTCAGATTGGGATAGAGTCCCTTTTCAGTGGATGCCTGGGGAGAAACCCTTCAGATGCATGTCTTTGAAATATGGGAGGAAACCAGAGTACCTGGAGGAAACCCACACAAATGCAGGGATGACATGCAGACTCTACACAAAAGGTACCCTATCTGAAACTTAAACCAGAGAACCTCTTGTTATGAGTTGACAACGCTAACTGTATTATTTATTATTTTATTGCTTTTTGCTGGGAAAGTCTGACAGGGCACATGAATCCTTTTCAGTGAATGCCCAGGAAGATAATTGCAAGAAAAGGATTAAAAACATAATAAAGTGTTAACAGCATAGTTTGAGATAAAGACATGTATGTACAATATTTCATAATACACAGTTTACATGCGTTATTTACAATGGGTGATATGAAAATTTTATATGAAATATTTGTAAAATTAAAGAAAGGTATGTATAATATTTTGCAGGACACATTTTACATGTAATATTTACAATGGTTGGTATGATTAGTTTTTAATACAATATTTGCAAAGTGAAACTGCAAGGGAAAGCAAAGCAGACACAGTGATACAGTTGTTTACAACAGGTTGGAAGTTAAGTGCAGTCACTAGTAGCCTAGAGAGTGAGACAAGTTTGGAGGCAGAGATGCAAAGTTAATGTAGTGGAGGTAAAGTGGTAGGTGATTAGAAGGTAATGTTGTTGAAAAGAAGAAAGATAAAAGAAGTACTGGAGTAGTAGCTGTAGACACAGCCAGGGAAAATGAGGTAGGAAAGAGAGAGACAAGGAAGGATGCTTAAAGGGTTAGATGAGAAAAAAATGTAAGAAGGGTGAAGATGAAAAGGTGACAAGTGGTTATGTTCTTGAAGAAAGGGGTTACCATCACAGGTGGAAGTAATCATTGATGCTGTGATGCTGTAGTTATTTACTAGGGAGACATTAGTATTTTAAGTGACTAATCACTAAGAGATGTTAATACAGGTATTTAAATAGTTTGTAGTCATTTTGTTGTGAGGCATTAAGCTGCAGCAGAACATTGGCAAAGCCCTAAGCTTGTTAGATATGACATCAGGTATAATTTGAAAGTTTTAAGATAGTATTTGCAGAAACACTATCACTTCATCCCAGATTGTCTGCACCTGACTTGGAGCTTCAGGAGAACAAAATTACCCTTAAACAATGCAATTATTGCATCATTACTAACCAAAGATCCCAATCAATGCCCCCCCCCCCCAAAAAAAAAATCATGGAAATTGCCTTAATACAACTGAAGGATTAAACATAAAACCAACACTTTAGTGCTAGGAGGCTTTTATTACCCGAGCACATTGACTGACACTCTTATGATGGTAAAAAATGGATATGCTCAGCATTTTCTGTATTTGTTTAGTACTGATGCACTGCAGCAAATTGTAAAAGTATCCCCTGTGGGAGGGAGGGTGGCGTAATGGTTAAGGTGTTTGCCTTACAAACACAAGGTGCAGGGTTTGAGTCTCACAAGGAATAATTGGCTAGGCATAAAATGGCTGACAAGAGCAATTAGCCTAGTACTAATCTATGAACCTATGAACCTATCCACTAAAGGCTCAAATGCCCCTGCCTGTATCTCAGCATTCCAGTTTAAATTTGACCACAAACTGGTTGCCTCCTCTGTCTGGCATAAAGGTACCACCCTATCAACAAATGGGACTATCTTAAAGGAATTCTATAGGCCAAACTAATTTCAGCTCATAGAAGATCTATGACAATTTCCAGCTATCCCACAAAATATTAAATCATTTAACCAATGTCTAGAGCTCTAACTGTGCCAACTCCAAAATAAAATGTAAGATGCTGTGGAGATGCAGGAGCGAAGGACCACCAATGGAAAAAAGTTGAAATATAACTTTTATTGTATCTTAAAAAAATAAAAACATTAAATGCTTAACTTAATCACAGAAACACAGTGATTAAGTTAAGCATTTCATGTTTTTATTTTTTTGAGATACAATAAAAGTTATATTTGAACTTTCTCAGTTGGTGGTCCTTCACTCCTGCACCTCTACAGTGTCTTACATTTTATTTTGGATTTCCCAGCTATCACCCATAAATAGACCTAGCTAACAGGGCTGCCACATTCACCTTCAATTTTTGCCAGTTTGTAAACAGCTGGAGAGATAAGTCTGTACTATACCTCCCTAAATATAATGGTAAACTCATTAATACATCTCTGGTAGAACTCCCATGTCAATAAAGTGTATAACAAAACAAAGGAAATAATGAACGTTTGTAACAAATCTCCTTTCTTTATCTCAAGACCACACTGAAACATGCCAGCAAGGAGCTTAAGAGCACTATTAGAAAATGTAAAGCTTACGGTGATCACAGACACTAAAGGAACCTACAAATCTTCCTTTGGTTATGTCAGGAAATGAAGAAATACTGTTCAACAATGCACCGAGCACACCTATAATAATATCACACATTCCAGACGGAAGGATGTAGACAATTTATTATCAGACATAATTAGTGCTACCATTACCCCACTTACAAAAATTGTTGCACCTCTCACTAGCCCTGAAAACTTATTTTTCCATGAAATCACCTTGGAACAAGTCTTGAACTCTTATCAAAGGCTAAAAATGTTTCTGTGGCATTAGATAACTGACCAAGCTGCATTCTCATCAGTGCCAGGTACTGAACTATCTGAGCCTCTACTTAAAATGTTCAACCCCAGCCTGTCCACAGGGTTTGTGTCAGATGCCTGGGGAAGAGCCACCTTGACTCATCTACTAATGAGGGGATCCTCTACAGACCCAGGTAATGACAGACCCATCAGTCTAACCAGGCTTATATGCAAAGCCATGGAAAATAATATAGCAGAACTCATTTATGCAGGCAAAGGCAACCTAACTGACCCAGAACCCACTCGGTTTGGTTTTGCGAAATGAAGGTCCTGTGTCTTGAACCTATTAAAATTCTCTGACAATGTTACACAGGTTGTCGACTGTGGTTACTCTGCATCCTGCTTATCTTGATCTAGCCAAAGCTTTTGACACTGTTACCCATGCTGTTATTATTGAAAAGTTAGATACATTTGATACAACCCCCACATTGTCCACTGGATTGCAAACTGGCTATACAACAAACCTCAGGTATTGAAAGTTGCTGGTACCCTATCTGAATGTAACATTGTAACTAGTATGGTACTACAGGGATCAGTGATGAACTTTCTCTGAATGCAACATTGTAACTACTGGGGTGCTGCAGGGATCAGAGCTAAGCCCTCTCAGAATGTATCATTGTAACTAGTGGGGGGCTGCAGGAATTGGTGCTGAGCCCTCATTGAATGTAACATTTTAAATAGAGAGGTGCTTCAGGAGTCAGTATTGAGCCCTCTGTGAATGTAACATTGTAACTAGTGGGGTGCTGTAGGGATTAGTGCTGAGCCCTCTCTGAATGTAACATTGTAACTAGTGGGGTACTGCAAGAATCAGTGCTGAGCCCTGTCCTGTTTGACATTTTTTGCAAACATCTAAGCCAATATCCCTGAAGTGTTGTTGGAAAAATTTGCTGATAATTACAAACAGGGCACTGTTATCCACTCATTTATTGATATTAAATTCCTTCATAAAGGGCTGGAATATGCACATACCTGGACACCAAAAGTGGTCTCCAAATAAATGCAAAAAAGTGCAGTATTTTATGCTGTTCCCTATCTCATATCTTATAAGTGGTACCCCTCTTCAGACAGATACTGCTGTAACAGACTTGCATACATATGTGGACAACTCCAGCATTCAGTCATCATGTTTTCACCATAGTTAAGAAGTTCTTCTATTTGGCTGAGTTAAGTTCCAAGGAAATATCTGCAAAATCCAAAGAAGTAATCTTACCACTTGACTATTACCTTATCAGACCAGTCACTGAATATAATGCCCTCTTTGCTATGTAGCAAAGTATATCACTCAATTGGAAATTCTCTAATGATTCTTAACTAAAGACATGAAGGGCATTAAATCTTTCAAGTACCCCAAAAGATTAGTACAATTGTCTTTGTACTAAGTAGCCTGCTGGCTGCTTCAAGGTGACCTGAGTTTTGCTTTCCAAACCATGAAATACCCAGTCCTATTTGACCTCTTTCATCACAAAACCAGTGGCTCTAGATCCAAAACAAGACTCACTGGAGGGATGGGCTAATTCAGCATATTCCCAGCATATGGAATAAGTTACCATTACAGGTCCAGTAAAGTACTACTTTGCCTTTAAGGCTAGTCTTGGTGATTGGATAAGTAGATGCAATTTACCATGACACAGCAGACATGATGATTAAGGTCTCTTCTTTCCATGTATAAGTTAAGGTACAAATTTCAATCCTGACCTCCAGCCAGTACCTATATAGAGTCTGTATGTTCCTCCTGTGTCTCTGTGGTCTCTGTGGCGCTCCTCCCACCTCTCAGAAAATACATGCTGGGTGTTTCCACCTCAAACTCACCCAAGAATGGAGTTATGGACAGCAGCACATAGTCTAGATGGTACCCTTTATGGTACCATCTGGAGTTATGGACAGCAGCACATAGTCTAGATGGTACCCTTTAAGGTACCATCTGGAGTTATGGACAGCAGCACATAGTCTAGATGGTATCCTTTAAGGTACCATCTGGAGTTATGGACAGCAGCACATAGTCTAGATGGTATCCTTTAAGGTACCATCTGGAGTTATGAACAGCAGCACATAGTCTAGATGGTACCCTTTATGGTACCATCTGGAGTTATGGACAGCAGCACATAGTCTAGATGGTATCCTTTAAGGTACCATCTGGAGTTATGAACAGCAGCACATAGTCTAGATGGTACCCTTTAAGGTACCATCTGGAGTTATGGACAGCAGCACATAGTCTAGATGGTATCCTTTAAGGTACCATCTGGAGTTATGGACAGCAGCACATAGTCTAGATGGTATCCTTTAAGGTACCATCTGGAGTTATGGACAGCAACACATAGTCTAGATGGTATCCTTTAAGGTACCATCTGGAGTTATGGACAGCAGCACATAGTCTAGATGGTACCCTTTAAGGTACCATCTGGAGTTATGGACAGCAGCACATAGTCTAGATGGTACCCTTTAAGGTACCATCTGGAGTTATGGACAGCAGCACATAGTCTAGATGGTACCCTTTAAGGTACCATCTGGAGTTATGGACAGCAGCACATAGTCTAGATGGTATCCTTTAAGGTACCATCTGGAGTTATGGACAGCAGCACCTAGTCTAGATGGTATCCTTTAAGGTACCATCTGGAGTTATGGACAGCAACACATAGTCTAGATGGTATCCTTTAAGGTACCATCTGGAGTTATGGACAGCAGCACATAGTCTAGATGGTACCCTTTATGGTACCATCTGGAGTTATGGACAGCAGCACATAGTCTAGATGGTATCCTTTAAGGTACCATCTGGAGTTATGGACAGCAGCACATAGTCTAGATGGTATCCTTTAAGGTACCATCTGGAGTTATGGACAGCAGCACATAGTCTAGATGGTACCCTTTATGGTACCATCTGGAGTTATGGACAGCAGCACATAGTCTAGATGGTACCCTTTAAGGTACCATCTGGAGTTATGGACAGCAGCACATAGTCTAGATGGTACCCTTTATGGTACCATCTGGAGTTATGGACAGCAGCACATAGTCTAGATGGTACCCTTTAAGGTACCATCTGGAGTTATGGACAGCAGCACATAGTCTAGATGGTATCCTTAAAGGTACCATCTGGAGTTATGGACAGCAGCACATTGTCTAGATGGTACCCTTTAAGGTATAATCTGGAGTTATGGACAGCAACACATAGTCTAGATGGTACCTTTTAAGATGCCATCTGGAGTTATGAATAGCAGCACATAGTCTATATGGTACCCTTTAAGGTGCCATCTGGAGTTATGGACAGCAGCACATAGTCTAGATGGTACCCTATAGGGGAAGGAGTTGTATAAACCAACAGCTTTGAGCATTGACTGTGGCATGCAGTATCCTCTAGATAGGAGAATATGGATCACAGACTTTGAGCTTTGTCAGTGCTAATCATTTCATGGTGTAAAAATTGTCATCTGTTGATTGTGTCATGTTGACTAATGTTGCCAAAATGGATACAGGTACTTGCTGATGATAAGTCAGTTGAGGACCATGCTACACTAGGAGGGGGTCTATGTGCACCTTTTGGCCAGTGTGTGCATGCCATAAGTCTAACAGCCCTGGGTCAGTAAGCTACTGTTCAGCTGGTGTTCAACTGCCCAGCTTGGATTACCTGGATGTTAAATTTATCAACCTGCAAATATGAGCTAAGCATTGCTACGCTCATTGTAGGTTCACTGACAGGATGCATCTTGGAGGTGGATGATATGATGATAAGAGAGAAACTGGACATCCAATTTATCCAACAGACAAGATCGAAGGGTAGTGCAAGAAAGTCAAGTGACTTTGGGTCTCAAATCTACTACTCGGCAGAAGGACAGACTACAAACGGTGTGGCAATTGTGGCTCAGGAGGAGATTCAGATGACAGTGAGGGGTGTCATCAGAATTAGAGACAGACTCATGGCAATCAGATGTGAGTGTAAGGATAGGGCACTATTCATAATCTTAGCCTACATCTCACAGCATGTTTGTGATTGTGTGAAAAGGAGTGCAACAGTTGCAGGGACTTAGTAGATAAAGAAGAACAACATGAGTTGGTGTTGATAATAGGTGACTTGAATGCACATAATATGACAGAGAAAACAGGATATGTGGACTGCCTTGATTCACATGGATGGAGCAACAAGAATAGAAAAGGGAGGCCATTATAGACTTCTGACTGACTAATGGCTTGATGGTGACCAATGCATCATTCAGCAAGAGAGACATTCACAAAATCACATACACAAGGGGTCAACATGCAACTCAGTTGGACTTCCTCCTAGCAAGGAAAGGACACTTGGGTAGAATCAGTGATTGCAAAGTCATTTCTAGTGAAACAAGTCAGCCTATGGCATTAACTACTGATTGCCACAATCGGCTGTAAGCAGTGGTCAGATAAAGCTCTAATGTCAACAGAGGCTACACTGAAAACCTAGAAGGTGACCCAAGAGAAAGCATAAGGGTTCATGGAAATACTCAGGACTATAACACATCAGAAAGAAGAGGAAATAGGTGGAGGTGAAGAAGAATGGTGACATGCCAAAACAGCATGAGGACTATATAACAGATAAGTGGTTGAGTCAGGTATGGAAATAACATACATAATGAAAGGTGCTGGTAGAATGAAGAAGTCCATGAAGTCATCAACAGGAATGAGGAGTAGAGGGAAAAATGGGAAATAAAAAGGGCAGACCAGGCAAATAAGGAATACTGGCTGGCTAATGAAGAGGCTAAAGGAGCAGCCACAATAGCAAAGAACAAGGCAGGAACTGGAAAGTGACTAAGCAGATGGCACAAGGAAACTATCAGGTTGCAAGGCAAAGACAGAAAGATAAAGGAGATAGTCATCAGACACCCTTCATAAGGGATGTCAGGATCAACCTGCATGATTGGATGATGTATGCATATAGGTCATGTGATTTTAAATGGTATTAGTTTCTGATGAAGTCCTTGAGGGAACGAAAGCACTTAACTTTTAACCTTTTCTAATAAATAGCGGGAGCACACTCTTGACCTGGACAGCGTGTGGTTTTTATGGTTATTGGTACTCTACTACATGGGTAGCACACAACAGATGAAGAAATAATCAGAGCTGAAGCCCAAGTGGCTCCACTTGTAGAGAATGTCAAAGAGAACAGATGGCAGTGATTTGGACATTTGTGCAGGAAAGCAAAGGGCAATCTGGTGAATAAGATTTGAGGCAGGCAGGAAGAAGGCAAGAGGAAATAATAATGTGCAGCAAAGAGATGGACTGACTGTGTGAGAAAATATCTTTAACAGTCAAGCATGACTGTCGAAGAAGGTAGAAGAGCGACATTGAAATGAGGGAGAGGAGAGTGAGAGAGTGATGGTGGCAGTTGACGCAACACCCCAAGCCATTGCAGAAAAATGGGAAAAAGATTTGATGATAAAGAAATCATGAGTGGGTACTATTTATCACCATCGTCATCAGCCCCCTTTTTCCCATTTTTTTCTACATGTGGTTGGGGTGTCGTGTTAAGTGTTGGCAACTCTCTCAATTCGGTGCCACACTCCTGCCTTCTTCAACACTCATGCCTGACTGTCAGAGATCTTCTTTCACACAATCCATCCAACTCTTTGCTGAATGTCCTCACTTCCTCTTACCTTCTTCCTGTCTGTCCCAATTCTTCCTCACCAGATTGTCTTCTGCTTTTCTGCACGTGTCCAAACCACTGTAATCTGTTATCTTTGATGTTTTCTGCAATTTAAGCTACTTTGGCTTCTGCTCTTATGTTACATTTGTCTGTCCCACAGTGTGCATCCTACCACCCTTCTCAGTTACTTAATTTCCATCACCTCTAAATTCTTCAACTGTTCTGCCTTTACAGCCCAGGTTTCTGTATCATACAGTAGTATTGGACACACAACTGTCTTGGGCACCTTACTTTTCAGCTACTTTGGCATTCTTCTGTCATAGACTACACCTGACACTCTATGCCAGTTGGCTGCAGCCCCTCTGATTCTAGCTTTGACCTCTTCATTCCGATTTCCATTCTCTTCAACCACCCCTCCCAGATACTTGAAGCTGTTTACCTGTTCCACTATCTTCCCTTCTATCTCTATTGTCGGCTTCTTCTGATTGCAGCCATTATCACCATCTTCTCTGTGCTTAGTTTCATCCCATGTGCCTTCACTTTTCAATTCCATTCCCCTATCCTTTGCTGAAGTTCTAGCTCAGAGTCTGCCTGTCAGTTGTAGATGAGCTCCTCATGCAAGAAAAATCAAAACAAGTCTCTCTACTTTGGGAAAAACTTTGCAACTTAAATGGCTCACAGCAAATATCAAGGCTGTCAGATGCAACTAAAAAGATGGATAATGTTGTCAGTGTGATATTGCAAAAGATGCCAAACAAGGATGCATCCTGTTTATATCCTTATCAAACTAAATTGAGAGAGGACAAGGGTCACACCCGGTGTAGGAGTGGCCAAATGCTACACAATACTGTCTTACCTTATTGAAAATGAGTAGAGGGCAATGCTAAGATCCAATCAGCGTGACAACAGTGCCCACTTTTCAACTTGTGGGTGTCATGTCATCTTTGTCCCACCAATCCCTGTCAAACAATACAGTTCCACCTGAGAGAGTTTCACCCACCCTTAAGTGCTGTAACTTATTCGAGACCTGAAAATGCACCTACAGTTACCTGGTATGATAGATCAGTAAACCCTCTCTAATACTGAGTTTATAAATGACTTTCCCCCCCTCTTTTTAACAGCATGGGAATCAAACCCCTGCTTATATGCAGAGCAGTTACAATGTCTACTTAATTCATAAATGTAAGGGTCGTGTAAGTGGAGAATGTTTAATTGTGAGGAAGGACAGCTGCTGTAAATTTGTGTTTGAAAAAAAGGATGACCATATACAAACATTAACATTTATGATATTAATACTAAGAAGAAGGGAAGTGTATTGGGGATTGCTGTTTATAAAAGTGCATGTTTATTTTCTTCTTGGTTGTTCTTAAGTAGGTTTGAACCTCATTTGATATTATTATTATTTGTTTACTGTCAGGGAATACCACTCTGCCTACATTCCTTTATTACTTTTTAATGAAACCAACAGCACTCAATGTCAAAGCTTTTTGCTTCATTCTTATGTGACCTGCAGACCAATCACACAACTGATGAAATGCAAAAAAATTCACTTTCTCGTTTGCCATGCCTCCAGAGCATCCCAAGACTTTTCAGTCTCAGTCAGAACATCTGGATGGCATTTGGGGTTGGCTCTTGAAGAGGGCATGCTACACCTCTGGTGAATTCCAGCCTTTAACATTTCTAGCCTTCTGATCTTTATTTAATGTTTTATGACTTGTGGTTCCTGAAACTTTACATTTCAGATCAGGAATGAAAGTGATACCCTGGAAAATATTCAGTGGTAGCATTCATAGGCAAAGTGCCAATGACAGAAACTTTCCCTTGCGATTTGTATTCAATTCTCTGGCTGTAGTAATAATTAAAACTTCTCATTACAGTGTTCACATAATCAAGAATAGCTTCATAAAGTGTGCTCCCTAAGGGTAAAATCTTTTATTTCTAAGGAGATGTCAGTCAATGGGTTCAGCACCCCATGGGATTTAGGAGATTTTTGCTTGCCCTTTTCATTAAAGTGTTATTAGCTTTATGTTCTTTCATATTCTTCCTGATGCAAATGAGGAAGCAATCATATGTAAAGTAGTGCCCTACAGAAGGCACATGTGGTTGCTGTGTTTTTTTTTTTTTTAAACTAACAGCAGGGAACTTTCAGGAGAAACATAATTACATCTCTGCCATATGGGCTCATTTATATTCCAGTACCGGTTAAGATAATAAGATCTGAACATGCTAAAAATATCTAGAGATACTGTCTGTGTTGATAAGTTATGTACCATTTCACCACTTGTTTGTTCCATAAAGGGTTCATATATTGTTCTACTTGTCATGTTTGCAGAAATGTTTTAAGCAATGCATAACAAAAACGGATACCAGAGTGATGCCTTGGCCCTTCATCTTGTTGCTAGCTGATTCCATAGCTCATTAAACAATACAAAATACAACAAAGTGAGACAAAAGAGCATTGTATTTCTTTAGTCTGTCTGTCCTTCTAGTTTATCTATGTGTCAGTATGTCTGCATGTCTGTCTATACCTATCTGTCCATCTAGTGATCCAGCTGTCTATCTGTGTGTCTGTCCATCTATTGGTTTGTTGATTTCTGTGTGTCTGCCTCAGCTGGTAACACACATGCCTTTGATATGATTAGATCAGATGACTTGGTTCTATTCCCACACCGGGTGCTTGGATTAATTTTTCAGGTACTGATGCTGTATGCAGCATAAAGGAATGTTGTACTCCTGAGTGTGCCATCCTTCAGATGAGATGCCAGACTGAGGCCCCATATGTGTGAGTTGGTGTAGCTCAGGTAGATGTTAAAGATCCAGAGCAATTATTAAAAAAATGGGAATTATGAATATTGTCTTGCGTCTCTGCTGTATCTGTCTATGTATGTATGTATGCATGTATGTATGTATGTATCTATCTATCTATCTATCTATCTATCTATCTATCTATCTATCTATCAGTTTATCTATCCATCAACTATCCATCTATCGATCTATCTATATATATGTCTATATATCCATTGACTATCTCTCTAGCCATCTATCTATCCATTCATCTACCTAACTATCCATCAACTATCTAGACATCTGTCTATTTATCTGTCTGTCTATATATCCATCAACTAACTGTCTAACTATCTCTCTCCCTGTCTGTCTGTCTATCTATCTATCTATCTATCTATCTATCTATCTATCTATCTATCTATCTATCTCTCTGTCTTTCTGTTTGTCTATCAGCAGTGACAGCTCATATCTGTGGTGTTCTTATTTTGAGGCAGATGCACTGTAACCTGTAATGGTACATGAATAGCTAGTATTATGACTAAAATCCTGTCCCATTTCTGCAAGTCATTACCAAAACAAATCTAACTGACCAAGGCCTAAAGCCTCTCGCCTAACCTTCCAAAGGAAAAAGCAAACAGTTTATGTGTGTAAGGATGTGTTGTGTACCAGCAGTACTTCATGCCCTGCTCTCTGCCCCATTAACAGTGTATCTGTGTACCAGCAGTACTTCATGCCCTGCTCTCTGCCCCATTACCAGTGTATCTATGTACCAGCAGTACTTTATGCCCTGCTCTCTGCCCCATTACCAGTGAATCTGTGTAGCAGCAGTACTTCATGCCCTGCTGTCTGCCCCATTACCAGTGTATCTGTGTACCAGCAGTACTTCATGCCCTGCTCTCTGCCCCATTACCAGTGTATCTGTGTACCAGCAGTACTTCATGCCCTGCTCTCTGCCCCATTACCAGTGTATCTGTGTAGCAGCAGTACTTTATGCCCTGTTCTCTGCCCCATTACCAGTGTATCTGTGTAGCAGCAGTACTTCATGTCCTGCTGTCTGCCCCATTACCAGTGTATCTGTGTACCAGCAGAACTTCATGCCCTGCTCTCTGCCCCATTACCAGTGTATCTGTGTACCAGCAGTACTTTATGCCCTGCTCTCTGTCCCATTACCAGTGTATCTGTGTAGCAGCAGTACTTCATGCCCTGCTGTCTGCCTCATTACCAGTGTATCTATGTACCAGCAGTACTTCATGCCCTGCTCCCTGCCCCATTACCAGTGTATCTGTGTAGCAGCAGTACTTCATGCCCTGCTCTCTGCCCCATTACCAGTGTATCTGTGTAGCAGCAGTACTTCATGCCCTGCTCTCTGCCCCATTACCAGTGTATCTGTGTACCAGCAGTACTTCATGCCCTGCTCTCTACCCCATTACCAGTGTATCTGTGTAGCAGTGTACTTCATGCCCTGCTCTCTGCCCCATTAACAGTGTATCTGTGTACCAGCAGTACTTCATGACCTGCTCTCTGCCCCATTACCAGTGTATCTGTGTAGCATCAGTACTTCATGCCCTGCTCTCTGCCCCATTTCCAGTGTATCTGTGTACCAGCAGTACTTCATGACCTGCTCTCTGCCCCATTACCAGTGTATCTGTGTACCAGCAGTACTTCATGACCTGCTGTCTGCCCCATTACCAGTGTATCTGTGTAGCAGTGTACTTCATGCCCTGCTCTCTGCCCCATTACCAGTGTATCTGTGTACCAGCAGTACTTCATGCCCTGCTCTCTGCCCCATTAACAGTGTTTCTGTGTACCAGCAGTACTTCATGCCCTGCTCTCTGCCCCATTACCCCATTACCAGTGTATCTGTGTAGCAGTGGTACTTCATGCCCTGCTCTCTGCCCCATTACCAGTGTATCTGTGTAGCAGCAGTACTTCATGCCCTGCTCTCTGCCCCATTACCCCATTATCAGTGTATCTGTGTAGCAGCAGTACTTCATGCTCTGCTCTCTGCCCCATTACCAGTGTATCTGTGTA
Source organism: Protopterus annectens (assembly GCF_019279795.1). NCBI lineage: Eukaryota > Metazoa > Chordata > Ceratodontiformes > Protopteridae > Protopterus > Protopterus annectens. The sequence continues at coordinate 1,637,206,698 of NC_056732.1, forward strand.
GCAGCAGTACTTCATGCCCTGCTTTCTGCCCCATTACCAGTGTATCTGTGTAGCAGCAGTACTTCATGCCCTGCTCTCTGCCCCATTACCAGTGTATCTGTGTAGCAGCAGTACTTCATGCCCCGCTCTCTGCCCCATTACCAGTGTATCTGTGTACCAGCAGTACTTCATGACCTGCTCTCTGCCCCATTACCAGTGTATCTGTGTAGCAGCAGTACTTCATGCCCTGCTCTCTGCCCCATTACCAGTGTATCTGTGTAGCAGCAGTACTTCATGCCCTGCTCTCTGCCCCATTACCAGTGTATCTGTGTAGCAGCAGTACTTCATGCCCCACTCTCTGCCCCATTACCAGTGTATCTGTGTAGCAGCAGTACTTCATGCCCTGCTCTCTGCCCCATTACCAGTGTATCTGTGTAGCAGCAGTACTTCATGCCCTGCTCTCTGCCCCATTACCCCATTATCAGTGTATCTGTGTAGCAGCAGTACTTCATTCCCTGCTCTCTGCCCTATTACCCCATTATCAGTGTATCTGTGTAGCAGCAGTACTTCATGCCCTGCTCTCTGCCCCATTACCCCATTATCAGTGTATCTGTGTAGCAGCAGTACTTCATGCCCTGCTCTCTGCCCCATTACCAGTGTATCTGTGTAGCAGTGTACTTCATGCCCTGCTCTCTGCCCCATTAACAGTGTATCTGTGTGCCAGCAGTACTTCATGACCTGCTCTCTGCCCCATTACCAGTGTATCTGTGTAGCAGTAGTACTTCATGCCCTGCCCTCTGCCCCATTTCCAGTGTATCTGTGTACCAGCAGTACTTCATGACCTGCTCTCTGCCCCATTACCAGTGTATCTGTGTACCAGCAGTACTTCATGACCTGCTCTCTGCCCCATTACCAGTGTATCTGTGTACCAGAATTACTTCATGACCTGCTCTCTGCCCCATTACCAGTGTATCTGTGTAGCAGTGTACTTCATGCCCTGCTCTCTGCCCCATTACCAGTGTATCTGTGTACCAGCAGTACTTCATGCCCTGCTCTCTGCCCCATTAACAGTGTTTCTGTGTACCAGCAGTACTTCATGCCCTGCTCTCTGCCCCATTACCAGTGTATCTGTGTAGCAGCAGTACTTCATGCCCTGCTCTCTGCCCCATTACCAGTGTATCTGTGTACCAGCAGTACTTCATGTCCTGCTCTCTGCGCCATTTCCAGTGTATTTGTGTACCAGCAGTACTTCATGCCCTGCTGTCTGCCCCATTACCAGTGTATCTGTGTAGCAGCAGTACTTCATGCCCTGCTCTCTGCCCCATTACCAGTGTATCTGTGTAGCAGCAGTACTTCATGACCTGCTCTCTGCCCCATTACCAGTGTATCTGTGTACCAGCAGTACTTCATGCCCTGCTCTCTGCCCCATTACCAGTGTATCTGTGTACCAGCAGTACTTCATGCCCTGCTTTCTGCCCCATTACCAGTGTATCTGTGTAGCAGCAGTACTTCATGCCCTGCTCTCTGCCCCATTACCAGTTTATCTGTATAGCAGCAGTACTTCATGCCCTGCTCTCTGCCCCATTACCAGTGTATCTGTATAGCAGCAGTACTTCATGACCTGCTCTCTGCCCCATTACCAGTGTATCTGTGTACCAGCAGTACTTCATGACCTGCTCTCTGCCCCATTACCAGTGTATCTGTGTAGCAGTGTACTTCATGCCCTGCTCTCTGCCCCATTACCAGTGTATCTGTGTACCAGCAGTACTTCATGGCCTGCTCTCTGCCCCATTAACAGTGTTTCTGTGTACCAGCAGTACTTCATGCCCTGCTCTCTGCCCCATTACCAGTGTATCTGTGTAGCAGCAGTACTTCATGCCCTGCTCTCTGCCCCATTACCAGTGTATCTGTGTACCAGCAGTACTTCATGTCCTGCTCTCTGCGCCATTTCCAGTGTATCTGTGTACCAGCAGTACTTCATGCCCTGCTGTCTGCCCCATTACCAGTGTATCTGTGTAGCAGCAGTACTTCATGCCCTGCTCTCTGCCCCATTACTAGTGTATCTGTGTAGCAGCAGTACTTCATGACCTGCTCTCTGCCCCATTACCAGTGTATCTGTGTACCAGCAGTACTTCATGCCCTGCTCTCTGCCCCATTACCAGTGTATCTGTGTACCAGCAGTACTTCATGCCCTGCTTTCTGCCCCATTACCAGTGTATCTGTGTAGCAGCAGTACTTCATGCCCTGCTCTCTGCCCCATTACCAGTGTATCTGTATAGCAGCAGTACTTCATGCCCTGCTCTCTGCCCCATTACCAGTGTATCTGTGTACCAGCAGTACTTCATGCCCTGCTCTCTGCCCCATTACCCCATTACCAGTGTATCTGTGTAGCAGTGGTAATTCATGCCCTGCTCTGTGCCCCATTACCAGTGTATCTGTGTAGCAGCAGTACTTCATGCCCTGCTCTCTGCCCCATTACCCCATTATCAGTGTATCTGTGTAGCAGCAGTACTTCATGCCCTGCTCTCTGCCCCATTACCAGTGTATCTGTGTAGCAGCAGTACTTCATGCCCTGCTCTCTGCCCCATTACCAGTGTATCTGTGTAGCAGCAGTACTTCATGCCCTGCTCTCTGCCCCATTACCAGTGTATCTGTGTAGCAGCAGTACTTCATGCACCGCTCTCTGCCCCATTACCAGTGTATCTGTGTACCAGCAGTACTTCATGACCTGCTCTCTGCCCCATTACCAGTGTATCTGTGTAGCAGCAGTACTTCATGCCCTGCTCTCTGCCCCATTACCAGTGTATCTGTGTAGCAGCAGTACTTCATGCCCTGCTCTCTGCCCCATTACCAGTGTACCTGTGTAGCAGCAGTACTTCATGCCCCGCTCTCTGCCCCATTACCAGTGTATCTGTGTACCAGCAGTACTTCATGCCCTGCTCTCTGCCCCATTACCCCATTACCAGTGTATCTGTGTAGCAGTGGTAATTCATGCCCTGCTCTGTGCCCCATTACCAGTGTATCTGTGTAGCAGCAGTACTTCATGCCCTGCTCTCTGCCCCATTACCCCATTATCAGTGTATCTGTGTAGCAGCAGTACTTCATGCCCTGCTCTCTGCCCCATTACCAGTGTATCTGTGTAGCAGCAGTACTTCATGCCCTGCTCTCTGCCCCATTACCAGTGTATCTGTGTAGCAGCATTACTTCATGCCCTGCTCTCTGCCCCATTACCAGTGTATCTGTGTAGCAGCAGTACTTCATGCACCGCTCTCTGCCCCATTACCAGTGTATCTGTGTACCAGCAGTACTTCATGACCTGCTCTCTGCCCCATTACCAGTGTATCTGTGTAGCAGCAGTACTTCATGCCCTGCTCTCTGCCCCATTACCAGTGTATCTGTGTAGCAGCAGTACTTCATGCCCTGCTCTCTGCCCCATTACCAGTGTACCTGTGTAGCAGCAGTACTTCATGCCCCGCTCTCTGCCCCATTACCAGTGTATCTGTGTAGCAGCAGTACTTCATGCCCTGCTCTCTGCCCCATTACCAGTGTATCTGTGTAGCAGCAGTACTTCATGCCCTGCTCTCTGCCCCATTACCCCATTATCAGTGTATCTGTGTAGCAGCAGTACTTCATGCCCTGCTCTCTGCCCTTTTACCCCATTATCAGTGTATCTGTGTAGCAGCAGTACTTCATGCCCTGCTCTCTGCCCCATTACCCCATTATCAGTGTATCTGTGTAGCAGCAGTACTTCATGCCCTGCTCTCTGCCCCATTACCAGTGTATCTGTGTACCAGCAGTACTTCATGCCCTGCTCTCTGCCCCATTACCCCATTACCAGTGTATCTGTGCTCTTCTTTTCTCCTCTCAGCCTGTTTTTCCATGATCTGCAGAATCCTGATATTCATGCTTTTTTGAGTTTTTATATTCTTCCTAACTTTTTACATTTTGTTTAATGCATGTTTATTCCCTTGGCAGGCCTCGTAGTTGAAAATGATTGCACAACTCACCATTTCAAATAGTTTTATAACATTCTCAGTTCAAGTGCTGTCATTATGCTCAGATGGCTGCTGTAGTAAGGCTGTACACTTTGCCTGTAATGCTTGGTCTCTCATAAGTTCATATAGCTCTGAGTATCATTTATTTGATTTGAAGCAAGGTGGTACAGTTGTTAAGACATCTGTCTTTGTGCAATTTTTCCAGATATAGCAGTTTCTTTCATCTCCCAAAAACACACTGATTGAATGCCAATTGTAAATTTCCACACACACACACACACCCACACACACAGACACACACACACACACACACACACACACACACACACACAGGTTTATAACAGATCATCAAGTGTTCGTCAAATGGTGGAGACCATATCATTGACTTTCCAAAAACTCAAAGTGGTTGTGCTGACATCGCGCTACAGGGGTATCAGGGAATTTCTCCTTTAATCCATTGTAATGCAACCTCAGAGTTGGTATATATAATTTGCAAGGGGTGTTGGGGGGGTGCAGGTGGTTTGCCCCTGCAAAATCACAGATCTGGTGTTTTTTCTTCTGTTTGCGTTTTCAGAAAGTCAATGATATGGCCTTGGGGATTCACTTCAGAATCTCGAAATTCCGAAACATTGAATCTAATATGATCGAAATCATATGATCGATGTTTCAGAATATTGAAATTTTGAAACAACCCCCCCCTCCAAAAAAAAAAAAAAACTACTTAAACATTTATGCAGGGCACCCCCCACACCCCTGCTACTTAAATATACCAACTCCAAACCGCACTACAGCGAGGAAAAGGGAAATCTCCTCTTCCGCGTTGTATGCAAATCTCCATTCAGAATTTCGAAATTCTGAAATTTGGATCATATGGTCTTGACCATATGAAATTCGAGATTTCAGGATTTTGACATTCTGAATGGAACCCAGTCTTGGCCATATGACGTTCAACTTTCTGAACACAACATTCTAATTTTATATATATATATATATATATATATATATATATATATATATATATAGTGTCTATTAGGTCATTGAAGCACAGCTGACTGAAACTCACACAGCTAAAAAATTTGACTGAAAAGCAGTTTGACTGAAATTTCACTTCACCAAATTCCCTTTTGACTGAACGCTCATTTCACTGAATCACAAATCATAGAAAGCAATTTACATAACACAATACATCACAAAACTGTGCACCCTCTGCACTCCCCTTATTTATATGTGCTAACCCCATACGTACACAACCATGGAGATAAGAAAAAGAATAATACACAGTGAATCAGTGTTGGCGCACAAACACAAACATCTACACATGGTGGGGGATGACATGACAAGAGGCACTACCAATCCACACATCTCCTATGCTCGCTTCCAAAGACAATCATATCCTCAGAAATAACACTATAAGATACTGCATATACACTTCTACACTTTTCTGTCATTTTTGATTAAGGGAAATGAGTATTCATTCAAATGGGAATTCGGTCAAGTGACATATTCGGTCAAAGTGCTTTTCACTCAAATCTTTCAGGCCTGTGAGTTTAAGTTTACTGTGTAATTTTCAGCAGAGGCGCAGGGAGAAAAGCTCCAAATTATTACAAAACATTTAAAGAACAAAAATTTTACAATCTTCAAAAATAAAACAAAAACATCAGCATTTTAAATAATTATAACAAATTAGACATAATATAAAAACATTGGTTAGGAATCGATACAAGGTATGTAACAATCATTTAATATTTAGAGAAATTTTAAACGTGGGGAGGACATGCAGACTCCACACAGAGGGCACTCCCCGCACTCCAGCCGATTTTTTCCAGTCAGTATCGTATGCATAAGCAACCGACCTCTTACTGCATTAAGTAGCATACGAACATAGCTTAGAAATATTTTCTGACAAAAAGAGGGTATCTGCTGAAGGCATTTTAAAATTGCATACCATTTCTCACATCTACAGACTGGTGCCTGTGTCTATATTGATGATGAAATATCAAATTCAGCAGAACATCAGTCTATAAAATAGGATGGATTTATTGTATAGAAACTCCCCCAACAAAAATGAATGTTCTTCACAAATAATCACTTGGAATGACAAAACAACTTAAATGTACCTTAAAACAGGGTTCCATAGATTGGCATAATGGTTAAGATATTTGCCTTATCTAAAGAAGGTGCAGAGTTTGATTCTCACATGGGCTAATTAGCTATGCTTAAAAAGTATGCTTGTCAAGATATCTGCCTTACAGATACAAAGTACACAGTAGTTAGCCGAGTACTAACTTATGACCCTAAGTCTGTTTTAACAAGTCAGCGTCACTTTCCTTGGATATGAAAGCTGCCCAGGTTCCTTCTAACAATTTCCTCCAGATTTTTCTTAACTGTCTAATGTTTCACTAGAAGCATGGAACTAACAGTTCACAGCAGTTTTGTTCACATCCTGACTCCTCTGTCACTCTCACCTTAAGCATGTTTTGTGCTTCCTCCTTGCACATCCTTTCTCTGTATCTCTGATATTCTGTAGGTTTTTAACTTAACTCCCTCCCCCCAAAGTGGTCTCAGTATGGTGATAAATCTGGTCTGTTCTGTCTGGTATTTCTACAAATACGTCTCCCTTATTTTTATACTGCATTGCCTCTTGTTTTTTTGGCTTAACATGTCATCCATCTGCTCTGCTGGTATAGAAATTAATTTTCATTCCTCACCAGAGCTATTTGTTTCTGCCTTTAAGGTAAATACAGAGGTTTGCACTTTTTTCCTTGGTTTCAGAACATTGATCTCTGTTTTCATCTTTCCATGGCGGTCTGTCTAAACCTGTAATTACACCATTTAATTTTCTGCTATTGCAAGTGGACCCTGCTAACTAGCCAAAATTTGTTTTCTGCAGAGGGGAACAAAACTAACACCTGGTCACCGTCTTTGACCTCTGTGGGAACTGCATTTATATTATTCTCCCTTTATTGTGTGGTTTTGGTTCTTTTCACTTTTCTATACTTTTAGTCTATCTAGTAATTTGGTGTAGTGATGGTTAAATAGGGTTTTCTCTTCTTTCCAAGTTTCTCTGGCTATAAGTAACAGTCCACAAGACTGCCTACTATATAGCTACTCACACTTGAAGTCAGTGGTACTTCCTCAGTGGCAGACAGGAGGAGTATAGCATGAACTGATGCCACTAATTGTAATCTTCCTCAGTAACATTACTCAGCATGGTCTTTAATGTTCTGTTAAAATTCTCTGCTAATCCATCTGTCTGAAGATAGTAAACTGAGGTTCTTAATTGTTTCACCTTAAAGAATTGGATTGGCACATGATTCAATAACAAAACTCAAAAACTCGAAAACAGTTACTGACCTGCAGTCAGCTGCAGCAGTAGTTAACTGGATGAAAGTATGCCCTTTTCCACAAGTTAGTGCAATCTCAGAGTTGGTAAATTTAAGTTAAGGGGGGGTATAACGGCAGAGCCCCCCACGTAGGGGGTAAAAATGATGTACATACTTTTTTGTCATGTTACTTTAAGGTAGAGTGGACTTAGGGGAAGGGTTAGTAGTAGTATGGTAGTGCAGCAGTGTTTGGTGATTTTTTTTCTGTGTTTGTTTCTGGAAGACGAGGGTTTTCTGGTAAGTAATTTTTAGTTTTTTGAGTTTTATTTTAATGTTTCATTATTTTGAAGTTTCAGTAACATGGTCTCCATTATAAGGGTTTTGTTCAAATGAGCGTTTGCTCATTTGAAGTAGACCCACACACACAAACACACACACACACACACACACACACACACACATATATATATATATATATATATATATATATATATATATATATATATATATATGGGTGTACTTTCCTACAATGAAAATTCACTTTTCAAAATGGGAAAGTACATTCCCACTTAAGCGAAAGTGCACTTTAACGAAAGTACAGTTTCACTTAAGCTCACTAGACCAAACCTACCTCACCACAATGGAAGACATTGAAAAAAGGGCTATGTCCTCCACTGTGGTGCGATAGTCACGGACCTTATGGTTAGGGCACACGTCAAGGTAAGGGGATAGCCCTACTAACTATCCCTTTACCCTAACCCATGCCCTAACTCTAAGGTCCGTGACTATCACACCACAGTGGAGGACATAGTCCGATTTGGAATGTCTTCCACTGTGTGATATCTGAACCTTAGGGTTAGGGCACGGGTCAAGGTAAGGGGACAGCCCTACAAACTATCCCCTTATCCTAACCCGTGCCCTAACCCTAAGGTCAGTGACTGCTAGCCCGGTTGGTCTAGCGGGTTCGCGCAGTGCACTTTCGTGAAAGTGCACTTTCGTGTTAGTGTGGGTGTACTTTTGAAGTTCGAAGTAGTGAACTTTCGTTCTTCAAAAGTACACCCATATATACACATTTGTACACACACACACACACACACACATATATATATATATATATATATATATATATATATATATATATGGATTCACTTTATAATTTCGAAATACTGAATCCCGACAGCACACAATCGCGAACACATACATACCATACACCACACCACACATACATCGTCCAACTCACACTACAACAAACAAAACACCCACAAACACAAAAACCCAAACAAACCTACACTACATGTAAGCTGGGGGGCAAGTCCCCCTGCACCCCCCATGTGGGGGGCTGTGCCCCCCACACACCCTCTACTTATATATACTAACTCCGAGATCGCACAGACACAAAAAGGAAACACCACCCACACATTTCACAGTCCCTCGTGCACACACAAACATCACACGTATACATACATCAACACATCCAGCTCATTCAGACACACTCGAACTCCCTCACAATACCCTTACAAACACTCACTTGCCTTCAATTGCATCTACATCCATACACGATACACTCCCAACACCGCACGCCACGTACCATAAGCCATAACCGCAAATTTGAGATATTCGAATTCGTGATTATGCACTGTCACGAATTTGGGTTTTCGACTTTATGATTTCAGTATTTTGAAATTATAAAGTGAACCCATATATATATATATATATATATATATATATATATATATATATATATATATATATATATATATGTAAATCCATTGCTTGATTTTTTGATGTCCTGAATATGTTCAAATGTCACATCAATGACGAGCTTAAAGTGCATCTTCCCCTTGTGTACTTTTAAAGTTTTTTCTGCAGGTCAGTCAGTTCTGGTGTTGCCATGGAATTTCCTATCATAAGGTAGAAGGTGCTGCCTCCTCCCCTACCAACACAGGTTCAGGTCTCAGTGTTTAACTCCTCTCCTAAGAAATCATCTTATAACTCTATTCTTTAGTGTCAGTTGCTCCTTCTACTTAATTTATTTTTCATCCCTTTCCTTCATGAAGCATGTACATAGAGTCATCCTTCTTCTGTTTAAGATTCCTGTATTTTGCCTTGGCAGGAATATAATTAGTGCTGTGTTCAGTGTTCTCTCGTCTCTCAATAGGTGAATTCTTGACCTGTTTCTTTTCTTCTTCTTCTTTATATTTCAATACTTTTGTCTCATTGTGAATAAACAGCTCCTTCTCACTTTCTTTTTCCTCCTGAAGACTGCTCTCTGTCTGAAAAGGTATTTTAGAACAAAAAAAAAATTGCAGTTTTACTTTTTACTTTTAATTTTTTGCTGTCTCTGCTCCTACAAGATGATCTTTAATAGGTATGTGTGCACATATTTTTTTAAATGGTGTAGGCTCTTAGTAACATGTTAGTGCTTTCAGGCAATCCAACACTTTTCCTTGCTCTTTTCTGGACTCACATACTTTTATGAGTATGTCTGATGGTTGCTTCCCTTTGTTTTCTGAGAAGGCAGAGGTGCTCTATCAGCTTGTTCACTCAGTGATTCACATATCCACACTGATAAGGTGGCCTATCAAAAGGATTGCCTTCTTTCTTTTGTCTCCAAAATCTTTAAAGAATGGAAAATCTTTCCATATTGTCATAACGTGTTAAATGGACATCTACAGCAACGTGATGAACTACCTTTCCAAATGCAGTTTGTGTTTTGACTTCAATAGTGGTATGACCTTTCCTGTCTCTATGAAGGCAGACCACATCTCTCAACTGTCCAGACATGGCTTCATATTTTTGGTCTATTCCTCATTAAATTTGTGGTTTTCTGGCAAATTATTGAGGACTGAAATCACTAAGTAATGACACACATTTGGGTTCCAGACTTCATATCCTTCAAAAAATGCATGCTAATACAAAACGTTATTTTTCACAACTTTGTAAGTTTATAAGTGCAGTATTTAAGATTTATCCATATTTTTCATTTTTTCCCCCTTTTTGTTTCCTTTGTCCAGATTTCTTGTGGTAAGATGTAATAGGTTGTTAGGAATGATGCAGACTACTAACTGCTTTTTAACAAGAGTTTATTTTTACACACATGCTGTACCTTTATAAACATGACCTTACTACCTGAATCTAATAGTCCCTGCAGATCACTGCTATCAGTTAAGACACTGCAGTGACATACCTTTACAGCAAGACAATAGTAAAATACTCATATGATTAGTCCTACAGACTGTCAGACTCCATAAGATCAATACAATTAGTAGTGTGCTTTTCACTGGTTACAGTTTTTGCAGGTATAAAAGTGTTAACAATTATTAGCACAAATTATTGCTATATGACTAGTTTCCCATACATTAAACAAGGTATGTCTACAGTTAATATTTTCTGTCGGTTACTAGAATTTGACAGACTCTTTGCCTTAGATCTACATTGGTCAGTTTTAAACATAGTTTCATTGTATAACAATGAATAACAATGGGCCGGATTCACGAAGGCTTGCACGGAGTCTAAGAGTAGTGTAAGACTCCATGCAGCCTTCGCGATCCAGGAACAGCCCAAAGTACGTGTAAGAGACAAGCTAAAACGGCTCTTACACGGAGTGGGAGTGGATAAGCTAATCACCTCACTTGCAGCTGAATAGCATGCAAATGATGATGATTAGCGATCCAGGAAGCCCAGAACAGCCCGTGTAAGAGCCGTTTTAGCTGCAGAAATGTACTCAGTTGACAACTGAGTACGTTTCTGCAAAAACTGCAATGGAGCCATGTCAGCTCCAAATAAAGGGTGCATATGTGTCAGGCAGCATGCCAATGGCCAAATATGTGGCCATTGGCAAAGTAACCTGATGCAAATATATTAAAAATATACCCAGCGCAGCCCCACACAAATGGGCTGCGCTGTATAAAACATAAAAACGAAGGTTTTAAACCCACAAATGTGGGTTTTATGCAATACATGGAATGTCAATGCAGGGACCAGCAGACCAAAACCAACATGGCCACCGTGTAGTGGTTGCTAAGGGGGGAAGCTGAGTCTAAGACATGTAACTAAGCATTAGTAGGCAATCTGATGCAAATGAGTGTTAGGATACTGAATTCCACTGTCACATAGCAAATGAGCACAGTCTGAGTAGTGTAAGAGTTACAGAAGGGGGAGGAACAGAGTAGGAGATAGGTGACATCACAGGGGGGAATGGTAGAAAGAAATGCAGTTCATTGGAGGTCAGAGTTACATGACAGATGTCAGACAGATATCATGGAAAGAGGTGTGCCACTAAATAAGCATGAGAAAGTCAAGAAATGGAAGGTGTACACTGTTGCCTACACCAAAGTTTCTTGCTGGATGTGTATGCGCACGTGTGCGCGCCATGAAGCGCGAGTAAGTCAGTGTGCGCGTGTGTAAGGCAGACTGAGCATGTGGGAGCGTGTTGGGAGATGTTTAACACTGTTTGCGCAGGCATGCACGTGTTTTAATCCGAATAAGCAGATTCTGAACCGTGTAAGTATGTGTGCGCACGTGTAAGCCACTGTGAGCATGTTTCTGCTGGTTTACACACGGCTCCACCCTGAGGAAACAAAAAGGAAAAAGGAAGCAAAAGATTTAGTAGGAAGCTAGCAGGGAATACTGCTGGAGCTAGCAGGTGAAAACAATTAGATGCAGGCAATTACACAGGCAGAATAGTAGCCCAGCCCAGCACTTAAAACTTTGCAAACAGCAGTGCAGGATGTTTCTCTCAAGCGACACTGCAAGACAGGAGTTAAGTTATCAGAAGTGAAAACTGAAAAAGCTGAACTCAGAGCAGAAATGTTAGGGGCTGCCATAGCTGTCATAATGAGACATAGGCGACTTGCTGAGGGTGGTGACAATGTAGATGGTGCCAGACAACCCACAGTGAGGAGACAGAGAAGAGTGTACAGGCCCAGGGTCACCTACCATGGGTTACATGAGCTGGAGATAGTAGAGTGCTATAGAGTGGACAGAGACCTCCTGCAGCAAATAGTGGAGCTGTGCAGGCCACGCCTCACACACAGAACCAACAGAGGGGAACCCATCCCAGTGGAAACCAAGGTATGTGTTGGCCTAAGAATACTAGCAACAGGTACCTTCCAGAGACCAACTGGTGATATGATGGGATATCACAGGCATCAGCCTCCAGGGTACTGCACCAGTTCCTGGATGCCATGTCAGCACATGTCAGTGATCATGTATATTTCCCCAATGCCCGTGAGGTATTGACCAGCAATATGCGTCTCTTCCAGCAAATAGCGGAATACCCTGAGGTAGTGGGTGCAATAGACTGCACGCACATACGCATCAAAGCACCAGCCGGTGAGCGGGGTAGGGCATACATCAACCGCAAGGGCTTCCCCTCCATCAACTGCCAGGTCGTGTGTGATGCCCAGGGCATAATAATGAATGTGTGTGCTGGCTGTCCTGGGAGCTACCATGATTCCCACATCTGGCATTTGACGCAGCTGTACCAGACATTTGCCAATGGGGACATCCAGCACTGACACCTAGTGGGGGATGCAGGTTATGCACTGGAGCCGTGGCTGATGACACCCATCAGAAACGCACACACACCTGAACAGGAACGCCATAATGAGGCACACGCACAAACACGTAATGTAATAGAGCGTGTGTTTGGGCTGCTCAAGTCACGGTTCCGGTGTCTGGACACATCTGGTGGAGCCTTGCAGTACACACCAACTACATGTACCCAAATTGTCATGGTATGTGCTATGCTACATAATATGATCTTGCGAAAACAGCTGCAGCAGGACCAGCATAGGGCGGGCCAAACAGCCCCCACCATTGCCAAGGCCATCACAGGCAGAGCGTGACTCGGAGGAGGAACAACCTGAGCCTGCCCCAGTAGGCAGAAGGAGGCGTGCCCAGTATGCCCTGGCCTTGGCAAAGAGGCAACGCATAGCACATACACTGGCTCAGTAGGAACCCTGGGAATGATACCCCTCTCTGACTCACTCATATAGTAACAGGGATGCCTAACATGACACAACCTGCTCTCAAACATGTACGGGGAAGTGTAATATGTGCATCCGACAGAGGCAGCCATGCAGCACTACCTGAGGCATGAATGCTATGTGTTAAGTAATGTAACACCATGTACTATATGCACACCTGAGGACCCTGACTAACATCCTAACCTCACCAAGCATCATGCCACAACATGACAATGAGATGATCAAGTGCAATAATTGACTGAAGTATCGCAGTTAGTCAAAGGGGATCCAATGTGTGCCAGTCTGGGATGACATGCTGAGCATGACATGATGCACCACCTGCTAGGACTGGAGTGCACCTATCAGTGCAGGCCATATGGATACTGGCAAAGGCTGTTGTTACCCACAGTGTGCCCTGAATAGGTAAGGCTCAAAACACAAACCTATCTCCATAGGTATCAGAAGGGATAAGTATAAGATAAGGGATAAGTCGAAACAGCAAGATGCATGCAGTCTAAACTCACCCAGTATGGAGAATGTTGATATCTGCGCTGTAACAGAAAACTGAGTCAAGGCTCACAACAGCACCCTAACACTACCAGGTTACACCTCATACTGTGCTGTACAGCCTCAAAACATGGAACAAGCTACAAAAGGAGGGTGACTAGCAAGAATTGTCAAGGATAACCACACCCCATGTTGGTACCACAACAAAAGCAGCATGGACTAGCCATGGTCAAGTAACAGTGGCTACAACTGCCCCCCAGTTTATAGCCTGCTACAGACTACTGTCCCAACACCAGGAACTGCACCTGGCCTATGCTGGAATACATGAATATATCAAGTCCTCCAAACTACATTATATTGGGTGACTGAAAATACCCAGACATAGACTGGGAGCATTATACTAGCTCCAACAGTGTAGGACAAAAGTTCATAGAATCCATAAACCAAAAGGCCCAGGAACAACGTACCACTCCCACAAGAGGGGTAAGCATACTGGATGTGATAATCAGCAACATGGGTACTGTATGGCAAGATGAGAAGTGTATTGCTCACTGGTAAAACCAGACCATAGAGTAATCACACTGGATATACAAATCCTGACCACAGTCCCTGGCCAGAAAACCACAGTGGAAAACATGTGTTAAGCAATATTTACACTCCTCCAAACTGATGTGGAATCCATTAAAGGTCCTGTGCAGGTGCAAAATATGGTCCACACCTCAGAACCTGTAATACAGCCATTCCATGAACACTGCCAGGGATGCTTGGATTATGCAATCCTAAATTAAAACAAGACACAATGCCATACACGCAGGAATCTGGCATGGTGGACACCAGCCATAACCAAACCATGCAAGAGAATGAGGAAGCTACTACATGATAGAGCAAACATAAACAATGAAGTAATCACTGATCAGTAGTATGGCAATAAAATCTGTCCACACATACAATCCACTAAGGCCAGCCACAACAAGTTGAATCTGTGAATCCTGAGGCAATGTTACACCTGCCCCAAGTACACAGACAACCCCCAACTCCACCCAAGAAATACAAATATATGTGAGAGATGCAACCATCTATCCAAACTGGAGGCTGAGCTCCCTCAACTCAGTACTCCCAAAACTAGTCAGGAGGAGAAGGTAACCACACACACCACAAACACAGTCCCACATAGACCTATCACAACTGCAAACCAAACACATAAACACAGAAAAACATTGGCACAAATTACAAACACAGCACACCAACAGAGGCCTCTAAAGCAGACACCCAATCAAACAACCTCCAAACATAGCACATGCAACACATAGTACACAAAGCTGGTGTGCCAAACAGTCACAGGCCAGAAGGAGAAACAACATGCCTGATACAGTTGTAATAGGTGACTCCATAGTCAGACACACTGCTGTCCCGCACACCAGACTGAACAAGGGAAAGGGTACAGTAAGCTGCCTGTAGGCTGCCACAATACGCCACATAACAGAAGTATGCAGGTCACTCCAAAGCAAGTAGAAATATGATGCAGTCATAGTCCATGCTGGTGTGAATGACCTGAGATGTACCTCCCTAGACTACATGAAAAGAGACATAGATGAGCTCTCTGATTATGTAGTCCAGGCCGGTATGACAGTCACCGTTTGCAGCATCCTACCCTTACCAAGAATAATGCCACAGTACAAACACGGAATGATCAGTCATAGCAAGTGGCACACTTACTGGTGTCATTCCAAGGGGATCCAATGTCTGTCTGCTTGGGATGTCATGATTGACAAGCCATGCAGCTGTTCTTGGGATGGCTTGCACCTGTTACCCCTGGGCATCTGGATATTGGATAAGGCCTTTGCCACCTCCATAGAGCCTTTTGTAGGCAAGACTGAAAAGACTGACCCACCACCCTAGAAAACATAAGTGGAAAGAAACATAAGGTTAATGCTGACCAATGCCAGATGTGTAAACCCCAATATGCATGCTCCCAAGGCCATCCCCAGTATGGAGAACATCGATGTCTGTGCAGTGACAGAAACCTGCTGCAAGCCTCCTGACAGCACACCAGCACTACCAGGTTATACCACATATCATGTGTCATGGCCCCAAAACCTGGAACAAAACATAAAAGGAGGGTGAGTATCCATATTCAGCACAGACACCCATACGTCCAGGTAACTGACAATGCACAAGGCATTGGAGTTCACCCATGTGCAACTAACTGTAGGCAAGACTGCTGTACAGTCTGTAGCATGCTACAGACCACACTCTCACACACAGGAACCCCACCCAGCCGTCCTGAAGACACTGAACAGTATGAATGTCCCACCAAATACCAAACAAGGTACCACAAATTACCACATAGGTGGTAAACCATTATGTATGGAAGGAGTAACCAGGGACCTAGGGACACAAGTGGACAGTAACCTGTTATGTGACACCCACATTGCCAATGTGGCTAGGAAGACTGTCTACATTTGACACCGTATCAGGAAAGGATTCACATCTACATCAACAGAGGTCATTGTGCCCCTATACTGTTCTCTTATCACACCCATAATCTAGTACAATGCCTCATATGGGATGTACCTTACCTGACACCTGCAGCAGTTAGAAAGACCTCAAGGGTACCTCACCAAGAGGATAAAGGGTCTCAAATATATGTCATATGCTGCCTGGCTGTAGACACCCCAGCTGAATGCAGTCACATACTGCCTACACAGAGGCATTGCATGCCTGTTGTAGAAGGCCATGCCCAACACAGGAGTAATGGACATGCTCCACCCCAGAAAACTCAAAGCCATCGGAGCTGTGAGAGTGAGAGATGTCAACCTCAACAAATAATGAAATAGGATGTGCTGGTGGGACAGATACATAATCCAGAGGCTCTCCACACCCTGGACCAGAATCCCACTCCATGTTAGGCAGAGCCCCTCACTGACACTCTTCAACAGGAATCTTGCCAAGTGGATGGATGATTGTAGAGTTACACTGGGGGTCTTCACTGTGTCATGTCCAGACAGAGGCACAGCAAAGCAAATCATAAATGGCCATAATATTCACATAGCAAGGGGTGGCAAAGCCACACACACTCTGGCTAGGCTAACAAATGCCCTAGGGTGGATAGCCTAGTATGAACCTATGAACCTATGAAGATACAAATTGTACAGGACACTAAGGATAATCCCAAGGCTTTCACAACTGATGGTAGGAACCATGTTGGGAATTCACAGATATGCTCTGAATCACACAAATATCACAAACACACACACACATATTGCCAACTTACATCCTGACAGGTGCAGTGCAACCCCCCTCCCGAATGCAGAATATCTATCCCAGCAGACTGCTGACCCCCTGACATTGCAGATGCTGAGGTAACAGCCAACATCTACAAAGCAAAACACACAGCAGCAATGGTATGAGATGGTGTCCTGGGCTTAGTGCAACATGGACTCCAAGATGAATGGAATGCCAAACCACACTACTCAATGTCAGCCTTACCACAGAATATGTACCCAAAGAGCAGTGTACAACAACAGTGGTCCTTCTCAACAAAGGTGTTGCCTGAATGGATACTGAAAACTACTACCCCAGAATCCTGAGAAGCTCGGTCTGCACAGCTATGGAAAGGATCAGCATGTACCACAGACATAAAGATATTGGGGACCTACTGACACCGGACCCTACCCAGTGTGGCTTTCTTAAGTGCAGATCCTGCCCCTAAACATGTTTGACTCAATTGAAACAGTCATTAAGGTCATTGATGAGGGCAATGTGGCCCACACAGCGTAGCTGGACCTTGCAAAGGCTTCTATACAATACCCTACGTGTTCATTATAGATAAGCTCACCAGCTTAAATATAAACCCCTATGTCAGTAGAGGGTTGCAAACCAGACCAAGGACAGAACAGACATGGTCAGACATGCTGCAGCCATGTCAGACTACAAACCAGATATAACTGGCATCCCACAAGGCTTGGTCCTGGGATCTCCCTTGTCTGGTATATATGTCCCATAGGTACAGGCAAACATAGAAGGACTGTGTCCGAACATGTTTGCAGAGGACTACAAACTGCTCACCACATATGATCCACCAGCTGACACAAGCATCCCACAAAAGGGCCACATAGAAACAGACAACTGGTGCCATAGCCATGTCAACAAGCTAATTGCAGAAAAGTGTATAGTCAACCCCCGTGGATATACAGTAAGTGCCCACCAATTACCACATAGGTGTTAACCCATTATGTAGTTAACATGTAATGAGAGACCTGGGGACACAAGGTGATAGATATCCTGCATTGGACAAACATGTGCTGTAGTGTTTACAGAAACATACCATATACCCACCTAATCATGAAGGTTGTCAGATCTAGATAAGGGGAGGTCATTGTGGCTCTGCAGTCATCCTTCATCAGCGGTACAATTGACTACAATAGCCCCTGTGGGATGTACCTCAGCAGACACCTCCATCAACCGTAAAGTCCCCAACAGTACCTCACCAGGAGTATCAAAGAGCTTGCACAGATGCCATGTGTTGCCTGTGTTGCTGGTATCAATAAACATGCTGCACCTTGTACAATCTGAATGGCAGTGAGCTATGCACATGAGAGACCTGAACCCCAGCACTGACTTACATAGGACAAGCTGTACTGTGTGCTCCATAACACAGAAGCCACCCCCAGCACAGGCTACCCATAGAGTCACTTATCAATCTTCCTCAATAGGAATCTTGATGAGTGGATGGGAGATGGTAGCTTTATCCTGGGTATCACTGTCATGTCACAGGTAGACAGAGGCACAGTATACTAACCATGACATATGTCATGGCAAACTCCACTTACAATGTGTGTTGAAGGACAAACACACTCTCCAACTAGCATTAGACATGGACTAGGGCACATCGCTAGTGTTTGCAAATGTACACCTATGTTGTGGAATACACTACCAATGTTGGACAAGCCTGGTTTAAGTAGTTCATATCTGAACAGAATGCAACATGGTCAGATGTACACAACTGGCCCCTAACCAGGCTGTTGTGCTCACTATCAAAATGTAAAGCAGTGATAGCACTAAAGCCCAGGATACTGTCCACCACAGTCAAAGTACTACCAGTACACTATACAGTACTACAGTGTTAGGTCAGTGTGAAAGGATGTTGACAACTGTATGCAAAGTATCCCATGCAAACACTGCAGGCACAGTATAATCCTGTTGTGTTCACACACAAAGCAGTTGTACAGTAACTACACAACATGACACACAACACACAACCATAAGCGGGTGATATTTGTTGAAGTTCACACTCATCCACAAATGTGGTGGGCTGCAGAGTCCAACATATGGAATGCTCACACTGGGCATGCTCACACACTTTGATAAATGAGACATATGTCAGACAACATGCCATGGGAAGGCTGAACTGGGCATGCTCACACACTTAGGCCAAATCTCAGTTTAGCAGTTGGACACACATATCTGGTATTTTTACGTGTTATTCCAGGAACCAACCACATTACAGCAGTCTGCCCAGTGCACACAGTTAAATGACTACAGAGACATACGTGATATAGTGGATCCCTCCCATATGCAAACATCTTCCACAGATGCACAAGTTGTTCATACAAACAGGGAATGCTATGGCAATAAAGATGTGCAAACAGTCTATCAGCAACAAATAATGTGCATTTGACAATTAAACATATGGGTGTAGAGGTCAACACTAGGCTGTTTGCCCTAGGGAATGACAGCTTAGCCAGAGTGTGCCTGGTGTCTGCCTCCCCACAGGATGCACATTCCCCTTTCTAAACACCGATGATGTCAGCACCCTATAAGTACAGCAGGAGAAAAGAAACTTCCCAGTAATGCGAATAGTGCACTCCGCTAATGCGTCTGTCACAAGTGTCATAACATAGTTAGGTAGGGGTTTGAATCCTGCAAATGCTCAGTGTGTGTGAGTGAGTGGAGTTGGTGTGTGTGTAAGTCTGTGGGAGAAAAATGTCCCTTTTGGCAACTAGGAAAACACACTACAGGATGCACATTCCCCTTTCTAAACACCGATGATGTCAGCACTCTATAAGTATAGCAGGAGAAGGGAAACCTCCCAGTAATGTGAATAGCGCGCTCTGCTAATGTGTCTGTCATAACATAGTTAGGTAGGGGTTTGAATCCTGCAAATGCTCAGTGTGTGTGAGAGTGGGGTTGGTGTGTGTGTAAGTCTGTGGGAGAGAATGTCCCTTTTGGCAACTGGGAAAACACACTACAGGATGCACATTTCCCTTTCTAAACACTGATGATGTCAGCACCCTATAAGTACAGCAAGAGAAGGGAAACCTCCCAGTAATGCGAATAGCGCGCTCTGCTAATGTGTCCGTCTCAAGTGTCATAATATAGTTAGGTAGGGGTTTGAATCCTGCAAGTGTGTGTGTTTGGCTGAGGGGGGTTAGTGTGTGTGCAATTGTGTATGAGAGAAATGTCCCTTTTGGCAACTAGGAGAACAGACTACAGGATGCACATTTCCCTTTCTAAACACTGATGATGTCAGCACCCTATAAGTACAGCAAGAGAAAGGAAACCTCTCAGTAATGCGAATAGCACACTCTGCTAATGTGTCCGTCTCAAGTGTCATAACATAGTCAGATAGGGGTTTGAATCCTGCAAATGGCACGTGTGTGCTTTTGGCTGAGGGGGGTTAGTGTGTGTGAGGACAATGTCCCTTTTGGCAACTAGGTGAACAGACTACAGGATGCACATTCCCCTTTCTAAACACTGTTCAGCTGAAGGCCATGGCTCTGGCACAAGTTGTCTGTTTCTATGATGCCCCTTTGGAAGATGCTTGTGTCGGCTGGAGAGTCGATTATGGTGGCCAGTTCGCAGTCATCTGCATATTTGGTCAGCCACAGTCCGTCCGTGTTGGCCTGTACCTCCAATAAATATATACCAAACAAGAGAGGTCCCAGGACTGAGCCTTGTGGGACACAACTCATAACTGGTTTGGAGTCTGGCATGGCTTCAGCAATTCTAACCATGTGGGTTCTGTCCTTGAGCCACTGTGCAATCCATCTAGTGACATAGGGGCTTACATTTAAACTGGTGAGCTTCTCTAGAATGCCCAAGTGGGGTATTGTTGTGAAGGCTTTTGCGAGGTCCAGGTAGGCTGTGTGAACCACCTTCCCCTCGTCAATGGCCTTGGTGACTGTTTCAAAGAAATCAACCAGGTTAAACCTGGTAGTGCTGGTGTGCTCTCAGTAGCCCTGAACCAGGCATCTGTTACTGCACAGATATCGATGTTCTCCATGCCAAGGAGTGTTTTGGGTGCATGCATTTGGAGGTTTAGACTTCTGGCGTTGGGTAGCATTACTCTTAGTTTCTTATCCCTTGTGATACCTATGAAGGTGGGTTTGTCATTTGAGCCTTGCCTAACATAGGCACTATGGGGGTAGCAAGAGCCTTTGCCAATATCTGAAAGCCCAGGGGTGACAGGTGCAGGCCGTCCCTAGCAAGCAGGTAGTTCAACAGAAGATGAATATGTGAAGGTGTAGTGCCTGTGATTAGTTAGCAGTAGCATATATGACTGCTCACGTGGACACATGCCAGGTAAGTCATATGCACTGTGTCACAGGCAATGTACATGTGAACAGGACAAACAGTGACATCCTGTCAAGTGGGACATGGACATACATATAGTAAGCTATGCAGATGGCACTAGGAGTCCACAGAAGCTCTATAACTATGCATTGCAGGTGTGATCAGTATTCCAGGGTAATTGCAAGCAAACATGCATGCAAACAAAGCTACAGTAAACAGGGCTGCATGTAGTCCATTGTACAACAAACAAGCTGTACCAGTTCCAGTAGGTAACACTGCAAATATGCAGGCACTATGCACATGTACATGGAAATACACGGGTCAGATGGCTAGGGTCCAGTCTCAGTGCACACAAGTGTACAGACCATGTACTGTCAGGATGTACAATAACTGGATGGAAACCCATGTGCTCATACCTGCTGTAATACACATGTCAAATAACAAACACTGAGCCTTCACTCAGTGGTTCCATACTTAGTAGGATGTATGCTACCTGGCCTGCCACCACAGTATCCCTGACATATATGGGGACTCTCCCTCCTATGACAATTAGTTTTGTGTGTTGGGGCTGTCTAGCATGGTATGAGATGTGAGCATGCAGTGCTAGGGTGCTCCTGTTTGTCCTGTACCAGTCGTGTAGTACTGCACACATATCAACATCCTCAAACATCTGCATTGCAGAGTCCAGTGTGGGCAACATGCCACTTGCAATTTACATGTCCATCATTGCGTATTACTACACTCATTACCTTATCCCCTGTGCTACCTATGTATGTAGCCTTCTGTTGACATCATTACCACCAGTATACCAACATGTGCAGATGATACACTATGGTACTTACCATGGTTGTAGACAACAGGACATGACAATCACACACTTACTGCATCAGGCATGCAGTGATATACCCACAATTAATTCAGCACACAGTACTGTTAACAACATGATACTATTACTACACATCTATGTGGTCACCCTGTGCATCAGCAACATGTTAACCTGTACCTGCACAGTTGTTACAGATTGCAGGAGGTGGCACAGTTTCATCATATGCACAGGGTGTGAACTTGGTATGCCTGAGTCAGCCACCGATACCACCAATTGACATGTATGTGTATGTGTGTTGGTGAGGGACAGCAGTAGAAGGTGGGGCAATGTTGATGCAGTGTGTGCGTGTATGCTGTAGCCCTAGGTGTTGTCAATTCGCATGTGTGTATGGATGCACACAGTTCCACCTCATGGCTGCCATATACTGGTGTTTGTGGACAGCCACAGACTGTACCTGCCAGGTCATACAGATCAGTGTCTCTGGCCACGGACACGGTACCTGTGCCTTGCAGGGGTGCTACGGACCGTATCCAGTACCAACTCAGACTGGGTACTGTCTTCAGAAGCAGGTGTTCGTTGACTGGACACAGATCCCTGTCGGCCCGGCCAGAGCCACGTGCACGTGGTCTCCTGGGGCGGTTTGATGACAGCACAGACCCAGCATTGCTGGGGCTGCTGCTGGCACTACAGGGGCGGCCGCGGCCCTGTTGTCGTCTGCGATGACTGCCAGCTGCTGCTGTTGCTGGCATACGGCCACGTCGACGCCTCAACCACCCACCATTGCCCTGGCTCATGGACATGTAGTTGTGGAACTGGTCTAATATGTCCCCACAACGTCTGTCTATGACATCGGTGAAATCACGGATGGCAGCCGCAATGTCACGCATACTGTCAATCATGGCTGTGCGACATGCTGTCAGCTCCCTCAGACCCTGTCTGGTGTACCTTTCCATACGTGACTGTGCCTGCATGACAGCCCGAAACATAGCTGATGTTGTAAGACCTCTGTGGGCACGTCTGACAGGGGTAGTACGCCCACGGATGCTCCCACGAGAACCCCTGGACATCTGTCTGTGTGGTACCATCTCTGGGCCATGCCCATGGCTGCTGTGTGGGGAGGCATGTGCCACAGATACCACATTACCCTGGTCAATGCCCACTGTATGCTGTCCATCACCTAGGGACATTGGTGACAAAGGGTGTATTGGCAGGATAACTGTGCGCATTGATGGGGTCGACAGCTGTGTACTGTCAATCGGCTGACCAATGGCGGACCCTGGCATACTTTCCTGTGCCATTACACAGATGTCATCATTATCAGTACCCACAGCACCTGATTCAGGTTCCCTGCTACATGACACCAGAGCAGCAACAGAACCTGTGGAAGGGAAACAGGAAACACAGTTTACAATGTCTACACATTACCAGTGATGCACACATGCACACATGCACACATGCACAGGTGCACACATGCACAGGTGCACACATGCACACATGCACACATGCACAGGTGCACACATGCACACATGCACAGGTGCACACATGCACACATGCACACATGCACAGGTGCACACATGCACAGGTGCACACATGCACACGTGCACACATGCACACGTGCACACATGCACACATGCACACATGCACACGTGCACACGTGCACACATGCACACGTGCACACATGCACATGTGCACAGGTGCACACATGCACAGGTGCACACATGCACACATACACAGGTTCACACATGCACACATGCACACATGCACACATGCACACAGTTTCACACAATTGTACAGTACTCAGTATGCGTGATATCAACACACAGACACACCTACATGCATACAAAGAGCACTACTAAGTGAGCCAAATAGTAGTATTACTATCAACACTATTACAGGAATTGTTGATACACACTCACCAGCATGGATAGGCTGCATTGCTGTTATACCAGAGGGTCCTGCAGACGTGAAGAAACTAATGTCAGTGGGCACAACTGTTCCATTGTTACTGAGTATGATACAGGTCAGTAGTACAACAGTCGCCTTTCACAGGTCAGCTGCTAATATTGAGGATATCACACTTGCACATTAAATACTATGGTGACAGCTACAAACCAAGGACACACCTCACACATGCATTAACTACCAGTGTACACAACAGTCAACTATACATATGGCATATTACCTGCACGTTCACTGTCTTGCTGCTGCGTAGCTCCAGCCTCCATCATAATGCATGTCTCCTGCTGTTGTTGTTGCTGGCAGACTGGAGCCACTACACTCATGAGTAGTCCCTCCAGTCTGGTGAGTGGGGGATGAGTAGCCACCCCACCACCTGTGGCGACCTGTTGCCTGTGGATATCCGACGCACGCTGATGGACATGTCTGATTAAATCATTGCAGTGATGTCGTACCTGCTCATATGTCCTATTATGCGTGCCTATGACATTTACCCGACGGACAAGGTCTTGCCACAGTGCAGCCCTCTCCTGCTGATTCTGGCTGGTGCGGGAAAAGAGTATTGCATAATCCCACACCAGGCTCTGGTGTATCTCCTCATCCTCAGCTGTGGAGTAGGTGGGATTCCGCAGGTGGGCCATGTACCTGAGACAGAAAATAACCTGATATCAGCAATATATGTCAGCAGAATTTGGCACACATACTACACATGCTACTTGACTGTTATGATACAACATATCTCACATATGTAGCATCTGTCTGTCTATTGGTGGATACACATGTAGATGGCCAGGTATCAGTGCTCAGCCAGCAACTGTGCAACAGTACCTGGCACACTCCATACGGCATACTACCAAACCCCAGCAGTCAGAACACTGATTCAGGTCAAGAGCACCTCCTCACTCTGGGGGTTTGTATCTAGGTACTGTATGGTCTACATCATCAACTACTGTGAGCTGACCACACACACTGATTGCCCTGGATATACATATCCCACCTCCACCACCAGCACAAACGACTATAGTGCACAACATTACAGATACAAACTTTACACTTTGTAACAGTGACATGGTATCCTTTCAGCCCACTGGGCCAGTGGCAGATACAACCCACAATGCTGACCCCTACACAATTGCTTTCTACAGACATCTCCGAGAATGCATGGATCATGCAATCCCATATATGCTAAAAGCTAAAAACATTTTGTGCACTAGGAGTTTTAAGTTTTAAATTTTGCAAGTGCCTTAGTTGTAACCTTGGAGATTACACTAATTGATTAATTGTTTGAGTCAACAAGCCCGCCAAAATGCTTTCAATATATATAAATAAGAAATAAATGTATTTGTAATTTGATTATCTGAGGAAGCATAGCTTGGCTATGCGAAAGCGCTCATTTATTGTCTTTTACTACATTAAATATTTTATATTTTGCTACAAACGGAGGTTTTATTTATTCGTGGTGACTCCTTCTGGTTCCTGATCCTGATTACTTGTTTTTATTTGTCGGAAGGCGTCTTTGAGCACCAGTAACAGTTCTTACCATACAGCTCTCCAGTCACCAGTGTGCTGTTCCTGGCTCTACACATGGATTCGACAGAAATCGAGCTAGACTTTAGACCAGAGACGAGGGAGGTTGTGACACCAGCATGGGAATCTCTTCTACATTGCAATGCCAACCCTTTATTGACTCTGGAGCTATCCAATCAGTCCACTCCCGTGAATGCCATCAATAACGGTGAGATATTAACTGAATTCAATGTTCTCTGTAGAACCTTTCAAGATGACCTATACAAATTACAGAGGTATGCCTGGCAACGCTTACATCTTGAGGCATGCCTCCATTTTAAGGTTATACCTCGCGGAATGCGAGTATTTTGCATGCCGACGTATGGGGATAGCCACCCCATACTATTACGAAAATGGCAAGACCTAAACATAGGTCTAGGATTTAATTACATCAAACTGCTCTTAGACTATTTTGCTCCGTTAGAGACGGAACTCAGAAGCAAGGTGGACTCACAACAACGCAACTTTAATGAGTCTTACAATACTGTCTATTTCCAACAGAGACTAGATAATATACGCTCACAGGTGCACTTGTTTAGTGAAAGACTCAGGCAAGTGAAACAAAGGAAATTGATTAGAGACTCTAATGATTTTGCCAACGGTCAGATATTTGTCTGGCCCAGAACTACTCGTTCTTCGGCAATGACAGAGGGTGGGACATCTTCCCACACCACTACCATTCACTCTACAACAGTAGAAGTTAATAATGCACCTATTAGTTCTAATATAGAGAATTCTCAATCCACTGACGTTTCACCATCTTTAGCATTGAACAGTAGTCCTTTAGGAGGAAACTTTGTCAATAATACTCCTCTTCCTAATCAACAAGCTGACAAAGTTCATATAATCTCTGGGGCTAGACCTAAAGACACTGCAAGCACGTCTACCCATTTTTTACCGTTTCCTGTCAAACAACAAACGGCATGGAGAGGCCGCTCCAACAGCAGGGGGCCCCGCAAGAGGAAGGGGTCAGAAGAAAAGTATGGACAGACCAGAAAACAAAGGAACTGAATGATTTAGTTTGTAATTTATCTGACTTTCCTTTGTTAGACGCTACTGTCACACTTCTTAACAAAGGGTTAAATTTTATACCCTCCCAACTCAGCAGTTTGAACGAGACCTTGATAGATCTCAGACTATTCTGTCGCAATGTGGCTCTAAAGTTGCTTTTTAAAGGTAACTCTGCTATACAAACAGATGCTGTTAGAGAGTTCTTTAAACGTAAAAGCAACTACATGCCACCTATCCCACATGATCTGGAATGTTTTTCCAAATTATGTGAAAAGGACATCTATGAATATTTTGCTAAAAACCAGAAAAGATGTAAGTTTTTTAACTTGACAGAATTAGAACAGAGATCGCTTAACCAACTGAAATGTGATCCCACAATAACCATCAAACCTGCAGATAAGGGTGGGGCAGTAGTTTTACTTAATACTACTGAGTATGACACCACTATGACATCTATGCTTGCAGACACCAATACTTATTCCTTAGTATCCAAGACTTTTGTCGATAACATTATAAAGAGAATACAGGCAGATTTATATGATTTGTTACTTTGTGGGCAAATTAGCTGTGAGACATATGAGTATTTTATGATCGAACACCCAATGTTACCGATCATAAAAGGTCTGCCCAAGATTCATAAAAATGTCACACCTGTGCCGATGAGGCCTATAGTGGCCAGTGAGAGATGGTGCACATACACAATTTCTTCTTTCCTGGAATGCATGTTGAGACCGATGGTAAATGCAATTTCCAACATACTATCGGACTCTTATCAGCTGATTGAGTCCCTGAGGGATTTTAGACTTGATAAAGATGTCTCCAACTACCTGCTGGTAACTATGGATGTAGTTAATCTATTTACAAGTATACCAAATGAGCTAGGTCAGCAAGCTATAAATGATTTATTACTCAGCAGGTCCCAATACACCAGCAATAGACAGATACTGATCAATTATCTACTTGAAATAGTACTTAACAATAATATTTTTTTGTTCAAAGATAAAATTTACTTACAGAAGTGGGGGGTTGCCATGGGCACCCCCTGCGCCAACAGTTATGCAAATTTAGTAGTCTACGAGTGGGAATGCAATCATTTATTTAATCATGCCCAGTTCAATAATGTCAAACTTTACAAGAGGTTTGTAGACGATGTACTCTTTGTGTGGGAAGGCAGTCATAGTGACTGCATTAAATTTATAAGAGACATAGAAACCATGAGTTCTTTTCTTAGGTTCACAGTTGAAACCTCGAATTTAGAGATTAATTTTTTAGATTTAACTCTAAAGTTCAATACAGGTAGTGGCATCAGCACGTCACTTTACAGGAAACCAACTTGGAAGAATTCCCTTTTAAGATTTGAGAGTATGCATCCCAGGCATACCTTCACAGGGATTATTACAAGTCAGCTGAATAGAATTTCTAAAATTTGTACCAGTGAAACTGACTGTTTGAGAGAAGTAGCCTTTTTAGAACAGCTATTAAGAGATAGAGGTTACAAGAATAACCTGATTAGGGATTGTAAACAGAAGGTATTAGGTACATCGTCCAATACACATATTTCTAAACAAAGTTCCCATCGACTTCCTCACTATAATAACAGAAAACATGACAACTCAGGAATCACACCTTTTCTGTTGAAATATACGAGTGATGTTTTCAACATCCAGAAATTGATTAAGAAAAATTGGAACATACTGAATATAGATCCAGATACCACGCAGATAGTTGGTAATCATCCCACTTTCAGTTACAGAAACTGTAATAACCTCAAACAGATTCTTTGTATAGATAAATATAACCTTGTCAATAATGACATGACTCCATCTAGAAGAGGAACATTTCCCTGCGGGAAATGTCACATGTGCCCACACATATCCAAGAAACAAATTTTCGAACACCCTCATGGTTTATATGTTTTTAAACCAAACCATTTTTACAACTGTAACAGCACAAATTTGGTATATCTGGCCACATGTGAATGCTGTCCAGCGTTCTATGTGGGCCTTACAAAAAGAAGACTCAGGGACAGACTATATAACCATCTCTATGACATTAGGAAGAAAAGTGATCAAAATGCACTTGCAAATCATATTATTGAACACAATTCCCATTATTTTACGTTTAAAGTATTGCAAGTAATGAGATATAATGCTAGAGGAGGAGATAATATTAACAACTTAGCATGCATGGAATTAAAATGGATACTTTTACTGAAAGCACAAGCTGACCCTGGGATAAATCAGTTTTTATCCATAAAACCTATTTTGAATAACAGACCCTTGTAACGGGGTACTTGAGCTTGAGAATATTCCAGCCAGGATTAGATAGTGACTGGATCTTTTGTGTTGCATATGATCATGACTGTTATATTTTTATATATATTGATGTAGTTTATATTGTTAATTTTATTTACTCACTCAGAGAATTTATCTCAGAGACAGCAGATACTCTCTACCTATAAGAATTAATGTTTTTTCTGTTTTCTCTGTTTTTTCTGAGTCTTTTTCTGAGTTTTGACTTGTAATAGTTGGATACGCTCTTGATAATTAATTTGGCTTCATGTTTACAATATATATGTTTCTTGAGATTTTGAACAGTTCGGATCATTTCAAGAAAATATTCGAATATGTTCCATCAAATAACAAATCAGGTACATGATACATTAAGAAATTTGGCGTAGGGTCTCTATAATAGAGACATTACTTTGAAAAAAGCACCTTATATCCCATAAACCTGCTAAAACTTAATGTCTTGTCATTGAGGGGCTTCCCCCCCCCCTTTTTTCATAGAACAACATGCGCGCCTTTAGATATATTATATTTATATAATAGAGGTTATGAAGTATAATCGGCAGATGTCCCAGGTTGGGACGCTGCGTTTATGTTTATGTTTTTGTTATACTAAGCTACACAGATTGCATTTTTGCAGCCTGGATTATTAGCTCAGACAACAGTTTTTATGATGGTTTTGGTGATTGTTTACATTGTGATCAAATGATTTAGTAAGATGTTTTATTATGTCCCACTATGTTTCTTAGAATATTTCAGTACTATTTTTGTATTATTTTCATGGAATGGCTTGTCGTTTGTTGCGCCATCGAGAGTAGATTCTCGCTGGCTGCCATTTGCTGTGCATGTTATACATGAAGTTTTTGCAATTTTTCACGCTAGGGACAGGAATGAAGCACCATTACAATTTAATAATGCGGTTTTAAATGGCAAAAACAGTAAATGTTTGTACATTACTTACTGTACAGCGTTTCAACAACGATTGCTAGTTATGCTGTTTCATGTTTTCTAATATATGTTTTTATATGCTTTAGTCCTTCCAAAAAGCTAAAAACATTTTGTGCACTAGGAGTTTTAAGTTTTAAATTTTGCAAGCGCCTTAGTTGTAACCTTGGAGATTACACTAATTGATTAATTGTTTGAGTCAACAAGCCCGCCAAAATGCTTTCAATATATATAAATAATAAATAAATGTATTTGTAATTTGATTATCTGAGGAAGCATAGCTTGGCTATGCGAAAGCGCTCATTTATTGTCTTTTACTACATTAAATATTTTATATTTTGCTACAAACGGAGGTTTTATTTATTCGTGGTGACTCCTTCTGGTTCCTGATCCTGAATCCCATATATGACCAAGACACTCTCCACAAAGGGACAGCATCCTGTCTGGTGGACCCCAGCCATAGACAGATTGTATTACAGAAGATGGAAGCTACTGCAAGACAGAGCATAATTCCATAAAGGGAGGGCATGTCTGAGCAGCACTAGTAAGGATCTATCTTCCATCATACAAACATCCATGGGCAACTTTGAGAGGGAAATCAAGAGGGACCCTACAGATAACCAGAAGGCCTTCTTCAGTTATGTTAGCAACCTGGTCAGGATCCATCCTCTATGCCCATAGTTAGTACACAACAACACATATTTCACTGACACCACAGATATTGACAACATTGTGGCAGACAGGTTCAGTGCAGGTGTCACCCCACCCTCTCCCCCAAAATAAGACATAGTTATCCCAGCTGACTGTAACCTCCCTGTCATCACAGATGTCCAGGTGAGAGCCACCCTCAGGACAGCAGAATACACAACATGAATGGGACCTGATGGTATCCCCAGTTGCATGCTACATAAACTCTGACAGGAGCTAAACACACATATAGAAGTGCTATGTAACACTAGCCTGACTACAGGATATGTACCTGTACACTGGCGCACAGCAGCAGTGGTTCCACTCCACGAAGGAGGCACCTCAACATACCATTACAATACAACACAATACATTACATTACAATACAATACTATACAATATGCTATTGCCCCTGGGACTACAGCAGCGTACTGTTCTGCTACCCTGACCATTGTGACACATGTGGTGTGATGGTACCTGCTGCTGTCACACAGTTACACAGGGTGACTCATATGGCATATTACCTATCTGACTAACATTCAGCAGGGGTATGTGTGACATGTACTCATGGGGAGTCTTGCTTCTTAACACTGTGTGGTTTATTGCAGGGTATGTCTTATCTGTGGGTAGGAACTTGTACCTCCACATGTGCACTCTATTGCAGTGGCACGGATGACACACAGCAGACATTTAGGTTGTGGATGGTGTGAGGTGTTACTATGGTTGTTGGACATCTGTCATGGGTGCGACTTACATATGTAAATCCGAGAGTGGTAACCTCTATGTGGGTAGTATATGTGTACTC
Organism: Protopterus annectens; assembly: GCF_019279795.1. NCBI lineage: Eukaryota > Metazoa > Chordata > Ceratodontiformes > Protopteridae > Protopterus > Protopterus annectens. The sequence goes on from NC_056732.1 coordinate 1,637,238,130, forward strand.
TGTGGTGTTGTCAGTCACTGTGCATTGGTAATGTGTTTGAGTGCATTGTCACAGTATTGCACATGTCACTGTGTCCTTCTCCATATCTGTAGCTGTCATGTGAGGTCCATACCATGGCATCCATTATGTGGTGTGGAGGGGTACACCGATCTACATGTCCATAGCTGACACACCATGTCCGCTGACACATACCATGTGCAGGTATTCCAGGGATAGTGTGCCACTGTGAATATCATTGGGGCCACTATTGTACACATTTATGACCCTGTTCACCCCTGACACATGCAGTGGTGGGCAGCCAATCACATATCTGGTGGTTACTGGTGTAGGTGATTTGGAATGTGGTATGGTACTCCGGTTTTGACACTGGTGTTCACTCCATGCCTTTGTCACCAGACATCTGTACACATGTGCCTCACTCAGAATTTATATACATCTCTCTCTCTCTCTCTCTATATATATATATATATATATATATATATATATATATATATATATATATATATATATATAGATATATCTATATGTATATATATATATATATATATATATATATATATATGTATATAGATATATCTATATGTATATATATATATATATATATATATATATATATGTCTGTATACATATACACATATATATATATATTGATGTACATATATTGCTATAGATGTGGAGATGGGGGGGGACACAGAGGGGGTGTGAGTGACAGAGGGGGTGGGACAGGCTGTGTTGCAGGTCATCATATACAGTCATACCTGTAGATAGTCAGATCAGTCTGTCTATGTATATGTATCTACATATATCTATATCTGTATGTGTGCATTACATAGATATATTTGTACAATATTCTATCTACATCTGTCTATGTATTCCTACATCTCTCTCTCTATGTATGTATACATATATGCATATTATATATATATATATATATATATATATATATATATATATATATATATATATATATATACACATACATATGTTGACATACATACGTATCCATATGTTAGACAGGTATATCAACATATTTGTCTACCATACTGTTTACACACACTAACATACTGCTAAACATACATAACTGTGAAACCTACTTTGTACATGGCACTACAACCTACAATCAACCAACATTGATATGTGCACATAGATGCTCTCACATACAAATGTATGTACAGCCTTCACTGATAGTTGCTGTATGTCCCCTGCCCTTTACACATCTTCATATACATATGGATACAGACCAATGACACATATGGAGGGTTCACAGTATGTAGACCTTTATAGTATTACTTTACATTACATGTGTTTGTCACAGCTGCTTGTGTTGCCGTCTGGTTCTCTGTCCTGCTGCTCCACTTCCCAGTTGTCAGCTTTCAGGTAGCTGTTGCTGAACAATTTGTTTGTGTCTGCTTAATTGCAATTTTCTCTGTCTCTGTCTCTCTCTCTCTCTCTGTCTGTCTGTCTCTCACGTCCTTCTCAGGGTGCAATGAAAGTATTGCATGTGTGGACTGGGAGTACAGCATACTTTTGTAGGTATCTGCATATGCCCATGTGATGGCCTCTGCACCAATTGTTAGCCAGCATTTGCTAATTGCATGCAGCCAGTTGTGTACTGATTGCAGTTCTCACTGTGATTTCAGAACAGTGCTATAAAAAGGTATGTGAGATAGGCGTAGCCCTTTCAGATTTTAAGGGCAGGGACCATGCTGTTATGCTGTGGACAATGTTCTGTGAGTGTAAAGGTTGGTATCTCTCTCATATTTCCAGGTGTGTTGTAGATTAACATTCCTCCATTCATTTCTCCAGTTTCCTGTACTAACTGTGTATGTACACTGACACCTACAACTACTACTACTGTTAATGTGTGTGTGTGTACTTTCCTTTCACTTTTGCTTGCACTTTGTTGCTAAGGCTTCAATAGTTGCCCTTTACAGTCACTACTTGTATGCCTGCTAGGTGTCTTGACTGTAGTGTGCTGCTGTAGCTTTCCTATTTTCCATGTACATTCACACATTGGAATGCTTGCTATATCTGCTAGGGTGTTACAGCATGCAGTGTGGTCTGGCCATGGTGTGGGCCTTGACATCTATTAGGGTATTTGAGTATGCTGCTGAGCAGGCCCCAGAGACTTTCAGGTTCATCTGTTATGTGCCTCATGGAATGGTACATATCAGTGGGGTACACCCATTAAAATGTCTGGTATGCTGCAGTTGTGACTGTGGGTTAGCATGAGCATATGTATTACTACACTTTTTCTGCCATGCAAGTAATGAATACTTTCAGGACTCCATAGTTACCATTGCATGTGTTACACCTTTCTGCCTACTGTTTGTACATTTCACATGGGGTCTGTGGGGCATCCCTGTAAGTCATTCACTGTTGCTATGTCTAGGCTCTTAACTATTCAAATATGGTGGTGTCAGACCCGTCATGTGTACAGATATTTGCTGGTTGTCCACATTTCTGCCTCATATTTTGGTCAATATCTCATGCACACCTTTTTCTGGCAAGTCACTCTGGGCTCAAGTCAGAATATGGTGACAAACATTCAAGTTTCAGACTGCATACCCTTCCAAACATCCCACAAAGTGCAGACCCTGTTACTCTCTGAACTGTCTGCGTTTGTTGTAACATTATTTGTAATGTGTCCCTGGTTTTGGGCCTTTGCTCCACATATTTTATTACTTGGTCCAGATGTGTTCCTGTAAGAGGTTGTGGGGTATGGGCAGTGCTTATCCTGCTATGAGTATGTGTGTGGCTTGCAAGGTGCTATAGTGACATTATTACCTACTAGCTTCCAACTAGCATGGCTGTTTCTGTTCACACACTACTATTATGAAAATCCACTAGTTTTGATAGTAATTCTAAATGGCATGCTTTGTGTACTACACATCTATATTCCCTTTACATTCATTCCTACTATTACATGATATATTTATTTTAGCACAATGTTCTTGTATAAGAGTCATGGCTTAGTGGTAAGTCATGCAGACTACTGTTTCCAAGGTCCTGGGTTCGGGACTCACAGTGGGATTTTATTTTGCTTTTGAACTGAGTACAGGACCTGTCAATCAAAGTGACTAAGGCACTTTTAAGCAGTTGTAACCGGGTTAGCGCTGGTTTGCGCGGAGCTCACGCATGCGCACTGGCGGTTAGCTCTGCGCACACCCGCTTACAACCGCTTAAACGTGCTTACTCTTGCGCACACCCGCGCTATTTTCTTTGAAAGAAAAGAAAATGGGGAGACAGGAAAGTGGTGAAAAAGGGGTCACAAAGAGGGTAAGACAGTAGGGAAACAAGCTTGGGATGTGCAGGAGGGATGTAGGTAAGGCCCATAGCTGCCCATTTCTTCATCAGCAACAGCTGTGCATATGTATGTAATTTGGTGTGACATTTGAAACCTTCCACCCCTGAGAGAGGTGTCAGGACAACAATAATACTTGTTGTACAGCCAATTGTAATTGATAGGTTCCATGTCCAGTAGACATGTGTGCGGAATGGGCAGCTATGTATGGGGCGTAATTTTTTTGTGGGTACAGAGTGCCCTTTTTTTTTTTTTTTCAGGTGAGAGTGGTATGTCAGTGAAGGAAGTCGGTACAGCTGGGGAGGTAGGTTGGGTAGGTAAACAGACAAGACAAACAAGACGCATACAGGGGCGGTGTATGACACGTGTGGGGGGGTTACGTAATTGACGGGGATGGAGGTTTGGATATCCAGAGCCCATGAGCCCACAGATGGCAACAGTGGAACTGATATCCCCACCCATAGGCAGTTGCCACTGTTCCTTCACTGCCCAGGACGTGGCTGTGCTGGGGGCTGTGTAGGTGGGGCAACAGGCATGCCCGTTAGTCGCACCACCCATGCCTCGAGCTGGCGTAGGGGCTCGAGAACAGAGTCCCGAATCTCCCTACGCACCACAGTCCGGGCGCTACGGAGGGTGAGTGGTGGTTCTCCTCTGGCCACACTTGAAGAGGGGGGGGCAAGCCCCATCCCCTGCAGCGCTTCCACCCGCAGGTGGCACAGGGCCACCGGAGGAGGGTTCAGACTCGGCACTAGTGCCAGGTGCACTCGCCAGCTGAAGTGGGAGAGGTGGGTCCGCTGGAACCCGCCTTCCCTGTCGTCCTATGTTTTGCATTATGTCATGACAGTTTGGGTTAGTGACATATAATAACATTCACAATTAGTTGTAACAGCATGCATCAGTATTCCCATTAACCAAACACCCAGATATTCACACCATTGAACAGCGTGCATAACACATGCATAATTTGAACAGAAATACACAGTCCAACAACATGCAGGGTTAATTGATGGCAACAGGCCATCAGGTGTGGATGTATGAACAGGGCAGATGCATCAACGGACATGCAAATATATATGACCCAACAGGACAAACGTCCAGGGGTGTTAATTGTGATTGCACATACCATTTTCACGTGGAATGGGTTATATGCGGTTATAGGGTGGGGTGAAGAAAGTAATATTAACACCTTCGAATAACAATACATATGCTGTACATTTCTAATAGCTACAGTTATATACACACTACTGTTCTAACTACAATTTCCTATATGATAACTATTCCAACTTGGTGATAGGACTGTTACTGCACCATCAATATACATTTTATGGTTCTTCATACACATTCATATCTAGCTTTGTTCAGCTACATCATCCTGCTACATTTGCTTTATATAGCTGTAGACAAGTGTGGATGTTTGGTATATCAGACAATCATCCTATCTGCATATTGCAGACTGAGAGCAACATATCCAGATTTTGGGATACACATTCCAGATGCAGCAACACTTTGAACAGATTTTGCTGTTTGGTTTTGAATCTCACATGCATTTCATTCTGTCTTGACTGCATTATACTTTATTCAGGGGTTATTACTACTGTATTGCTGGATTCATGACACTTTCTCACACTCTCTCACTTGCTTTCATTTTACTATTCAGGATGGTACTTCTAGGCTTTATTGACATGTTTTACCAGTAGTTATTACAATCCTTTCCAGCAGTCTCACTTCTGTCATGTTTCAGTATTTCCACAGGGATATATTTCACACATGTGATTTCATCATCTTCTGCAGCTATACTTTTCAGCCTGCTGCAGGTTGTGCACTATTTTCTTACAGGCAGGGCATTTTTATTTCAGAATATATGTCAGACAGTTTCATTTTTAGGTTAAACTTACAGGCTGAAACACACTTTTGTAATCAAGCAATGCATACACTTTCACACTGTTACTTGCAGATTTTATTCCTTACTGACTACACTGCACTCTTTTGCTGACTGTCATACTTTTATATTTCTTTACAGTTACTGGTAGTGGATTACTGACCTGCCTGGTGGCGCAACCGCACCAGCCTATCGCCATAGGCTCTGCGGTTCGCAGAACGGACACCTGCAGCTGTAATATAAAAGAAGTAATATTGGAATACACATCTCCATAATATCAGCTAGTTTAATTTCTTACATACATGATTAAATGTTACTTACTCAGTAGTGGGGCGTTGGGTGTTTGCTGGGCCTCCTGGATCCAAAGGTTCAGTTGGTCCTGCTTGCGTCTCTTCAGGTCCGCATGGTGGTGACGGACCTGCTCACCAGTCCTTGGAATCCCTGTGGCACTGGTGAGATCATGAGCCAACCGGTCCCCACGCCTCGGCTCTGTATGCTCCCCAGAGGACCTGGCCCTGCATGAGTTGGGCCTCATGATTATGGACTAGGAGCCAGACCATGTACCTGGACTCCTCAACACCCCACCTCTGTGCTCGAAAGCAACTACCCTCTCCTACTCCTGTCATTCTGCCTGCAGGTCAGTTCTACAATCGTTTATGCTGTGTATTCCTGCCTATGGGGCTTATATAGTCCGTTTTTCCCGCACATATCTGTGATTGGCCATTTTGGAATTGTATCAACTTCAGTAAACCTGCATTGTCATGCTCTAGTTTGTATTCATTCCTATATATTAGCTATTATTGCATTTAAAGGTACTGCTGTCATGGCTTAGTGGATTTGTACCTTTACTATGATGTATAGTATCCTGGGTTCGAACCTGGCCACTGCTTTTTATTTTTCATGACTGTCTAGACATGCTGAGGGGTGTGTCTGTGTAAAGACAGTTTTGATACAGCTTGCTCAACGTTGCCCGTCGGTTAGCTTGTTTGCTCGGTGCGCAGCTCCACGCAAACGGGGTACGCTGCTTTAAGCCTCATTTGGCTATCGGCACGCATATTACGCTCAGCTCAGTTAGGGGCACATAGATTTAGTGTGTTAGACCACTGCTCAGCTACGGGCACTCATTGTGCGCCAGTTAAACCACTGCTCATCTACGGGCACATGCACTCACTCTGTTAAACTGTAGCTCAGCTATGAGCACATCTGGCATTTTTTCTTCTTTTGTTACCTCACATGTCTTCAATATAAATGGGCTATTTCATTACATTTTACATAACTTGTGGTTTTATGTGTACATATTTGTCAGGGACTTGTTTCCTGCTTATTTTGAAAAAAAAAAAATATTGGTGTTGTGGGGGCTCGAACCATGAATGCCTGCTCTTCAGCAAACATCTCTACCACTACGCTATTGCTTCCTGGCTTATTTTGCATATTTACTTCTTATATGCTTTCCCACTGACTGCTAACTGTAGCTGCGCTACGGGCACGCCCGCGCAAACGAGCGCACTCACGGTTAAACATCTTTACAATTTAAAAAAATATATAACATGTTCATTTATATATATTTTATGTTCATAGTCTGTGGGGGCATGTGTTGTGTTGTGTTTATTCACATTTCCGTGGACTCTGTTGTGGGTGTTTACTTTGGGCACTTTTACACTTCTGGGGGCGTGTCCGCTTGCAGGGCTCAGCCTACGGACACGCCCCCTACTGTCTTACACGGACCGTGTTAGACTTAGGTGTGATTCAGCATGTTCTCATGAATATGCAAAGCATGCTGACATCACTCCGTTTAACTGCGGCCTCCGTGTAAGAGTTATAACTCTTACATGGAGGCTTCGTGAATCCTGGGGAATATCTCTACCGGTGCAACAGGTTCAGTTTGAAACATCCACTTTTTACAAAGAAGCAGGCGAAGCACAGTTAAGTTCATCAAGGGCTAACATTTCTATGATTTAACTTTCAGTGTAACAAAAGATCAGGTTGAGTCCAGACCAAGAAAAAACAGTAAATCCAAAGGCTAGGGGAAAGCAAAACAGTCCAGAATAGCTCACATAAAATTTTATTAAGTAAAAAATAATAAAATTGACATCAAGCGCTTTCGCCTGGATTAATACCAGGCTTTCTCAAGATAAAGCATTTTCAGAAAATCAGAGTTTAAATACTTTCTGACCAAAGTCATGTGATTTAGCATGGTAACAAATTACAATGTGCAAATGAATTATTAAAGCACCCATTAAAATCTCATTAAAATAAAACAATAAAATAAAACAGGTGATCAAAAAAACTTACAAAAAGGTTACAAAAAACATATGTGTACTTGCAATACAACCTGTACTAGGAATAATTGAATGATTCTAAACAATTATCCTCAGGCTTCATGAAATCCTAAAAAGATCTTTTAAAATCTTTAAATGTTCCTAAAAAGCTTTCTTAAAAAGCTTTGTCTATAACTTAATAACTGTTTTATAAATATTGTTGTGAGAATTTTTTTATGTTGTCATATAAAAAAGAAAAAAGAATATTAAAAATAGTTAAAAGATTGTTGAATAAACTTTGCAAAATGGATAAAATAATCCACCTAACTGCACGATGTAAAAGTGTAAAATCATAACTTGGCCCTCCTTAATTTTAAAACACTCATAATACTAATGCTATCATTCAGACCAGGGGGCTTAGTTGCATTCAATTTAAGCTGCCACAACAATTCCTTGTACTCCAGTCGGGCCTCCCAATCACCCCTTCTACTGTCCTGCAGGACCTGCTCTAAGATTGTAAACTTAAGCTGCATATTAGGGCATACACCAAGATGCTTAAAAAAAGCATTGTTGTCCTTCTTCTTAGACACATCATAAAGATGTTCGTATATCCTTCTTCTAAGGGTTCTCTCAGTTTTGCCCACATAAAAACTGGAGCATTGAGTGCAAAAACCTAAATAAACAACACCTTTTGTACCACAATTGTGATAATGCTCAGCCCTGAATTTAAACCTCCTAGAGGGAATAAATAATGAGCTGTCATTAAGTACAAAAGGACATTGTTTACATGAACCACACTTGTATGTTCCAAGTTTAGGACAAACCCTCGTGCTATCAACTCCAGGTCTTCTCTCAAAAAGGCCCTTGAGGTTCATGTCCCTTCTCCTGACAAAATGGGGGCGTTCCTTGATAATCTGCTTAAAATCATCATGTTGTGCCAAAATGGGCCAAAATCTTAAAATTGACTGTTCCACCTTTAAGGAGTCCCCAGAAAAAGTGTACACAAAGCTATTGTGATGATCAAGCCATTCTGGTGGTTTTGAGTGTAGGCCATGTGTTGTGCCTTTACCTAACAAAGGGGAGTAAATACCCTCCCTACCAGCAATAACCTCCTGAGCTAAATCATTAACCAAATGTACTGAGTATCCCCTTTCTTCAAAAAGTTGCTTCAAAAAATTAACCTCATCCAAAAAATACTCCATTGTACTACACATAGTCGAAGCACATATAAACTGGCCCTTTACTATGCCTTTCTTCTGATGAAAAGGGTGACCGCTGTTAAAATGTAAATAGGAATTGGAAAAAGAATTTTTCCTATATACTTTTGACTGGAAGGTGTTGTTACTAACATCTTTAAAGAGGGCAACATCAAGTTAATTCAGATAATCATTGCTAACATTGTGAGTAAATGCTAAAAAGGAGGTAGTGGAATTAATATAATCCATAAAGTCCAAAAATTTGTCTAAGGTGCCATCCCATAAAAGGCAAATGTCATCAAGGTATAGCTTATAATGGACAATATGCCGAGTCCAGTGCGTAGAAAAGACAAATTTGCTCTCCCAATGTTGTAAGACAATATTGGCGTAGCTGGATGCACAAGGCGTGCCCATCGCTACACCCTTCTTCTGCTTATAAAGTTCACCCTTAAAATAAATAAAATTGTTTTCTAAAACAATTTCCATGAATTCTACCAGTAATCCAATGATGTTACAATCAAAACCAGATTCAGTGGCTAATATGTCGTTGAACCATTTCAACCCTGTGACATGCGGGATACTTGGAAATAACTCAACAATATCAATAGTGACCATTAGTAAATCCGGTTTGTATAAATTTCGCTGGATGCCAGTAAGAAAATCCCACGAATCTTTGCAAACATGAGGTAAAGCAAATGCAAATTTGTTGGTAATGAAGTCAATGAATTTGCCTAGGGGCTCTGTTATACCACCAGCCCCTGAAATAATTGGTCTAAAATTTAAAGGAACCAAGCCCTTATGCGTTTTAGGAATTCCAAAAATTGCAGGTGTTCTCGGATTTCTGACGTGTAAATAATTGTATAATTTTTCATTTATCACTCCCTGCAATAAATGGTCCATGAGTAAGTAACTAATCTTAGAATGTGTTAGGTTTAACTCGTTCCTAGATACCAATTCATATCGTTTAGTGTCCTGCAACATATTATAAATGTGGGTGTCATATGCCATGTTGTACATTAAAACAACGCCCCCACCTTTGTCTGGCTTCATTGCCCGGACATCTTCATCCCTAAGCCTCTTGATTAACTAACTAAGCTCCTGGTTGAAATTAGTAGATGGAATGTGTGTCCTATTAGAACAAAAATCCCTTAAATCTGTCTCCACCAAATCTTCAAAAACTTTTAACAATGGATTTAAAGGCGGGTTAAATGTACTAGATCTAGAAAGCCCATTCGTGGTTTGAGTTTGACCTTTGAAATACAAAGCGAGGTTCAAACGCCATACAAATAATTTCAAATCAACTAAAACATTGCTTAAATTAGTACTATGCATAGGTACAAAATGAAACCCCTTGGTGAAAAGCTCAAAAAAATCATTAGTTACTCTAATGTCAGTGTAGTTATAAATGACAAAATTGTCCTTTTTTTACTAACACACAGTTATTGTGAACAGTTTCATAAAGTTCATTAGTAGAAATACCATCAATTTCATAACTTAGGTTCTTTGTCTGCATGTTCTGTTCCATCCCTGTGGTTGGTGTGTGACATTCCTCCCCCCTGGTCTGCCCGGGGGATAATAAAAATCCGATGGGCCACTCAAACTGTTCTTTTGTTGATAATTGTTTAGAATCATTCAATTATTCCTAGTACAGGTTGTATTGCAAGTACACACATGTTTTTTGTAACCTTTTTGTAAGTTTTTTTGATCACCTGTTTTATTTCATTGTTTTATTTTAATGAGATTTTAATGGGTGCTTTAATAATTCATTTGCACATTGTAATTTGTTACCATGCTAAGTCACATGACTTTGGTCAGAAAGTATTTAAACTCTGATTTTCTGAAAATGCTTTATCTTGAGAAAGCCTGGTATTAATCCAGGTGAAAGCGCTTGATGTCAATTTTATTATTTTTTACTTAATAAAATTTTATGTGAGCTATTCTGGACTGTTTCGCTTTTCCCTAGCCTTTGGATTTACTGGTATTAATCCAGGTGAAAGCGCTTGATGTCAATTTTATTATTTTTTACTTAATAAAATTTTATGTGAGCTATTCTGGACTGTTTCGCTTTTCCCTAGCCTTTGGATTTACTGTTTTAACTTTCAGTGTATCGACACTCAGAATCTAGCAATAATTTAAGTACATGTTTTAAACTGAGAGTTTAATGTTTTGTTTGGACAATAATATCAGGATATGAAGTGCATGACCGTGTGTCACAGACACAGTACTAATGCTAGATAACTTGTTTTTTTTCATTTTTGTGTTTTTTTTTTACTTTTTCATAGTGTTTATATTCAGTCCCTTTCATATCCATAAAGGCTTTTAAGAGCTTCACAGTGAGCTGAGCTGATAGGGTTTTAGCCCACTAACTATGGTCCTATTCCTACTGGTGGGCACATGGCTGAAATACTACCATTTTGAGGTCTTCCTTCCTGGCCAGTTGTTTTATTGATGGAACTGCCTTTAGCATTGTCATGAATTTGGTGACTGTTACCATTTCCTTGGCTGCAGCAGTTACTCCATGATTGTCAATTTGGCAAAGGGTCAGGGATAGGCATACTCCACATAAAAGCTCCCAGTTGACAGTATAGAACTGCTTTCCCCTTTAGATAGAAGAGACTTATTTAACATCTCTGCTCACAGCACATTCCACTTGAATTATATCTCTCACGCTGGAGGAAAAGTATGCTCAAACAACTGGCCTTTTTCACAGGCAGCGAAAGTTATAAACTCATAACTTCTGGAATGGAAAAATATAACAAAACATGCCCAGTGCAACCATCAATGTGGAATATAAAATGCAGCAAGCAGACACTACCTTTCTATAACATAACATGTTTTCATTGCATAGAGATAAAATGCAAGTTCTTCCCAAATAGTTGACTGGAATGTCAAAACAACATAAAGAATCTTGAAGCATAGTCCCATATAACAGGAACACCGTTTGTCTTAACAAGTCTCTCTGGGTTTCTCAGAACTCATATGTTTCTGTTTTTTTGTGGTCAGGAGAGATATTCAGGCTCTTTCTTCTGTCTACCACCAGATCTGTCTTTGCTCTCTACTGTTTCACCCAGAATCCCTGCTCCAGGCACAAAATCACCCTACAGGAAGGTCCAGCAAGTCTAAACTGGCTAACTTCAGCCATCATGTCTATACAGTATTGAATGGCTTCTTAGTGGAAGACATCAATAGCATTCATACCCTTAAAACTGTTCATACACATTTAAAAAAAAAATACCTATTGTTTAAAGTAACATAACCCCAGCCCACAGGATGAATAAAATATATATTTCAGTAGTTTTATCTGTCATTTGTTGGCCTTCCTAAATAATTGTACAATGAAGTTCATATATTAGAAACTCTGAGGCTTGTTATAGTGAGGTTGCTATAATCAGCAATTTATTTAGTCATTCTTGGAACTTCATGTGCTACATAGTAAATCATATCCTGCTGAATGAATTTATACATATTGATACATAGTGACAGAACAGTTACACATTCCAAATGTGATTTTTACTGATTATTTGCACTATTTTATGTATTTCTTGACAAATGCTTGTTTTAACATTTAGTGTACTCTCCAAATATAAGATGAATTAGACAGAATTAATTTGTACTACAACTGTACTGATGTACTTTTGCTTTATCGCTATTCACCTGTTTCTAAGAACCTAAGACCATCTTATTGTTAACTATTATTTATTTATTTATTTATTTATTTATTTTATTAATTGTTTACTAACTAAAATATTGGACTGCTTCAGAACTGAACAGTTTCAACCATGCACCAGACCAAAGACAACTGTAACAACACAGGAAAACCAAAATAATTAAGAAATGAATTAATAAACTGTAAATTGTTTTATAGATTCTATTACAAAACAGAAACGAGAAAGGAAATGTATTATTATTGCTTAGATAAATTCAGCAAAGACACACACACACACACACACACACACACACACACACACACACACACACCTGCATAGAATACAGTAATACTGTTTAGTACAACTCCTATGATAAATCGTAGTGGTAACAATACTTGGTAGCAACAGTAATAGTTGAAGAGACATTGCTGTTGTTGTTGTTGTTGTTGTTGCTGCTGTTGTTGTTGTTGCTGTTGTTGTTGCTGTTGTTGTTGTTGTTGTTGCTGTTGTTGCTGTTGCTGTTGTGAAGAGACAGTCATCACAGTAGAGCTATTCCTATGTTATAATCTTGCATAGGTAAGTATCATAAGTACTGAGTTATTATACAGCTAAGATGTAGTGAAACATATATTGTTAGTCCAGACAAGTGATGCCAACTGAAGTAGATCAAAACACATGTAGTAAAAAGCTGTCCTCTGTACTTACTTACTGCTGTCTGGTTTACAAATGTAAGGAGTGTCATCCTGATGTCTTTTGTGTTGGCTGATGGCTTTAGATAGGTGACTTTAGCTGTGAATGGCAGGGTCATGTGCTTAAACATTCTATAAAGGATACATAAACTGGGGTTCTGTTAGTAACGGAAATAAAGAGTTGCTGTTTAATTTGGGCAATGTGATATGGTTGGTCTTCACTGTATTTTCTAAACTGTCCCTGATACCAATCAAAACAAGGACATTGGTAACCCCAATCAGCCTTGAAGACTATCCACTCACTTTATGAGTGCGTTCCCTTGGTGAAATTCAAATCCAGCAACAGTGCAGTATAAATACAATGTCCCTGATACCAATCAAAACAAGGACATTGCTAACCCCAATCAGCCTTAAAGACTATCCACACACTTTATGAGTGTGTTCCCTCAGTGGAATTCAAATCCAGCAACAGTGCAGTATAAATACAATGTATGTTACACTGTGTATTTTCAGTAATCCTACCACACTATACCCACTTGGTGTAGACTGTAACTTTGTGACTACTGTATGCCTATGTTAGGTACTGCCCTTGGTCAGCTAGAGCACTCCCTGCACTACCTCTGCTCTCTCTAGTGTTCAAGTCACTCTCTGTTCCTCATAACCTTACTCCCATCCACTTTCTTCGCTAGCTCCTTCCCTTGACTCTCATAGCTTCCTACTGTCACAGCCCTCACATCTCTACCTGATTGTATCCTCCCTTTGACCTCTCTCTTACAGATAGCATCCCTCCATCCTCTCTCCCACTCATAGGATCACTACTCTCACCTTTCCCTACCATATTCCCTTCTCATCCACCTCTACAGCCTCACTCTTAAATTGTATTTTTTTCTCTCTCAGCTTGGTAAAACTACTGGAGAGTGCTGTGGCACCTATTGGCTCTGCCTTTAATTTCTCATCCCTTCTCCTGAGACTGTACGTCCCACTCACCTCCCACAATGCACCGCATCTCTTAAATCACACACTTGGCTTTGGCACCATTCTCTTTCCCATCCTGTCTGCCCAATGGTGTGGTTGTGTCTTTAGCTGACCAGGTAAACCCTTTACTGGGATTATTTTGCTTTGTAAAGTTTTAATGTGTTGCAAGTTCATCTGTTTTCACTGCTCTACTTTGCCGATCTATCACACAGTTGTCCAATGGTGCATAGAGTCAGTTAAGTAGCCTTTTCGGTATCCTTACTTGGACAGCGTACCCAACTCAACTGTATTCCTAACTACCTACTACTGGGGTATTTTTGTAGCTAAGTTTTTGGCTGCTTTGCTGATATCTGTATAGAGTAATATTATTCACCCTGTTCTTGTGTTCTGATATGCTGCTTCTCCAAGCTATGTTCTGAGCCATATACTAATGTGGTTTTTGAAAGCCGTATTTAATGTTTGTATTATGATGACTGTGAACTGAAAATCTACCTGCCTTGTTATTGCGGTTCCTACTGCAGTAGAACTCAGCTGAACATTGAGCTTCACCCTGCTGAACCCCCTGAGAACCGTATTCTCGGTTCACTCTGGTACTAACTGCTAACAGTCACCTTATCTGACCTGATTGTGCACCTTTTTCAGTCATTGGAGCTGTTGTTAAAGGTTTATGTGACCGAAAGGTCTTTGAGAACCAAATACCCGGTTCTTTTTGCAAACCATTTTCTCAGTTATTTTTGAAAGTAACTGCTAACAGTCATCTTATATGACATGTTTGGGAGATTATTCCAACATTGTAAGCCTTGGTTAAAGACTGGGCATTGCTGCTGTTGAAGGTTTTTGTGAATTACATTCCCGGTTCATTCTGTGGACCATTTTCTCAGCTTGTTTGGAAAGTAACTGCTAACAGTCAACTTATAGGATGTGTTTGTGTGTTTCTTCCAACACTGTAAGCCTTGGTTACAGACTGAACATCGCCAAACAAGCTAACAGCCTCCCCTCCAATTCGGAAGCATTCGTGAACTGCGTTTATGGTTCAGTGTGTTGAAACTGCTATAAGTAACAGCATTTGACTGGGGAATGCATTTTCTTAATGCTGTGTTCTGCTAGTGAAGCCAGTGCCTTGCCGGTCAACCAAATATCCCCCTCCCACATTGCTGAACCATTAATAACAGTGTATTTGGTGTGTTTAGAGGTCAACTGCAGCATTACATGACTTGCTATTGCATGCATTCAGTTTTGTTTAGAGGCAAACTGATAAGAGCAGCAGTACCTGACTTGTTAGTGCATTTCTCTAATGCTGTGAGCTGTCAGTGAAGCTTGGGCCTTGCTGATCATTCAAACAGCCCCTCCTTCATTGTTAGAGACTTGTTTTTGGCTTGTTTAGAGGCCGACTGGTAAGGGTAGCATTACAAGACTTGCTACTGCTTGTATTTGGTTTGTTTAGAAGAGGCTAGTTGATAAGAACAGCACTACATGACTCGTTAGTGCATTTCTCTAATGCTGTGAGCTGCTGGCGAAGCCTGGGACTTCCAGATCAATCAAATAGCCCCCCCCCCCTTCATTGTTTGAGACATGTTTTTGGCTTGTTAGAAGCCAACTGTTAAGAGGAGCATTACAGGACTTGTTGTTGCTTGCATTTTGATTTGTTTAGAAGATAACTGTTAAAAGTAGCTTTTTGGCTTGTTTAGACGCCATCTGTTAAGAGTAGCATTATAGGATTTATTATTGCTTGTTTTGGTTTGTTTAGAGGAGAACTGTTAAAAGTAGCTCTACATGACCTGTTAGCACGTTTCTATAATGCTCTAAGCTGCCAGTGTATCCCGGGCCTTGCCGATCAATCAAACAGCCTCCCCTACATTGTTTGAGACATGCTTATGCTGTTCTATAGCACTGTGTTTGCCTATTAAATAGGCTTTAATTTGTCCTAGTGTTACATGAAGTTCAGCATACTTGATTTTAGTTTGCACTGTATTATGATGTGACTTGCTAAATGACTGTACCAAATTGCTTGCTAACTGCATATTATGCCATACTCAGATAGCTCTGCACTTTAACTTATCTCAGTTCTCTACTATCCGGCTACCCCTTTCTACTGTCTGTCCCTGTAATACAACTAGTTCATTCTTCTATCTTCCTAGTACTCTCCTCATATCTGGATCCTTTCTGACGCCTCTCCTAACCTAACACTTAATTCCTTCTCCCTCATTTCTCCTCCTTTCATAGCCCTACTTTGCCTCTTCCTTTACTCATAACATAGCCCTCTCTACTACCTTACTACAGCTATCGACTACTACTATTCACCTCATACTTATCCCCTCTCTCTCTCATTGTTTTTCAGGTCCCTGATACCAATCAAAACAAGGACATTGCTAACCCCAATCAGCCTTGAAGACTATCCACTCACTTTATGAGTGTGTTCCCTCGGTGGAATTCAAATCCAGCAACAGTGCAGTATAAATACAATGTATGTTACACTTTGTATTTTCAGTAATCTTGCCACACTATACCCACTTGGTATAGACTGTAACTTTGTGACTACTGTATGCCTATGTTAGGTACTGCCCTTGGTCAGCTAGAGCATTCCCTGCACTACCCATGCTCTCTCTAGTGTTCAAGTCACTCTCTGTTCCTCATAACCTTACTCCCATCCACTTTCTCTGCTAGCTCCTTCCCTCAACTCTCATAGCTTCCTGCTGTCACAGCCCTCACATCTCTACCTGATTGTATCCTCCCCTTGACCTCTCTCTTACAGATAACATCCCTCCATCCTCTCTCCCACTCATAGGATCCCAACTCTCACCTTTCCCTACCATATTCCCTTCTCATTCACCTCTTCAGTCTCACTCTTAAATTATAGTTTCTTCTCTCCCAGTTTGCTAAAACTACTGGAGAGTGCTGCCCCACTCCATTTGCTATACTCACTTCACTCCCCTCCCCTACCCCATTCCCACCCACCCCATGTCAATTTAATTTATAGTTTGTAGACCACTCCCCCAACACATCTACCTCTCAATTAACCAATCAACCCTCACCTATCATCCCACACTTATAGACACCACCACACCCCTATTCAACACTTGGCTACTATTACTACTACTATCACTCCTATAACTACCTAGCTACTCCTCTAACACAACAACATGTCCTATATGTATTACTCCCACATAGTAAAAATGCTATGTTCCTCATTAGCTATCCTCTTTCTCCTTTTTCTATCACTTCTTTCCTCCTACCACACACACCTTATTACCACCTCCCCACCACCATGGCAAACAGATTCCACAACTAGTCCTAGGCAGGAAGAACATTTTCTTATATCACCCTACAACCTTTCCTCCACCAAATCTTTCTCCTCCCTGTATAATACTTTTAAGTACAAGACCAGTACCCCAGACTCCCAGAAACAGGCCAGGATATTTCACAAACTTAACAAACTTTATTTATACCTCCTCCATAGACTTATTTGTTGCAGGGACATTTACCCTAATCCAGGGCCCAACAGCATTAACCACAATACCACTCAGTGACTAAATCCTCTATATCTAAGACCATCCTCATCTCTACTCCTTTTAAACATCAGTGTGTGAAGCATTTGTAACAAAACCCAGGACCTTCATGCCCTATTAGCTCTATACAAGCCAGAAGTCATGGTGCTAACAGACACATGTCTCAAACCTGAACACCACAATAATGAAATTAGTGCCCCTGGGTATAACATCATACATAGAGACAGATCAGGTAAAAAAGGAGGCGGTGTGGCAATACTTTTCCAAAACCACCTCACTTTTGAACAATTTGAATGTAACTCCCATGAGGTAACATACATAGAACTAATTCTAGGGAAATTAAAGGTCAACTCCAACAAACACATAATAATTACAGGTGGATATATCCCACCAGGTAACAATATCAACATACTAGAAAACCTACTCAACTGGATTTCATCCTCCCTTCCTCATGAAACTATAATATTAGGCAATTTCAACATAGATTGGTCTGACTGTTCTAGCCAGAATCCATCCACCCATATAAACCTCCATGGGTTCAACCAAATTATAACTACCCCACCAGAATTGACAAAAACCTCTAAACACCAATCTATCTTAGACTGGATTCTTCTCTCAGACCTCACACTAGCTCAACACTCAGGCTGTCTTCCTGACAGTCTGAGTGACCATCAGACAACCTACTTAATTAGGAGTCGATCCCACCACATTAAACAACCTATCCTCAGAGTAGTACGTTACAAAAAGACCTTTAAACCTAAAGACCTAATCAATTTACTAACATGCTGCAATTGGACACCCTTAAAACAACTACCTCTTGACGATGCCATGCAGTACTTCAACTCAACCTTCTTAGACATTCTAAACTATCATGTACCTCCTAGAACCATTAGAATCAGAACTAACTATGCACCATGGCTAACAAAAAATACTAAAACCATAATGAAAGAAAGGGACAAAGCCTGGCTACAGTTCTATAAACAAAACAATAGCATCACAAAACAAACTTATCTCAAACTCCACAATAAAGCTAAAAAAACTAGTTAAGCAAGACAAAACTAACTACCATACAACCATGCAAGATAAGTACTCCAACAACCCGCAACAATTCTGGGCCACTATAAATACTTTACTGCACCCAAGAAAATCCACCACTCCTAATCCTGTATTACCCAACAACCATGACAATATCCCCACCCAATTCAACAAATACTTTACTGAAACAGTCCAAGCCCTAGCCAATGCCCAAAATACTACTAGCAGCCCCTTACATAAAAATACCCCTACCCACATAACAAACAATTCCTCCAGTTTCTCCTTAGAACCAATCCCTACTAAAACTATTGCTAAACTTCTCAAGAAGCTGAAACCAATCACTCTGGCAGCTGACAATCTACCTGCAGACTTCTTACAAATAACTGCTGAAGCAATAGCCTACCCAGTGTCCATTCTCATAAATAGGTCAATATCAGAACAGAAAGTACCTAACACCTGGAAAATATCACACATTATTCTACTGCATAAAGGGGGTAAGTCCCTTGAACTTACTATTGCCCTATTGCAATCCTATCACCTTTATCAAAAATATTAGAAAGGGTAGTTCATTCCCAGCTAATGCAATACCTACTAAAAAATAACCTGCTATTCATATTCCAACATGGCTTCAGACCTTCCCATAGCACTACTACAGCACTACTCTCCTTCACCAACATCATCAATCACCATAGAAACAATGGTCTATTTGTATCCTCAGTATTCCTAGACTTATCAAAAGCCTTTGACATGGTGAACCATAGTATGCTCCTAGAAAGTCTAGCAGCACTTAACTTAAGCTCCTCCACCATATCATGGTTCCATAACTACTTAACAGACCATCAACAGGCAGTTATTTAGCAAGAGCCCCTTTCCCCTCTTTTATCAGTAGGTATAGGAGCTCCCCAATGGTCCATCCTAGGACCTCTGTCATTCTCACTATTTACTAACCAAATATCTTCATTCACACTCTCTGCCTCAGTTGTGCAATATGCAGATGATACCACCATTATATGTACCTCCCCTACCCTACAGGAACTAAAAGCCATAACCCAAAAAAACTTCTCCTTAGCTGAAGAATGGTTCACTAACATAAAACTTATTCTTAACCCCCAAAAAACTAAACTCATTCTCTTTGGCCCCAGTAGATCTCCTCCACCAAATAATGACTTTATCATAACATCTAGAGACAGTATTCAAATTAACCCAACCACACACACAAAACTATTAGGTGTAGAAATCGACAATAATCTATGATTTGACATTCATATAGCCCAAACAATTAAGAAAGTTAATAAAAAGCTCGGTCTCCTCTACAGAAATCAACAGTTCATCACGAGACCTACTAAGGCTACCTTAGCAAGAACTCACCTTTTATCCATTCTCCTTTATGCCTCCCCTATCTTCACTAATCTTCATCACAGCAAAATAAACAAAAGTGAAATCCTGCTACAACAAGATTGCTAGATTTGCTACTGATTCCTCGCATAGCTCCCACCACTGTCTTGCCTTTAAGCAACTAAATTGGCTCAAACTTCCTAAACTACTCCTACTAAACCAACCCTCAATAGTGCATAAACTCTACTACTTCCCTGAAACACACCCAGCACTTCAAAGCATAATTCACACCTACACCACCACCAGGACCCTAAGATCTTGTCATCAGAACCACATAAATGTCATCTAACACAAAAATGATGCAGGTAAATCTCTCTTTGCCTGCACCATCAGCAGAACCTGGAACTTACTCCCAAGCCACTTAACTTCTAACACCACTTCCCAATTTAAAAAACTTCTCAAAACCCACTACATATCAAACTGGCGTCTCACATGCTGCTCCTCAGGCTAGGTCATTTCACTGCACTGATAGGATTCTGCTAGGGATAAAATTGCTGCTCCCTATGTCCTGTTGCTAGAAATTTGCTAGAATTTTGTTTAGTATCAAATGGCTGCTACCTAAAAAAAAAAAAAAGAGAAAAAAAAAGAACAAGGATTCTATCCTTTATACCTATATTAAAACATCTACTATTTTTCATATATACTGAATGATATGTTATGATATACAATTTTTGTACCTATATTTGTGCTTAGAGTTATCTACACTCAATTGTAGTCCTCATGTGTATCCTATATGTATATTATTACTATGTTTGTATGGAATTGTATTGTTTGCTTGGAGCTTTTCTCCCTGGGCCTCCGCTGAAAATGGACCTGCGTCCAGTCGGACTTTCATGGTTAACAAATGTAAAATAAAATAAAATAAATAAAAATAAAATTATGTTGTAATTATTCATAATACTTTCTGGTCTTGGAGAGGTCAATGGCCTATAAAATGGAGGTTAAAACTGAGGCCAAATAGCAATAGATTGTATCTTTTTCTGGGATCCGGCCTACTCTTTTTTGTAAGAATGAGTGATGCTTCTTTTTGGGACCATCATTTCAAAGCTACAAACCCTATTGCTTAGAATGAGTATTATAGATAATTTTGATTGAAGCAGGAATGGCAGTGGGAAGGCTGTTCTCTAATTGTGGAGGGCAGACACCTTTTACCAATAGCAGTATGAGGGTCCAGACATGATTGCAGAAATAACTGCCAGACAAATTTCAGTTACTTTTTACCTTGTTTACATTTTAGTATGTACCTCCATGTTAAGTGAGAGCTTAAGCCTTTTATGCAAATACTTGAAATGGAGAACATTTTCTAGAACTTTCTCTTTGCTGCCCTTTATGACTCAATCATTTGAAATCTGTCCTAGTCTAAACTGAGTGGCAAATATCACTGACTTGGTTTATGCACAAGTCAAAAAGTCATTTTTTCCTCTCAACTTTTTCATGAGGTTGGCTAGTTCTTCTGCCAGTCACCCTTTAGGTGTTAACAGGATAAGGAGCATAATTTGCTACCAGGTCATTTGCAAAGAGTACAGACTGCATTTTATTTGATGGAGTTGAAAACAGAAAAGTTATGGTCCCAGCACCAAGCATTGATGTTTACAGACTGCATCCAAGAAAAATCTGATTCTGAGACAATCTATTGACTCTTCCAAGGTGGTTGAGCAAGATCAACACACTCAAAGCATGAACAAGTGTGGACTGTAAGATTTCATCACATATTCTAGTATGAACTATGGAAAAGATTCCACTAGGTTGTCTCCTGTCTATGTTTTGAGGACTGTGTGTTAATAGGCTGATAGCAGTTATTATGTTGTCCCTCTTGGTAATGTCATGTCAAGGTGTATTTTAAGGCAGCATTTTTACAGATAAACTTTGATTTATATATGAAACAGTCTATTCATAATCCTAGCAAGGGGTAGACAGAGAAAGTTGGCCTGTAATGTGATTAGGTAGTTACATTCTGTAAGTTAAGCTAACAGATTAATGTAGCCATTTTCCAGTAATGAGGGAATCTGCTTTCAGTATGTGAAAATTTTAAAATAAGTGTAAGCAGGTTATAAATAAATGGGCCCCAAAAATTAAAGAAACTATTGGTAGAACTCAGGTGTATCTGGATTTCTATTATTTGAAGTTCTCGTAATGACTTTTATACTTGTATTGCAGCAATTGTTTTGAAATAAAAATTTGAAAAGAAAAAAAGTTACTTAAGCCATTTGTAGCAAAGAAAGTTTGTTTGTGGGTGGACAACTGCTTATGATAATTTATGTCTGAATTCTGTTAATAATAGTCAATGGTCTTTATATTGCCCTGTAGTCCCCTGATTTGATGAGAGAACAAACAAGGGTAGAGAGTCACAGAGGTTGCCAATTTGCATTTGCAAATGCTTATTTGTGCTTTTTACAGTTGTGCCTTTCATATAACCATAATGGAACAGTCCAGCACCAGAAAGACTGATGCTGGTTAATGCATGAGAGCTGACTTTAATCTGAGACCAACATTTGACCCTGACTCTGTTACACCCCAATTTTGCATCAGTGGTCACACATTCTGTAACCCTTCAACACAGTTAACATTTTTACAAAGTTATAGGAAACAGATGAATTAGTTATCCTTGGCTCACCTTTGTCAGACAGACGTGTCACTAAAGGATAAGTATATAAAAAATGACATTTGCAGATGTTTAATGTGTTAGAACGCATAGATAAAAATTTCTAAAACCAAACAGAATGAAAGCAAAGCAGCACAATGGAATGCATGTCAGGTATGTTCATGATGACTCTACAACGGTCTGTTCCACCCCATGCACAGCGGAATGCATGTCAGGTATGTTCATGACGACTCTACAACGGTCTGTTCCACCCCACCCCATGTTTAATTTACTTTGCCAACCAGGAGGTAATTCAGAATGCAGCAGTCAGCCAGGTTATGATGAGATGGATTATCATGATGGCTGCATGAAAACCAGTGTGTCATTTGTTTCCCTTTAGGGCAAACAGTTCCCTCTAAAGTTAACCTTAAATTTGCATAATGGTTTGTGCAGAGATACATTTAATTGAGAAGTCTGGCTACTGCAAGTCTAATTATATATGTGTTATTTATTTAGTTTTTCATTACGAAGCATATACCAATCCAAAACTTATGTAAGTATCCTAACACTAGCAAAACACATACATAGGATGGCATTTGCATCAGACAAAAACACTTGAACTTCTTACTCGTGTTTCTTTATCTTCAATAAATTGTGACTAAATATAAGGAAAATTATATATGTTTCTTTTTCTGGGTTTATAAGCACAAGCATTTCACATTCATCAGTAGCCTGTTTAATTTTCCAAGTTAAATAAAATATATGTATTCTATTTTTGATTGATATATGATGTTAGTTGTGTGTGTGTGTGTGTGTGTGTGTGTGTGTGTGTGTGTGTGTGTGTGTGTGTGTGTGTGTGTGTGCCATTATTCAATTCTAACACATCTGATTGTACAAAAATAAGTAACTAAACTATCTGCAAACAGTGTATGCTACTGCATGCACTGTGTAGCCTGGCTACACATCTACATGCAGGTCTGTTTCTAGACCAGGGTATTTCCCCAGGTGGTAAAGTGACAATTGCTCAAGAGGAACCAGGGACAGCACAATTTATCAATACAGTAATAAATTCATAATGTGTAAATCCAGATATATCTTTGCTAAGCTTTCCCCCAAAAAAACATATCTAAAACTGTACACTCCAGACACATAGTATTAACAGCATTTTTGTTCAGACAGATGAAATTTGAAATGGCTGCATGTAAGTCTTTCCTGGGTACCTGCTTTTTGAGATTTTACAAAAATATGCAAAATTATGATTATCTGCATAACTAACAATGTAAACATAAACAATGCAGAACCATAGCTATACCTCTCAAAATTTTACTGTAGGAATTCCAGATAAAGTTAAAAGTAATGGAGGGGCAACGGCCCAAAATTGGAGACAGGTTTTTAATATTACTCTTCTAAGTTCAGAAAATTGCTAGGATAACAGGCCTTACATTAGCATGCATTTTCTGATGGATATGAAGTCTAAAACACAAATGCCTGTTATTATTTAGTGTCTTCAAACCTCAATGGATTGCCAGTAAAATCACAAATTTTATGAGGAATAGACCACAGATAAGAGGCAAAAATTCTGGACAATTGAGAAGTATGGCTGTAGCTAGGTCATCTGTATCTGGGCAGTTCCCCAGACTGTTACATCCCTTAGTGAGGACAAAAAAAAGTCTTTAAAAAAACTAAAGTTGAGTTTGAACTGTAGAAAACACCTTGCTGCACTTAATAACATGCTGCACCCCTAAGTTAGTCCGTTTTCTTCTGCTCACGACTTCTACCTCTGTTCTGATTCAGCAAATGACTGCCTTTACTTCCACGCATTGAGTTTTTGGCCTAATATCAGAACTGTTGTTGTTGAAAGATGAAGTGTGTCCCGGAGAGTATAAAGGAAGTTTCACAATGACTCTTGCTATATTTTTATTAAAAAAATTATGATTTTCTACATTGTGTGGCTGTTGTTCCTCTCCTAAGTCATCAATGTTGACATTATTGCCATGGGGGGACCTATAGTATTTGAAAAGCCAGGATCAGTATTAGGTTGTATATCTAATTTTTCTACCACCTTTAAGATAGAACTATCCTTGAACTGTGCAAAAGATTTTTTTCTTTTTGTTGTTATCAAAAACAGGATAAGCAGAATTAGTCTCATAAGCCATCCTGTCTCTATGAACTTTTTTCTGTTTTGAAGCACAATAGTCTTTTCAAATCTATCAGCAACAAACAATCATATCTGCAGTGTAATTCAGACATTTCTCTAAGCATATGGTTAATCTGTTCATACACCTTAATAATACTCTCTCTAATTTCACCCATAGTATTGCTATTATTTTAATAAATAGTCTCAGAAATTCAGGCCTGGCATTATTAAAAAATTCAACCAGTTTAAAAAAAAGAGTGAGTGGAAGTAATTCCATTAGGACACTTAAAAAACTGAGTCCTTTAGGAACAATACCAATATTAATGTAGTGTTCAAAATATTTATTTTCTATTGACATTGCACAAAACTTTTTTTTTAAGTTTTTCTCCAGATCAATCAAATACCCTCTAAATTCATGTTTTAATAAATTACCTAGATGCACATCTCCAGAATCTGTAAAAGGGTTATAGTTTATATTCAAGAAAGTATACTAATCTTGAAAACATTGATTGTCACTCGAATCAAAGAGGAATAATGTTCGATTGCCTTCTGTAACAGTCCATTGTTCATCTTCTGAATTAAAGGAATCACTTTTAGATTCTTGGATTTCACCTCCTTGTCCAGTCAAAGTTTTTAGGGACTTCTGAAAGTATTGAGCAAGGTTCGAAGCATTCAATCCTGACTTTCAGAAATGGATGTATAAATGGTAATGTGATGTAAACTCAAATGCAGGTGTAAACTGTAAAATTAGGACTACATGCAGAACCGGGAAGCATAAAGGTGTCATCCATTTTACGTATCTTGCATCCCACTTATTGCTTTCCTTCTCTCCTGAGGTATAGTAAAATCCCCGGGGATGTGAGAGTACAATGATACTACACCGATGCTTTATTTCTATGCACAGAAGTCTAACATAATGGTGGGTATTGAGTATACATGAGGGGGAAGGTAAGTATAAGCCGTAAACAATTTAATGCAAAAATGTACATAACTGCATCTAAAGAATTCAGAGCAGCATGCTGGTAATGAAAATGTTTTAGACAGTTCATCAGTGTTTAAATGCAACATTATTTAAGGGATTAGAAGAAAAAGATAGATTTAAAGGAAAGTTGTGTGTTTATAATTCCTTACCATGGGGGAGGGTAGTAATCTGCAAAGGGTCAGATAATTTGGTCACTAAACCAATTAGCCGCCATGATCTTCTGCCTAGGTGCTAGTGAGAAATTATTCAACTAAGGAGGATCCCCTAACCTAGCCTAGAAGAGAATTCTGGTACAATGGAATAGGGGCAGGATGGCAGTGGCAGCAAAATGCATTAGGGGTGGACCTAAGAAAATATCCAAAGAGACAGTAACCTTAATAGAATAAAAATTATGACATGGAATGTGGCAGAGAATGCATACCTAATCAGAAGACAAAGGATTTTACAGAGGATTAAGAGGGATGGCAACAAATACAACGAGGATGAAGCAATATTGTGAAATATTTGCAGATCATACATCAGGGAGATGTTAAAAAGGAATAGTGCTGTTGTTTTACAGTTCCCTGCAAGTAAGTACCAAAGAAGGAAGGTTATTTCATTACAACAGATTGGTACTTTGGAGATGCAATCTTAATAGGAAGAAGTAGGCTGAGGGAGATATTTATGCCCCTAATCCGGGTAACAAGGAATTCTGTCCTGAAGTACACTTAGAGAATAGGACAAACAAAGATGAATGGAAGTAGCACCAGTGTTAGGGAACTTTAGTCTGGCTCTAGAGGAAGGAAAGGATTATACAAGAGAAAAGGTCATAAACTGAATAAAAAGTGATTAGGGATTGGATGAAAAGAAATGGATGACTGGGTTCTTGAAGAGTAAGAAATTGGGACAGGGTAGGAGTTTCATTTTTAAGGGACCTATGTAAACAAAGTATCAAAATAGAATTAATACTAGGTCCTATATACATAAGTACTGGACACAGGAAGTAAAGATAAGGGGAGTTCAATTTATCAGCTCATGCAGTCATTTCAGGGGTAATCCAAGTGCCTGAGTTGGAAAAGAGGGTGAGGAGATGGAAGTAGGTGCACTATAAATGGGATTAATAAAAGATGAGGGGCTATGTCTATTGTAAAAGACATGATACAGAAGAACATACTAAGAAGGGCTAATTAGGGATCAAATGGTTTGAAGGATATACAGTAGTGTGGATACACGGAGTGGTGAACTCATGGAAAAAGAAGATAAAAGAAACTGAGAGAAGCTAGAGTTACTGTATAGGAAGGAAGAGTGGCTACATGACTTCTATCAGGGGAGATACAGAAGTGAGCACAGGGAGATGAATGAAGGTGCAATAGAAAAGTCAATGGCAGAGATCAACTTTCTGGATGTCACTGAAGTGAAATAAGAACTGATGAGTAGTGAGGGCTTTTAGTGGATGAAGACACATGGGGATCCTATATGGATAGCTTGGATGGTCAGGCAATGGACAGAGGAGTTTATTATACTGAAACACAAGGCTGACAAGGACAGTACAATAATGGAAGAAGAAAGGGTAAGAAAAGTATTTAGAAAATATTAAGTAAAACAAATTGATTTAAGAGAGGAAAAAGTATTGGCAAACTGGGAGTTTCAGGCAGTGAATCAATGGAAAATAAATAAGGTATGGACGGATAGATTAGATACTGAATGGATGATGTGAAAGCATTTATGGGACTAAGACCAATTTAAAGCAGTGGGGATAGGTAACTACCTAGCAGGGTTCTACAAAGGAAATAACGTATAAACATAATATTGATAGCTAGATAGATATATAAATAGACAGGTAGATACATAGGGGTGTACTTAAAAAATTGAAACAACCCAAACATGTGTCACTAATTTTCACCCAAAATAAAATAAAAAAAATAACAAACAACTGTACATGCGGCAAGACACAACCTTTGAGCATGCAACTTAAACAAAATTTTTTAGGGTGCAACTCTTACTGCATACGAGCACCCTTACTAATTATATATTCCAACTCAGAGAACACACAATGCCATGGAAGGGCATATTCCTCAACACTGATATTGTAGTGACCTCACCCAACTGTTGATCAGCTGTTTTGTTGTCCAGACTGTATCAACAAAATACCTCTTGACTATTCAACATTTAATGAAACTAATGCCTGTCATACATCTGCATCTATTTATCTATCTATCTATCTATCTATCTATCTATCTATCTATCTATCTATCTATCTATCTATCTATCTATCTAATCTATCCACACAATAACAGTAATAATGGAGGCAATCTAGCCAAAGAATTTAATCAGTTGTTTATTATAGTGCTACCCAAAACTAGTGATGAAGTACCAAAAGTGACTTTTGACAAATTGTGTTCATAAATTTAGACAGGAAAATCCTTGAAAAGGTTTTAGTGAAGAGGATGAAAAAAATGCTATCCTCCCTGATTATGTAGAGGAAGTATAGATTTGTATCAAACAATAAATACTGCTGAACTAAGGAACACAAACAAACTGGAAACAACGGCTCCTGATGTAAAAACAATCCTTAATCATGTAAACAGTTCAATCGAACTGGGATGAGCACTCCAATGCACAATAATAATGTCCACAAGTTGCAAAATCAGCATAAAGCCACTGCTTGTTAAAAAAGAAAATGATTTAATTGACATAAAGTTAAGCACTTTTCGTCCCACAGATTGTGGGACTTCTTCAAACAAACAGAGCTGTAAAAACAGCAAAGTTTAAATACAGTTTTTGGCGCCAAAATACAAGCGCCGTTGCTAAGCAACTGTAACAATTATACAATAATTTAAAACACAGTCGAAACAAATAAAATTAGTGCTATACCCAAGATTCACAAATCTTTGATTGATCCACCTATGAGACCATTGGTTGATGCACGTAACAGTATGACGTATCCTTGTGCTAAAATGATAGACACAATTTTGAAAAAATATGTATCCAAAGAAAAAGCTATATGTAAGGATTCGTGGTCCTTTTTACATCACATTAACAATCTTGAGTTTAGTGGCATGCTCAATTTTTTAACGGTAGATGTAAAAGATTTATATACCTGTATACCACATACTGAAGGTATAGAATGGGTAAGTTTCATTTTAAGGAAACATGGTGCCCCGCAGACTGAAATTAAACTAATAGAGGAAATGTTAGACATTGTCTTGTCCTATAACTTCTTCACCTTTGATAATAAGATTTACCTGCAGAAAATAGGCGTAGCCATGGGGTCGCCATGTGGGGGAAGCTTTGCAAACCTGGTTATGGCCTATTGGGAACAAGAACTAGCAAGCAGGAACATCAATATCATGAATAAAATTAAATATTACACACGATTTTTGGATGACATTTTTATTCTATTTGATGGCAATGAAATTCTGGCAACCAAACTAATATCATTATTCAACTCTAGTTCTGACTTTTTAGTCTTTACATCTACGTATAGCAATGATAGGATAACTTATTTAGATGTTGATTTATGTAAAGACCTAATCAACAAGGTCTTTTATGCCAATTTACATAGAAAGGAAACGTATTCTAATACCTTTTTACATTAGAGTAGTAGTCATCCTTCTTATCAGAAGAAATCTGTAGTAAAAGGTCAATTAGTACATGCAGCTCGAATGGTCTCTAGGAATGATGATTTCCATAATGAATGCCAACTTTTAGGATCTATGTTTATGAGTAGAGGGTACCCCAAACAATTTGTGGATAATTTGATTCAAGAAGTAACCGTCAAAAGAGAGACAGGTATGTATCAACCTATTCTCAGGGCTACTACACAACAAGTAGAAACTGGTCGCATTACTGACCTTTTATTTACAAAATTAGCTTTCACCACCCTGTTCAGTTTAGACAGTGACATTATTACACTAATTATGAACAAAAATTGGAACATCATCACCAGTGATAGTGACATTAGTAAAAAATGTCCATCCAAACCAAAAATAGTATGGAAAAAAGGGAGAAATCTCAAACAAATTATACAAAGTGACACTAGGACATTATCATGGCGGACAGGCATGTTCCAATGTAACATGTGCAAATATTGTTTACACATGAATACAGGAAAAAGTTTTACCATTAGGAATGTCACTTATCATGTAAAACATAAATTCAATTGTTTATCATCAGGAGTTGTATACCTTGCTCAGTGCCAACTATGCCCTGCTTTCTACTTTGGGAAGACGGACAGGAAGTTGCATGAGCGGGTATACGAACACCTGTATGCCATTAAGAAAAACAAAACAGACAACGCATTGGCTAAGCATGTTGCTGAAAATACTAACCACACTTTTCTGTTTAGAGCAGTTGACACGATAATACCAGACAGTCGTGAAGGGCCCAATCAAGTACTATTGGAAGTCCTAGAATTGTATTGGCAGATACGTTGTTTTGCTAGTGCATCCCCTGGATTGAATGAAATATGTTGCCTGTATCCTATTTTGAAGTTAAGGAGTTTGTGTCATTAAAACATTTGTATTATATTATTTGATTTACATTAGTGATATTTGGTGTCACATATTGCTTTCAGCATAATGTATTACCAGATGTATATTTTATTATATTTGATATATTTTTTATAGTAATAGTTTGACCCACATTGATTGACATCAGTTATTACACTCACTTTAGTGCAATATATTAAAGATATTAAACATAGCTATATTAATTATTTATTGATATTTTAGACATTTCTTATTTATAGCATATATTGTTATACGAGTAATGTAATTAAGTGTATCAGTCTTTACGACCATTGTATACATTTGTTTTGGGGTCAAAATTGTTATGTATATTATGGTTCATTAGTATACATAAAATAACAAATATAATAAATTTGGATATTTGATAGTACTCATAACACTATCATTGATTTATTAATCAATACTTTTGTTTTATTTACCTGCTTGAACAGTAGGTTATTTTTAGTGAATATTTATTTACAGTAAGAAAGCAACACTAAATATGATACAATTAGGTTATATAAATGTACAGTATAAATAGTCTTTGGCATTTGTGTGATTGTATGAATGATCTTTAGTTTTTCAGCGAGACCGCAATGTTACATTTGTGACAGTTTTACATTGTGTGTACAAAACATCACAGTAGTTCACTAGTATATAGACACCTTGTATACTTGGTATTCATTAGTAATATGATGACTTGTGCATTTTTTAATAATCACTATGTTTGGTTCGATCTACGTGAACTATTAGGTGACTTAGGTCAATTATATAGAAACCGTAATAGTGAAAAGCATTTTATATTATCGTATTGCTTTATTTATTTACAGAAAATGAACTATGGCTGTCTTCAGTGATTGCCAATACTTTTTTATTACCGGATTGTTCATGAATGTAATATGTTACATATTATTTTTTAAAAAGAAGCACTAATTTTGTTATTTGTTTCGAGTGTGTTTTAAATTATTGTATAATTGTTATAGTTGCTTAGCAATGGCGCTTGTATTTTGGCGCCAAAAACTGTATTTAAACTTTGCTGTTTTTACAGCTCTGTTTGTCTGAAGAAGTCCCATAATCTGTGGGACGAAAAGCGCTTAACTTTATGTCAATTAAATCATTTTCTTTTTTAACAAGCAGTGGTTTTATGCTGATTTTGCAACTTGTGGACATTATTATTGTGCATTGGAGTGCTCGTCCCAGTTCGATTGAACTGTTTACATGATTAAGGATTGTTTTTACATCAGGAGCCGTTGTTTCCAGTTCGTTTGTGTTCCATAGATTTGTATCAGACAGATTAATTTCAGACAGTTGGTGGAGACTAGTGATCTTTATAATAAAACAAGGCACCAGAAATCAAAGGCAAGGCTAGTACTGTTTGACATCAAGAAGGGATTTGCATTACTTGCAGCTTCTTATTCAAGGTAATAAAATTATGAGGACTAAGAAAACAATATATAAAATGGGTGATATCTTTGTATAGGATCCATCTTTCAGACTACTCATGAATGAAGGTCTGTCTGAAACAGGTACAATTTCTGGAATGACCCATCATGCATGCCCAATATTATCAGGTATATTTATACCGATGATGGAGAAATTAGCGAAGAAAGTCAGAGGCAATCCAATTAAGGTCAGGAGGCAAAGAGTATACAAACTGTGTTCTATTTGCTCACAGATGACTGCCTGCTAGTTAGTGAAGATGAAAAATCAGTGCTAAGGAGGGCATAAATTTGTAATTTTGTAAATTTTTATGACATTTGGGTAGGTATCCTGATTAAGATGCAGCAAAGAGATGTCAAAATTAGTGAAATTAGAGTTGGGGGAGGAAATAGGTGATGGACTGGGAATAAAGGAGGGAGATTATCCCAAATACCTAGGATTAAAGGTAGATAGAATGTGGGAAAACCTGTGTGAGAAAAGCAGGTCATCAATAGTGTGAGTTTATTATAAACTATTTCACTTAGAATAAAAGCAGAGAATCGGATAATATTGCTGTATATTTTTTATGCTTTTAGGGACCTGCCAGTCAGAGCTAATCATGTCATGTTAGTAAGAATTCAAGTAATGATAAACAACAGTGTATTATATTTAGAGGGTAGGCAAGCTGCAGCAGGAAAGGTGCAAATGCTCACCTTTTATGCATAGTAGAATACCTCTGATATAAACAATCGTGCTGTGGCATTTCAAATATGCCAGTTTAATCAACTGACAGCTCAAAGTGAAAAGAGTAATGGTAGCAGACAGCAGGTGGAGGTGGAATGGATCCCCGATACCCTATAGATAATGCTAATTAAAGAACAGAGGCAGTTGGGAGGCCACAACTGGTGTAAGGTCCCGTGAGGAGAGATCTGATACTACCCATTAATAATAAAGCGTGTACTAAAACAAAGTGGGGAAGAATGGAAGAGAAGTGCTAAAGTACATTTGAAGCAATGAGAGCAAAGAAACTGGAAAAGTAGTATGAAACGTTTGTTACCACAAATAACTTTATTACCATAATTACATGTTCAAAAACAGAACAGTAAAGAATAACCCAAAATCCATTGCATAAAATATGATATGTGAAGAAACATGAGCCTCATATGGTTAACAACAAATAACTAAGCTGAACTATATAAAAGTTAGACAAAGTAGTGGAAAACCAGTGAGAGGTCAGTATAAGGGGTGTATTTCCTGGCCAGGAAAAAAATAAGAAATACAAGGCTAGACATTACTATAAGATCAAACATTAAAGGTAAGAGTTCAGGTAGTGTGAGAGAGTACATAATGAGAAAAAAAAAGATAAAGAACACTGCAGAGGAAATGGGGATATCCTGCAACAATACGACAGCTATACGACCTGATGCAGGGGTTCTGCCTTGAAGGAAGGGTCTCCATAATGCAGTTAACTACTTCGACTGAGAGGGGAAATTATGTGCTATTAGGTGATTGACTTTTGGGAGAGTTTGGCAAATATGTACCCACTCTGAATTATCCAAGCTTTGAGTTTCTCTTCTGACAAGCAAGAAGGGTATGTCCATTTAGAGGAGATATGCAAAGCCACTACCACTGCCAATTGAATTACCCACCAAATCCATACTGAGCTCTGCTACTTTGAATGTTGAAATAAACCAGCCCGTAGAACTGACTTGGAACAAGGGAGGATGAGATTCAGAGAGACTTTGACCCACAGTACTACTGATTACCATGATTTACAAATTAGTGAGCAGTGCCAAAATTTATAGCTCATGCCTGAGCAGGATTATGACATATCTGGCAAAGGGATTTGTTAGTAGGTTTCTCAAATGTCTGTGTAGCTGGGACTCTATATCTTCTGTGGATTAACAGAAGCATTTTTTTTACAAACATAACAGAACTTTTTTTGCCAGGTAATGTCTGTGAGAAGAACAACTAAGGCAAGCTAAGACCATGTGGATTCTAAAGCACGGTCTTTATAAGAAGACGTAAACGTCTGATTCAGAGAAGAAGCACGTGCTGAAATGGAAAACAAGTTACTTGGATGATTCCTGAGCTTCTCCCTCTGAATGGGGAATGGATTGCAATAGATATGCTCCTTAATGAGTAATGTATTTAACATACGCCTAACTCATAGGAAGGCCCAGAAGGATAACTTAGATAGGTCTCAGGATCATTGAAGCCTTTTAATGCTGTGTAAGGTACATTCCACATTCATTCTAATAGTGACATCAGAAGCACATTTTATGCCCTTTTTATTCCAACCATAGCTCTCAAAGGAGGAGTTGTCATATACAAACAAAAGGGTTCCCCATCAAGGGAAAGCAGAAGCAAAATATATGACCATTTGAGTTGGTATATGAGCACTTTCAATGTCAAGAGATTTTAAAATAAGGGTGTCAAGGTTTGACATGTTTGGGTAGATAAGGATAGTGTACTATATCTCCCTCTGAGGCAGTCCAATAAGAATGGTTGCTATGGTTTAGCCCAAAATGGTATGCAGACTGAAATGCCCCTGTGTAACTGCTCCATTCATGGATTCCTAGGCCTAACAAAAGAGTTGGTGCTGCCCTTACTGCTTCTCCCACTCTTACCCTTCTGCGGTGTCAAATAAAATAGTCTAATAGTTTTATTACCTTTTTGGGCCCAGAATGGGATGGTGAAGTGGGCATATGTCTGAAAATGTAAAACATTAAGGGGGGGGTAACTGTAGAAAAACACCCCATTAATGAGAGATGTAACCTTTGTCAAGAATGGGTCCATAGAAAATCATTATCCCATATTCCTCTAAGATTAATTTTAAGCTTCTCAGAAATATCAGGGTGAAAGCTGATCCCTAAATAGTGAGAGCTGTTTTAGTCTCAGTGCGAAAGGGCTCAGGCCAAAGTGTTTATAGGGAATACTTCAGTTTTGGACACATTAACCCACATTCCTGGAAGGCACCCAAACGAATCCAACAATGTGTTAAATAGGTGTTTAATGACCTTAGGAAAGTTGTGGATGTACAATCTTCTTACAGCAACAACGGTTTGGTTTTACCCCAACGAAACCTGAATGGGGACACTAATGGCAACACAAATCGCCGGAGCAACCAGGGCACGAACAATGGAAATAGTTTCAACATTGGCTTGTGGCTGAACAGTGAATTGGACATGGACAGTTTACAGGCAAGTAACGAAGTTACTAATATGACTGAGGACAGCAGTTCACTGATGGACAAATTAAAAATATTTGATTTTAAATTGTTTAGGACAAAAAAACTACAGCTTGAGTTAAACTATCTAAATAAATGTTTAAAAGAAAAAATTGTCCCAAAGGGGTTGAGACACCATTCATACCCTGCTGGATTGGAACATGGATCAGAATTTTTTAATGATTTGACTACATTGTTTAATAAGCATGGACTAGAAGTAATGCAGTGTATGGTGACTCATTATCAGATTAATCTTGATACGTTAACAAAAGAGACTATTGTATTAGAACAAGATATAAGAAAAGATGTGGAATTTAATAGAAATGCATTTGAATATGATAGAATTTTGTCTAGCATTGCTCAACAGATGTCAAAGTTAAAAACCAATAAAATAAAAAAAAATAAAAAAACTACAGAGAGATTTGAAAGCCTACCAGGAAGGGGTAGCCTACCCAAAACCAACTATGCCCCAAAGAGCTCCAAATAACTTTAAAGGCTCTGTTAAACAGTTTACCTATAGGGAACAAGGTGGTCAGCAGTCTACTAGGGACCCTTCAAGCCGCACAGATATGGGGGAATGTTTAGATTCTGAGTTTGTAGCCGCTGAGGGTGACATGTTTGAAGGAGAACCAAATTGTTTAAACTCACACAATGATTATATTACAAACAACAATCAACATGAACACCAAGCGTTACAAAAAAACTACAAACGGGGGAGGGGGGCAAATTGGAACACGAACCAAGCACAAGGGTTCAAAAGGAAGTACAACACACGCAGCAACAACAGCAACCACAATCAACAGAGATAAAACTATATGAAATATTGCATAACAGTGAGGAAGATTTTTCCATTTACAATTTCACCGAATGTAATATAGATCATCTATTGGTGGAATTATTTGCTAAGGGACTGACTTTTGTCCCCTCCAAAAAATGTGATATTGCAGAATTACTTGTGGATTTCAAACTGTTTATTCATAAATTAAATCTGAACCTGCTATTTGGTAAACCATCAGAAATAGTGAATAATTTGAGAATTGCTAGTACATATAACCCCCCCCCCCCCAGAATAGCACACTCAACATTTTTGAATATTTGTGTGAAAATGAATTTAGGCAAACCCTAAAAAGCCCAAAAAGAACACAATTCAACATGTCACTGGAAGAAAAAGCACTACTAGACCTACTAAGGGAACTGCCCATTAGGTTTATGAAGCCGGATAAAGGTGGAGGCTTGGTGGTATTTTATAAGAATGACTATACTAATGTTATGATGCAACTGTTAGAAAGTAATACCTACCAACCAGTCAGCAGAAATGAAATGAACCAAGCACATAGTAAAATCAAGATGTTCCTGAGTGATTTATATACGGATGGATTATTAACAATGGAACAATACACCTATGTAACCATGTTAGCTCCGAGGATCCCAAAGATTTTTGGGATACCCAAATTGCATAAAAGCATTTCTAATCCACCTTTTAGGACACTGGTTGATGCAAGGCAATTTGTCACTTACCCATGTGCTAAACTAGTAGACAACTATTTAAAAGAATATGTAAAAGCAGAACATCAAATACTAAAAGATTCATGGGCTTTTTTACAACACATGGAAACAATAAAATTTGACGATAACATCAACTTTTTAACAGTCGACATAGTAAACTTATATTCATGTATCCCACATGATTTGGGGACTGAATGGGTAGTGGATTTCATCAGGTCAAAAGGGGCTGACAATAATGAATGTCTATTAATTGAACAACTTTTAGACATTATTTTGAAAAATAACTTTGTATCATTTGAAGGAAAGTTTTTTGTGCAGAAAATTGGAGTGGCAATGGGCTCACCTGTAGGGTCTAGTTTTGCGAACTTGGTGTTAGCCCATTGGGAGAATAATATCATACCCAACAGTCATTGGAAAGAAATGTGTTGTTGCTACAGACGATTTTTGGATGACATTTTTATCTTATTTAAAGGCAACAAAAATGAAGCAGGTCAATTTGTGGACTTCCTTAACTCAACAACATCTTTCTTAAAGTTTACCTATAACTTTCAAGAGAATTCTATCAATTTTTTGGACGTAGAATTGAGGAAAGATAAGAGTAGGTTCACAGCAAAAATCTTTAGAAAGGCCACCTACTCTAATAGCTTTCTTCACTTCACTAGTATGCATCCCGCCTTCCAGAAAAAAGCTGTCGTAAAAGGACAACTGGTTAGGGCAGCGAGGATGATCACACTACAGAGTGAGTTTGAAGATGAATGTGACCTACTATATGAAATGTTTGTAAAGAGGGCTTACCCTAGGTCATTCCTGGATAACATCTTCCAGGAAGTGAAAGAAAAAAGGCAAAAAGGGTTTTACTTACCCCTCTTGACTGATGGAAAATTTGAGGTGAAAGCAAGGCTTATTGAAATGGTGGATCAAGTTTCTGTTGTTAACATAGAACAAGAAATTACAGATAACAATTTAGTTGAGAGTATTTTGACAGACAAAGGTGGGCACAGCAATTTTTCAATTGCCTTTACATTTACCTATTGTCTAGAAGCAATTGACATAGGGAAAATAGTAAGGAAATATTGGTGTTACCTCTCATTGGATAAAAACGTATCCGAAATATTGAACTTTAACCCTGTAATAACATATCGGAGGGGTACAAATATGAAAAAATTACTTGAAACTAAAATTGACAAACCAAAAATGGGAGGGGGAACCAGGAAATGTGGCTCATGTAAATACTGTAAGTACATTGCAACATCAAATTCATTTACAATAAGGTCAGTGTGTTATCATGTAAAGGGGTTGTTTACCTGTAACTCTAAGGGTATAGTCTACTTGGCACAATGTTTACAATGTCCGTCTTTCTATGTTGGAAAGATGGATAGACGATTACGTGATCGAATATACGAACACTTATATGCAATTGCAAAGTCCAAGGAAGAAAATGCCCTAGCTAGACATTGTGGTAACAACCACGGTCACTCCTTTTCCTTTATGATTATTGATGGCATTAACAAGCAGCATTCAGACATTAACAATATTTGTGACTTTTCAGCATTCAGACATTACTTGTGTCAATGAAAACTTTCTAAAATTGGAATTGGAGAAAAAAGAACTTGCCTGGCAGCTACGTTTAGCTGCATGTAGAGAGCCAGGGATTAATGATTCATGTTCCATAGCATGTATTTTAAAACTTAAAAATCTTATGAGATAGTTTTAAGGGTGACTCTTGCTGTATAGGTCTTCTTTTATATTGATCAAAAATATTTTTATAAACACAATGTTTATATATGAATTTTATTTAGGATATAGGTTTTAATCCTGTTAGTTAGATTCGAACTGTATATTTATCATTATTTTAAGTATAGGTAAGCTTAGTGGACAGTCAACTTTAAAGGCAGGTTGTTTACATACATTTTTTTGCAAGTAATAAAATCTTGCTTGTATTTAGCAGAATGTGAAAAGTTATGAAGGGTAGCAACAATCATTACTACCACAACTGCATTTAGAGTAAAGATTTATTAGACACTTGCTTATTTAGCCTTATATTTTTAAATTTATGTATTTGTACAATTATATTTAAACTTACAAACTGAACATGCTGTATTCTATTATTGTAACAAGTTAGATTTATGTTTTATAGTATTAATTTAAATAAATCTGTATAAACTTGTAATTTATAGTGTTACACCTGTAGTACTAGCACTTTAAAACACTAATGGCAAGCCATTTATGCTAATTGCAAGCACATGCATTGATTTAAAAACTGCATTGTATGGAAAAACTTTTGTCTGAGGAAGTCCCACTATTACGTGGAACGAAAAACGCGTTTAGCGTTTCACAGTATTTGGTTGTTTCTTTATTATTTTTTATTCTTGTCAGTACATAAGTGGACTTGGAAAATAAACTTTAAGCCTTTTTGAACTGTTCCAAAGGCTCCATTTCCGTTTTGTTCAGCCGGTTTTATCAGTTTACTTCATTTCCTGGTTCGTAGAAGTGCTTTGGTGTGATTACTATAAGATCAAACATTAAAGGTAAGAGTTCAGGTAGTGTGAGAGAGTACATAATGAGAAAAAAAAAGATAAAGAACACTGCAGAGGAAATGGGGATATCCTGCAACAATACGACAGCTATACGACCTGATGCAGGGGTTCTGCCTTGAAGGAAGGGTCTCCATAATGCAGTTAAACTACTTCGACTGAGAGGGGAAATTATGTGCTATTAGGTGATTGACTTTTGGGAGAGTTTGGCAAATACGTACCCACTCTGAATTATCCAAGCTTTGAGTTTCTCTTCTGACAAGCAAGAAGGGTATGTCCATTTAGAGGAGATATGCAAAGCCACTACCACTGCCAATTGAATTACCCACCAAATCCATACTGAGCTCTGCTACTTTGAATGTTGAAATAAACCAGCCCGTAGAACTGACTTGGAACAAGGGAGGATGAGAGAGACTTTGACCCACAGTACTACTGATTACCATGATTTACAAATTAGTGAGCAGTGCCAAAATTTATAGCTCATGCCTGAGCAGGATTATGACATATCTGGCAAAGGGATTTGTTAGTAGGTTTCTCAAATGTCTGTGTAGCTGGGACTCTATATCTTCTGTGGATTAACAGAAGCATTTTTTTTTACAAACATAACAGAACTTTTTTTGCCAGGTAATGTCTGTGAGAAGAACAACTAAGGCAAGCTAAGACCATGTGGATTCTAAAGCACGGTCTTTATAAGAAGACGTAAACGTCTGATTCAGAGAAGAAGCACGTGCTGAAATGGAAAACACGTTACTTGGATGATTCCTGAGCTTCTCCCTCTGAATGGGGAATGGATTGCAATAGATATGCCCCTTAATGAGTAATGTATTTAACATATGCCTAACTCATAGGAAGGCCCAAAAGAATAACTTAGATAGGTCTCAGGATCATTGAAGCCTTTTAATGCTGTGTAAGGTACATTCCACATTCATTCTAATAGTGACATCAGAAGCACATTTTATGCCCTTTTTATTCCAATCATAGCTCTCAAAGGAGGAGTTGTCATATACAAACAAAAGGGTTCCCCATCAAGGGAAAGCAGAAGCAAAATATATGACCATTTGAGTTGGTATATGAGCACTTTCAATGTCAAGAGATTTTAAAATAAGGGTGTCAAGGTTTGACATGTTTGGGTAGATAAGGATAGTGTACTATATCTCCCTCTGAGGCAGTCCAGTAAGAATGGTTGCTATGGTTTAGCCCAAAATGGTGTGCAAACTGAAATGCCCCGGTGTAACTGCTCCATTCATGGATTCCTAGGCCTAACAAAAGAGTTGGTGCTGCCCTTACTGCTTCTCCCACTCTTACCCCTCTGCGGTGTCAAATAAAATAGTCTAATAGTTTTATTACCTTTTTGGGCCCAGAATGGGATGGTGAAGTGGGCATATGTCTGAAAATGTAAAACATTAAGGAGGGGGGGGGGGTAACTGTAGAAAAACACCCCATTAATGAGAGATGTACATTAATGAGAGATGTAACCTTTGTCAAGAATGGGTCCATAGAAAATCATTATCCCATATTCCTCTAAGATTAATTTTAAGCTTCTCAGAAATATCAGGGTGAAAGCTGATCCCTAAATAGTGAGAGCTGTTTTAGTCTCAGTGCGAAAGGGCTCAGGCCAAAGTGTTTATAGGGAATACTTCAGTTTTGGACACATTAACCCACATTCCTGGAAGGCACCCAAACGAATCCAACAATGTGTTAAATAGGTGTTTAATGACCTTAGGAAAGTTGCTTTAGCCTAGATGCAGGTGCTCTCAAGTTAAAATTTAAAGGATTCCCACCATACCTGGATTGGCATACTAGATGGAGAATGTTAGAGAGATATACTTGGTAAGGAAATCCTAAACTTTACCAATGATATGCTTCTCCAGAAGGATCAGAGGGTCTATTGTTCACCTTTCCAATGGAGAGAAGGATTGCTGCAATCACAAATTGAGCAAAATGGCTTTGTAATCTGTGCACAGAGACAAAAGCATATCTACCCTAGTAACAAAGCTGGTTACTCTTATGGCCTAGTGTCCTGTGAGGAGAGGTATAAGAAATGTGCTGGAGGGAATAAATACCCTCCAGATATCCACTAATCCCAAATGTCTGCATAGTAACAAACTTTTTAGTCTGTAATGATCTGCTGTGGCGACCCCTGACAGGAGCAACAAGAAGAAGAAGAAGAAGAAGAAGAAGAAGAAGAAGAGGGTTGGGTTGGGAGGGTGGCTTAAGGGTTAAGGTGTTTGCCTTACAAACACAAGGTGCAGGGTTTGAGTCTCACACGGGATAACTGGCTAGGCTTAAAATGGCTTGCAAGGGCAGTTAGCTTAGTACTAAACTATGAAGAAGAGGGTTGGGAGGGTGGCTTAAGGGTTAAGGTGTTTGCCTTACAAACACAAGGTGCAGGGTTTGAGTCTCACACGGGATAACTGGCTAGGCTTAAAATGGCTTGCAAGGGCAGTTAGCTTAGTACTAAACGAAGAAGAAGAAGAAGAAGAAGAAGAAGAAGAAGAAGAGGAGGAAGAAGAAGAATGTACTTTTTGTTTCTCAGGCTATTTCTATCGCATATAGAGAATAGGATAATTTGATTAATATTGCTATCAATGGTTACCCCAATATTAAAAGCTCAGTAAAAAGAAGAAGGCCAATATGTGTTCTGGCCATGGCCATAAACAGAACCTGAAGTCCATATCCCCTCTGGAGAAGAAAATAATCCCAGTACCTACCTCTGGTGTTTATCTGAAAGTTACTGTTGTATCTTCAAGCCTAAGGATGTTTTAACCTCGGGGGTGGGGTCCACATCCCAATAGGAAAGTAAAAGTCTCACATGTTATTTAGCTATTTTGCATTCTTGGCCAAATAAATGATCGCACTTTCATTTTAGTAAGCACTATCTTATTATCCTCTTCTTTCAAGGGGAGAAGAGACCTCTTACATTTAATGTAATAGCAGGGAGCGTATAAATGATGATGTACTCAACCAGAACAGAGTAATAGTAACTAGAACAAACTGGAAATCTCTCTCTATATATATTTATATATGGATAGATAGATATAAAAGGAATGAATTAAAACAATTTGAAAAAAAGATTAAAAACTACGGTACAATTAGCA
The DNA here is from genome assembly GCF_019279795.1 of Protopterus annectens. Taxonomy (NCBI): domain Eukaryota; kingdom Metazoa; phylum Chordata; order Ceratodontiformes; family Protopteridae; genus Protopterus; species Protopterus annectens. The sequence goes on from NC_056732.1 coordinate 1,637,279,987, forward strand.
AAATAATATCACTTGCAGATCTTGTTTGATAATAAAACCACAAGAAGGAGACATATACTGTAGATAGTAGAGTTCATGCCTGTTCACAGTGTGAAACAAGAAAAATAGAAGAGGAGTGTAATTGTAAGGATGTAATAATCTAATGAAAAAGAAAATTAATTGTCAAATATTAGAATGAGTGGGATGACTTATCCCCAGTACATTGTCTCATGCAACACATTTTGTTTTTTTATTCATTCATATAGACCCAGATGTCATTTTCCTCAAATGCATTAGTTTGTCCAGTTCTGACTTAGTGCCTGCCTGTATGGTTATCAGTTTGGCAGGAGGCTTTACAGACCTTGTGGGTCATGCTGCTTGATTGACTGATTAAATCAGAAGTTACAGGAGTGGATTACTTAGCAGTCACAGAAAATAATTATGTTACTGGAAGCTTCCTCTGGCATCAGGTCTATGATTCTCATCCGCTTGAGTGATCTCCAGAGAGGAATAGTTTGCAACTGTAGGGCTCTGTTGCTTGGGGGACATAACACAAACTTCCTAGGACCAGGCATTTTCGTGTCTGTCTCTGGGGGTCATCCTTTCTGCAGACAAGTGTCCACGGAGCCCATATTCTTAGAAAGTGCTTCATTTGGTACCTCCAATATTATAAGATGGGATTAAAGGAACGCCATCACTGCATGAGAGGTACAGTTTGTTTATTTTGCCATTTAATCTCCAATATGGCTGTGTAATGCAAGATGGTTGAAATCCTGTTTTGAAAACAAAGCTGCTGCACAGTAGCAAAGGCTTATCTGACTTTTGTAGTTTTGTCTGAGAGGTCTTGGAAAAGGCTAACGTTCTGGCCTCATAGAAGAAATGCTCACCCCTGCTTGGCAGACCTGAGAATACTCCATTTGCCCCTCTTCTTCAACAGTCTGAAAATTATCTTATAAGGTTTCTAGATTTGGAGGGTGCATGCAGGCTATGAAGAATCTTTTCTATAGCGATAACTCTGGCAGGTTTCAGGTTTAAACCTTCTATTTTCTAGGAAACCTGTTAGGCTGCATTTTTCTGTACCTTTATAAGCCCTTTGAACCATAGGTTGTTGCAGCCCCAAACTTCCGACGAGTTAATTTGCTCTTCTAGGGTGCACAGCTCCTGATCATGCATGGTAATGGATGCAGATCATTCCTGTAGTCTAGATGCTTGCAGATTGTTAGCAGTTTCCAAACAATCCATCTTAATCATGTAGGCTTCAATGGCTTCTTTTATTTGCAAGTTTTCCCTTTTGATGTCTGAAGTCTGTAAGAATTTTCTGAATGAGGCTTGCCAATGTGTCTAACCTTCCAATGATATCCACAATCACTGGCTGAACAAATGATGTACTGCGGACTAGATTCTCTTTGCTTGAAATTATCAGATTTGTAGTTTTTATGAAGCTTGCACAGAATAGATATTCTTGAGTGAGTGGCAACTTAAATTATAGGGTCCTTTTTAGTTAATTAAAAAAAAACACAAGGAAATGTTCATGCCATGAAACCTAGCTCTGCCCAAACAGAGAAATGCAATATGAAATTGGTTTGCATATGAACCAATTAAAGTGATTAAGAGAAAAATAGCACATGACATTGGCAAAGAGAGAAAAAATCCTGGTGACAGAAATGGTCAGGATTAAAAAAGGATGGGTGAGTGTGATTTATAAAAACCTATATAAGAAATAAGCTAATGCCCTTATAACTGCAATGAGCCATAAATGGAGACTGGTAGAGGGTGTAAGCCTGACAGAGATTTGGAAAATATTAAATAAAGGATGAAACAGCTAATAACTGGTTTAGATAAAAAGATGAGAAAAATATGCAGGTACTAGTTAACCACGTTAAAATTGTGGAAAGTAGATAGAAAAGTTGACAATAAATGCCGGAAATGTGCCACACCACGGATGGAAATTATACATGTTTTGGAAGGGTAGAATTATAAGGTCACTATGGCAGTGTTGCTGCAAGATAATTGGTCATGTGTTTAACTTTCAATTCTTAATGAACCAGAAGTTTTGGATTCTAAGGATCACTGAAAAAAGCAATGCAGTTTAAGGAGAAGAAATCCTGAGAGCTGCAGGGGTACTGTCAAGTATTACTAAAAGTGTGATGGCCAAAAACTGGAAAATAAATCATGAAACGTCCTTACAAGGTTTGAGGAATGTTCTTTTTCACTGTCTGTTTAAAATTATGTTACTCTTCAGTTCAGTGAGTATAAATCAATAAATAGCTGGAGAGTGGAGAAAGGTATGTTGTAAGAAAGGGGAAATAGGAGAAACAATAGGTGGTCTCGATTCTGAATGGCAGTAGTTTTATAAAAAGAAAGGCATATGCTGAACAATGTAAGCAGTGTACATTAGGGGCAATTTGCTGTACTGGCTGCTGTGCTGGATTACTACTGTGGAAAAAAAGAAAACTAAGAAATTGTATTGCATTTTATTTAATTTTATTTTTTAATTTTAAAACAATATTTTTTCCTTATTTCTGGGACTGACATCTCCAAATATGTTACTGTGCATGAGCAGAGTTCCTAGGATTTCTGAGATTCCTAAAAAGAGAATAAATAAATAAATAAATAAATAAATAAATAAAGTTACTCTGCACTCATGTCTGTTTTCAAAACAGCCTACCATTTAGAAATGCTCCAAAAGCAGACTAAGGTGATTACAAGACCCTATCTAAGGCAAAGAACACAGCTTCCATGGGACCTGATAGAATCCCAGGCTGTATTCTGCATCATCTCCAGCAAGAACTAGCTTCACCATTGAGCATCCTACTCAATCACAGCCTAACTACAGGCTTCATCCCAGCAGAGTGGAGAACTGCCATTGTCATCCCTTTGCACAAAAGTGATGCCACTACTGACCCGGGTAACTATTGCCCCATCAGCTTGACAAGTCTGATTTGTAAAGTCATGGAGCTCATTATTATGGATTTCATAAACAAGGACATAGGCAATTTCCAAACACTTGACCCTACCCAATTTAGATTCATCAGGGGCAGATCTTGCCTACTGAACCTACTTGACTTCTTTGAGACTGCCAGCAAGGCCCTGGATGAGGGAAAGTCAGTACATACAGCTTACCTTGACCTGGCCAAGGCCTTTGACACAATCCCATCCTCAAGCATCATCGAAAAACTAACACAACTTGGTGTTAATCCCTGTCTAGTCAGATGGGTGGCCAACTGACTCACAGATAGACCCCACAAGGTCAAAATAGGCAGCGCCACCTCCGACAGCAGACCTGTCACTAGTGGTGTTCCCCAAGGAAATGTCCTGGGATCCCTACTGTTTGGCATATACTTCTCAGAGTTCCAGGCAAAGACAAAGGGCTTGTGGCTGACCAAGTCTGTGGATGACTGTAAGTTGAGTGCTGTCATTGACTCCCCAGTTGATGTTAACATACTGCAAGAGATTCTCACAGCTACAAATGACTGATGCCAAAGTCATGGCCTTAAGTTAAACACAAATAAAATGCATTATCATACCACTCGACAAAAACACAGCCCCTACTGATTACCACATCGATGGCAACCCCCTAAGCACACAACCTGTGATGAGAGACCTGAGTACTCAGGTTGACAACAATCTCACATTCAACCATCATATGGTGGCAGTGGTCAGCAAAGCCTTTTACTTGGTTCAACTCATAAGTAAAGGGATTGCATCCAGAAAAAAGGAGGTTATTACCTCTCTGTACTCCTCCCTTATTAGACCTATAATTGAGCATAATGCCCCGTTTGGTATCTACATCTCCAAACATCTGCACCAACTGGAAAGGCCACAGAAATACCTCACAAAGAGAAGCCATGGCCTCCAACACCTATCCTATGTGGACAGACTTAAATCACTATCACTCTACTCGGTATCATACAGATTGCTCAGAGGTGATATGTATGTCGCCTACAAGGCAATGTCAAACCCTGCCCTACTGGAGATGCTCCATATCCATAAGTCTAACTCCTCGCACATTGCCCACTTGATAGACCTATATCTAATATGCAACATCAACAAAACCTGCTGGAGAGACAGGTTTGTCTCCCAGAGGCTGCCCTGTCTGTGGAATAGACTTCCCATACATGTCAAACAGAGTACCTCACTGACCCTCTTCAAATGCAATCTTGATGAGTGGATGGGAAACCATAAATTTGTCCCAGGGGTTCCACCTTTGTACCTCACTGACAGGGGTGACAGGTGCTGACTAAGGTTTCTTTTTTTTGGATAAGCTCTTGGCTAGGCTTGTTAGCCTATTAATCTCCTATGATCCTACATTTTATTTACAGGCCCTCCTGCTGTTTTGACAAAGGCAGAAATGTTGTTGAAAAAGTAGCCAACTGGGCTGCTGTATGGAACAATGAGGAGCCATTTCTATTCGCTCAGGCTGTCTCAGGTGACTTAGCCTGAATCAGTGAGATACATGTGAAGAGAAAAAACGGTGAGTGGCTGGAGAGGTGCAAGTGCAGAAGAGTTGGAGCAAGTTTTTCCATTTTTAATTGGCAGAATGATTTGACATTGTCATCTGGTATGTAAGGTGGTATTTGTTTCTTATTTAAGTATACAAATGTGTGATGTATGTGCGATGTGTGTACCTATGTATGAATAATGTGCAGGAGGCATAGAACCTTTGATCTGTCCAAGATATTGTTTAATGTCCTTGACTTTGCCTCCTATTTTGATATATTTTCAGGAAGGGTTACAGTCATTGAATAAATCAGACATTTAAGTACAGCTTTCATAGCTTTTAGAAATAGCAATTTAATGCAAAATATGTTATTCTAGCAGCTTTCTATCTATAAAGGGGAAATATTGGTCTCTGATTTGGGATCTTTAGCCCCATTATTTATATTTTAGTTTTGTTCCTGATTTTTGAGCTAAGAGGTAGAGGCATACGTTTGGAGTGGCGATTTGCAACTTATTATGCACTGTATGATTAACAGCAACAGGTAAAGATAGCATTCCATGTGTAGGGCTCACCTTGGCAAACTAAGGGATCACCTAGGGCACCATGCCTGTCATTCATGCAGGGGTGCTCATTCCCTGTTTATTTATTTATTTTTTAGAGCAATGTAATAGACATGCTTATGAGGATGATACATCTCGGCCAGTTCGTGCATGGTGCCTCCACATGGTAACAGTTCAGAATTTGTGTGCCACAGAGGGCATGACATGTAGGGCATAGATGGGCAACTTGGCACCACCAAGGGTGACAACCTGAAGCAGCAGCTTCCCCCTTACATGTTTGTGTGATTTGTCATTTGTGACTATGTTTTTGCTGCAGTCAATAACACATAGGTTATCATCTCTCTCTGCTGAATCACAGCACTATATTGTTTACCCTCATTACCGTTCACAGCTATTCTCATTTTAATACTGTTCATTATCATGTAATTTTACCACCATCTACATATTATATAATATATAGAACTTTTCAGGATTTCACAAGAGTGTTCAGAGTGTCTTTGAATTCTTCCCACCTAGTGCATGGCCATTCTTCACTAAAATCTACCTATCACAATGCAAAAACTGTTTCTGAATCCCAGGAGGTATCTTAAAAATGATAACCCATGCACACAAAAATGCTCACAATCCGGAATATGAAGACTATAAATATTAAAATCACATTTTTAATTTTAGAGATGAAAGAGCTAATTAACATCCCCCTGCAAAGGTAACCAACCACCATGAAAAACTTCAACAAAGCTAACTTTGGGCTCCTAAAAACAGAGGTGGCTAACTTCATGGCACCCATGCAAATGGAGAACAGTTGCATGACTGCTGAATCATGCACCAATGCACTGTACAAACACATACACTAATGCATGGATCTCGCCATACCCAAAAGAACTAAGACACTCTCCTCCAAAAAAAAAAGAAGCCAATCTGATGGTCCCCTGTCATAAACAAACTCTAGAACAGAAGGAGAAAACTGATGCGGAATAAGGTGAAGTCCCAAGACTGGAAAAACTCCCTTATCAGCCTCAACAAAAAGTTGAGATCCCTCATCAAATCCTCTAAAGCTAGCTATGAAAACAGAATTGCAGCAGATAGCAAAGACAACCACAAGACCTTCTATAGTTATGTAAAGAATCTCCATGGCAATACACAGATTTGCTCTGAGCTACTGCACATTGGTACCTCCTATACAGAGCCAACAGATATTGCCAATATACTGGCTGACAGATTCAGTACCAACTTTACCCCTCTCTCTCTCTCCCCGAAAGGACCAACCGCAATACCAGTAGATTGCCAGGCACCCAGTATTACTGCTGCACAGGTTAAAACAGCACTGTCCAAGGCTAAGAATATAGCTTCCATGGGACCTGACAATATCCCTGGCTGTGTTCTACATGAACTACAGAGTGAACTGGTACCTCACCTGTGTGCCCTGTTCAATCACAGCCTCACCTCTGGCTTTGTCACTACCAAATGGCGCACTGCTACAGTCATCCCTCTCCACAAAGGAAGAGTGACTACAGACCCTGGGAACTATCGTCCCATTAGCCTGACGAGTCTGATATGCAAAACTATGGAATGCATCATCATGGACCTAATAAACAAGGATATAGGGAATCTCCACACTCTGGATTCCACACAGTTTGGTTTTGTGAAGGTAAGATCATGCCTGCTCAACTTGGTTGACTTCTTTGAGTCAGTCACCAGAGCTGTGGATGAAGGCAAGGTGGTTTATACAGCCTACCGTGATCTGGCCAAGGTGTTTGATACCATTCACCATTCAGGAATCAGAAAAAAACTCACTAAGCTAGGCATCAACCCCTATATCACTAGGTGGGTTGCAAACTGGCTCACAGATAGAACCCACAGTGTGAAAGTAGCGGACTCCAAGTCAGACTGCCAACCAGTCATGAGTGGAGTCCCACAGGGTTCGGACCTGGGTCTTCTCCTGTTTGGTATCTACTTCTCTGAAGTCTAGGCCAACACAAAGGGTCTCTGGCTGACAAAGTTCACAGATGATTGCAAGTTGGGAGCAATTATTAACTCCCCAAGTGATGTTGACATCCTACAGGAAGACCTCACTGAGACTAACGACTGGTGTCAGAACCATGGCCTTAAGCTCAATGCCAAAAAATGTGTCATCATCCCCTTTAGGAAAAACCCAGTTCCCATGAATTACCACATCAATGGTAGTCTACTGAACACAGAAGGTGTTATAAGAGATCTGGGAACACAGGTTGACAGCAGCCTCTTTTGACCACCACATTGCAACTGTGGTCAGATAGTCCTTCTATGTGGCACATCTCATTACTAATGGTTTTGCATCCAGGAAGAAAGAGGTCATTGTCTCCCTCTACTCTTCCCTCATTAGGCCAGTCATCGAGTACAATGCCCTGTTGTCTGGACACATCCAATGCAACCTTGCAGTATTCACCAGCTACATGTATCCAGATTGTTATGGTATGTGCTATGCTACACAATATGATCCTGCGGAAACATCTGCAGCAGGAACAGCATGGGGCAGGGTCACACAGCCCCCCACCAATGCCAAGGCCTGCATAGGCACAGAGTGACCCAGAGGAGGAACAGCCTGAGCCTGCCCAAGTAGGCAGAAGGAGGTGTGCCCAGTATGCCCTGGCCTTGGCAAAGAGGCAAAGCATAGCACATGCACTGACACAGTTGGGACCCAGGGAATGATACCTCTCTCTGACTCGCACATACAGTAAAAGGGATGCCAAATATGACACTACCTGTGCTCAACCATGTATAGGGAGTGTACTATGCGCATCTGACATAGGCAGCCCTCCAGCACCATCCTCAAGTCTGGCACACCCTTAAGGTAAGTCAATCAACCTACCAATTGCCAAATGGAGTAGAATGTGTTGTTACCTGTAGCTATGGTATGAATGTGAGCATGCAAGGGAATCTGGTGACTGAATGTTATGGCAGCAGACAGTAGACACCCATAGTGGCACCATGACATCTGTAACACATACTGGAGTCACCATAGTAGCCAGTACTACATAGGGTGACAAAATCCACTGCAGGAAATGTGCTGTGTGACATGTGTGTCCATAAGACCCACACATGCCAGTCAGGATGGCTCCCATACCTCACAACAGTCTCAGCCAGCAAGATAGATGTAGACAAACCCAAACAGAGCCTGTGCCATGGCCCCAGAATGATGGCTATGGTTACCCCCCCCCCCAGGCCTACACAGAAAGACCACAGCAGGGCAGGCAGTGAGATGTTAGTTCTGAAGGGTAGGAAGTCAGACAATAACACGTAGGGTAACCAAAGCCACGATCTGTAGTACTCTGGTATGCCTCTAGTCAGCATGATAGTTAGCAATACAGAATTAAATGGAGTACCTGACATACCAGTATGGTCATAGCGAATGTGTACATGTTTCAGGTGTGCCCACCCACATCCTACATAGTAATCTAATAACAGTCAGGTGTGCCCCCCAAACCCTGTGTAGAAATAGTCAGGTGTGCCCCCCCATCCTACATAGTAATGTAATAACAGTCAGGTGTGCTCCCCACTCCTGTGTAGAAATGTAGAAATAGTCAGGTGTGCCCCCCATCCTACATAGTAATGTACTAATAGTCAGGTGTGCCCCCCAACCCTATGTAGAAATGTAGAAATAGTCAGGTGTGCCCCCCCATCCTACATAGTAATGTAATAACAGTCAGGTCCCCCCCCCACTCCTGTGTAGAAATGTAGAAACAGTCAGGTATGTCCCCCCTGCTATGCAGAAATGTAGTAACAGTCAAAGACAAATGATCAATGGATACCCTGCAGAGACAGCATGCTACCTGTTGGTGTACAACACAAAGGTCAGCACTGCAGCATAAACTACCTGGACACGATGCACAAATTCAATACAGACGGCCATACTGGGCATGCTCACACACTTAAACACATGAAGGCCATGACTGCAAACACCAGTGGACCAGACATATCTGGCAGTTGCAGTTGTTAGTGCAGACACTCGTCAGTATGCACCACTCATGCCTTGCACACACAGTGGATAGGAATACAGACATATATGTCAGGACGACACAGTATAATAAGCCAAAGGTAGACGTACATAGATGTGTGGAAGAGGGTCACTGTGACAAGGAGCTGTCCAGGCCTGTCCTACCCAGTACACAGCCAAAGGGCCCCAAACACGAGGTGCAGATGTCACTCACTGCAGATACTAGCCACCAGTATCTGTCAGCATTACAGACTATGTAGTGCATGTGCCAGCTGTGCAACATGACTGTACAAGGAAGTAGTCATCTAGCAGTTGTATGCACGTACTTGTGACATATGACCCGGTGTGTGCCCTCATGTGGCGTGTCAACCCGTACATGAATGGGTTATGGCCCATGCACACACTGCCCTCCCCATAGCCCTACTATGACAAGCCTGCTGAGGTAATCCAATGTGAAATGCAACTTTGGGAGTTGTAGCCCAGTAATCTCCATGGTGTGTCCCATAATTGTGTACTGCTGTAGTGTGATAAACTAGTTAGGTAGGAGTTCTAACCCCAGACTTGGCAACTGTGTGTGCATGTCTGACTGTGTAGAAAGCAATGCTTTTTTGGGTACTCACACTCCTTACAATTCATATACTCAACTTTGGCAAGGCTGCTGATGCCACCCACCTAGAAATACAGCTCTGGGAAGGTTGTAGTCGCGTAATCTCCATAGTGCGTCCTGTAACTACATACTGTTGTAGTGTGATAAAGTAGTTAGATAGGTGTTTTAACCCCAGACTTGGCAACTGTGTGTGTGTGTGTCTGACTGTGTAGAGAACAATGCTTTTTAGTGTACTCACACTCCTTACAATTCATATACTCAACTTTGGCAAGGCTGCTGATGTCACCCACCTAGAAATACACCTCTGGGAAGGGTGTAGCCCAGTAATCTCCATAGCATGTCCTATAACTGCATACAGCTGTAGTATGATAAAGTAATTAGATAGGTGTTTTAACTCCAGACTTGGCAACTGTGTGTGTGCATGTCTGTCTGTCTCTGACTGTGTAGGGAACAATGTTTTTTAGGGTACTCACACTCTTTACAATTCATGTACTCAACTTTGGCAAGGCTGCTGATGTCACCCACCTAGAAATACACCTCTGGGAAGGTTATAGCCCAGTAATCTCCGTAGTGCATCATGTAACAGGGTACTCCTGTAGTGTGATAAAGTAGTTAGGTCGGTGTTCTAACCCTAGACTTGGCAACTGTGTGTGTGTCTGACTGTGTAGAGAACAATGCTTTTTAAGGTACTTACAATTCATATACTCAACTTTGGCAAGGCTGCTGATGTCACCCACCTAGAAATATACCTCTGGGAAGGTTGTAGCCCGGTAATCACTGTAGCATGTCTGGTAACTGCGTACTGTTGGAGTGTGATTTAGAACTGTGGCAGGGTTCCATCTGCACCCATGGCAGTTCTGGATGTTTTGTGTGTGTTTCAATGTCTGTGTACGAAGCAATGCATTATAGGCTAGTCATTCACAGTACATTTAAAATGCCCTACTTTGGCAAGCCTGCTGATGTCATTCATTCTGAAATACACCTTTGGGGAAGAAGTTCTCTAGGCATCCCTTTGGTGTGTCCTATAACAGCGCCATGCTGTCTTGTAATATAGACCTCAGTCTGGGGTTCTATACCCACACATGTTGGTTGTGCATGTTTTGTGTGTGTCTCACTGTCTGTGTAGGGAGCAATGCATTTTAGGCTTGTCACTTGCAGTACATTTCAAATGCCCTACTTTGGTAATCCTGCTGATGTCATTCATTGTGAAATACACCTTTGGGGAAAAAATTCTCTAGTAATCCCCGTGGTGTGTCCTATAACAGCTCCATGCTGTAGTGTGATATAGACCTTGTTCAGGGGTTCTGTACTCACACATGTCAATCGTGGATGTTTTGTGTGTTTCAATGTCTGTGTAGGGAGCAATGCATTTTAGTGTAGTCACTTGCAGTACATTTCAAATGCCTTACTTTGGTAATCCTTCTGATGTCATTCATTGTGAAATACACCTTTGGGGAAAAAATTCTCTAGTAATTCCCATAATGTGTCCTATAACAGCTCCATGTTGTTATGTGACATAGACCTCTGTCAGGGGTTCTATACCCGCACATGTCAGTTTTTGGATGTTTTGTGTGTGTCTCACTGTCTGTGTAGGGAGCAATGCATTTTAGGCTAGTCACTCGCAGTACATTTCAAATGCCCTACTTTGGTAATCCTGCTGATGTCATTCATTGTGAAATACACCTTTGGGGAAGGAGTACTCTAGTAATGTCCATGGCGTGTACTATAACTGCGTAGTGCTGTAGTGTAGTTAAGTAGGGGTTCTACTCCCAGACATGACAGGTGCGTTTGTTTATAACTAGTGTCCTGTGTAGGGGTGATTGTGAGTCTGTGGCCAATGTGGAGTGGGTTTTGCATATTTCTTATATGGTGGCCCAACTATATATCACAATGTCCACCATACAGGGATAACAGATGTGAAATAGCTGAGAGGCCCAACTATATATATCACAATGTCCACCATACAGGGATAACAGATGTGAAATAGCTGAGAGGCTGGGTTGCAAAGCCATACCCATACATGTGACATCAAGGCCAGGCAATCACAGTTAGCAACCCCAGTATTACCCAGAGCACACTCTCAACCCATGTCTCATACACACACACATGCCTAGGCAACAGCCAATATGTGGGTAGTACACTGCATAATGGCCACTGACAGTAACTATGGAGTGATATCAGTGGGCTACAGAGGGCATGTCACCCTGTCCATATGTCCATATTCATGTACATGCAGACAGTGCACCTCCCCCATGTTCCCCAATGGACACCTGCACCACCTGTGGTGTCATCACATGTGACCCACAACGGACATACCATGCCTAACAACATGCCCTATATGGACAGATGCCACTGACACTAGGGAATGTTGTTAGCATGCTATTAATGTAGGTGCAGGGTAAACCTGCTGGACATTAACAGTTCCTGCCACAGGTGGGCAAGACTGGCACATCTGATGATAATCTGTGTTCACAACATGGGCCACACACCCCAGGTACAGTTTGACATGTCACTGCACATGCATGTGGGAGGTATGCACATCCCAGATACCGTCCATGTCATGGACTTAGGAAAACATACATGGCAAGTGATGCACAGCACTGGCCACACAGAATAGTCACCCAGGTAACTGGATGGGGGATACAATACCCACCTGCGTGGGCAAATGCAGAAACTACAGCCCTGAGCCACAATGCAGACCATTGTCATGTGGCCTGATGCCAAGGTATACCCATCGCCTACCCTTGTATTGCCTGCTGGCACAGTTGACCACCACACACCCTTGCAGGCATGCACCCATACATGTCAGTACTGGCATACTGTGTGTTTGTGTGTGTTGTATGGTGCGTATGTTAACATCTACACTCACTACAACCCCCATGGGCATACTGAAGCATGCTGTCTGATGTCAGACACCTGCTCATACCCTTTGCCCATACAACCTCCATATGACCCATGCGGTGCATGTGATACCTGCACAGTGATGTGTTTTGGCAATCCCACTACTGATGAGGTGTACTCCTGGCACTGCCAAGTGTGTCACTGTGTGTGTGTCCCTGTGAGAGTGTGGCTGTGTTGACACTGGCACCTGTTCATGCAGACAGGCATGTGTACATCACCTACCATATAGCTACCGTATCCCTGTTGCAGATGTCACTCACCATCACATATATGTTCTGAGTGCTCCAAAACAGGTAACCCATGTGGCACATCCAATAACTGCATCGAGCTGAGATAGCACTACATAGTTGTCAGGGGTTTGATACCCCCTGTTGGTAGGTGTGTGACACAAACATGCTTCAGTTTTACTCTCCCACCCCTTCCTTACATTTGGTCTTGGTGACTGCCTTGTACATTGTTGTTTTGTGTTTTGTTATTCATTCTGGGTACAGGCTGTAGAGATGTTTTCCTCTACCTAAAGGCAACTGCAATCCCAACCCTTGGTGGTGGTCATGGGCATCACATTACTGTGGAGTATCCCATGTTCTCCGTGTGCGTGTTTTCATATATACACATGCCTGCTATGGTCTACTGACACTGGCTTGGGACATCAAGTCTATGTTTTCACCAAAATCAACAGCAGTCATGTAATTCTTTGCATGTACTTGGAGCCACTGATGAATGGAAACCACCATATACTCCTTCCCATAATAGGCAAGCAGACAGCTGCTGCTTATTCCAGGCCCACCATTAAAGCATTTGTAATGCCCACGCTGTTACTTGAACACGGGCCATCTGTGACATAGTGCTTTATCTCTACATCACAGAGCCAGGGAGGTATGCATCACATTTTAAATCAAAAACAAATGTTCACTTGGTTTGGTTTCAAACATGTGCATTTTAAAATTAATTTCCAAAAAAGCAAAATGCATTTTTTTTCCTTCACTGCTGATGTGGTCAGTGTTATGTTATCCATTTAAGATTGACAACTGTCAAGAGTGCCCTTCTGAAATACCAAGAATTAGGTTACTCAGAGCTGTAATACAAACTGGACATCAGACTGCCTTTGCTTTCTTTTACAAGATTATGCCTTTATTGAAAAACTGCAGAGTATGTTTAACGGGCTAAGGTCTTCTGAGAGTATGGTCAACTTACTATTAATTATTAAAACATTTCATTTAAATGGCAAAATCAGAAAAAAATATGCAAAACAGGATCAGCCTACAATGAAACAAGTATTTTTTTTTTACCTAGCACATGCAATACTTATGCTGAAGACAGCATGTCAGATACCCCACATTTTATAATATGTTGACACACTAACAGAACTTCAGTAGGAAACAAATTATTTTAATCTTGTTTTATTAAGTAACACTACTTAACAGCACATACGCATGCTCACTGATTAATTCATATTGTCTGCACTGTCCAGTTTAAAATTATGAGGTGTTTGCCTTACAAACACAGGGTGCAGGGTTTGAGTCTCACAAGGGATAATTGGCTAGGCTTAAAATGGCTCGCAAGGCCAGTTAGCTTAGTATGAATCTATGAACCTTCCTGACATGTCTTTGCCTCTCCCACTCCCTCTCTGGTGGATGTGGAGACCTACACCTGCTTTGCTTAGGCAGCAGTATGTGTATTTTAAGTGCTGCTCATGATCAGCTGATGGCCGCTGCATGAATTGCAGCCCTCCCCTAGCTGATTGCATGTGAAACAGCTGTGGTAACATTCCCATAGCCAATTGCATGGAAGCACACTCCAATATGTAGGAACATCATGGCAGTGTTGGCTCTTTTCATTCACTGTGAGCAGGAACTAGATCTGTCGTTTGGCAAACAGCATCTCAGATGGATTTGGGATTTACCTCTAACAACATACACTGTGGAAACAGGGCAACACACAGGAGGGGGATGTGCCTGACATGACTACAGACTGTAAGTGCTGCTATACTGCATTTGGAGTAATGTTGGTTTAACAATTTTTGTGTGGCTATGGCTGTCGTACATGTCTCAATACCTGCCATGTCAGTTCCATGTTTATGAGGACTCCCCATCTGCAGGGTCATCTGTAGACTGGGCAGTGTTTTGCCTTTGGTTTCATGTGTTACCCACAGAGAATATATCTGTGGACTGCAGAAGGTAGTGTGAGGATTGCAGTCTGTAGATGGTGAAATCCATGATAGTCGCTGACATCATATCCCTCATAGGACATATGTTGCAACAAACCCTGTTACAACAGTAAATGTATGAGGTTATCACAGCAACATGTCAATATTGGCCCTGTGTATGTGCTTCCAGCCACACCTCTGTCAACCTTTGTATATATGTCATGCATGAAGTTGTGCATATGTGCTGTACACCATAATTAGTATCATCATATCTGATAACAAGCCAGTGATATATCCAACTGCTACACGTGTTATGTACAGTAGGGGTTATATTACATGACATCACCTGGACATTCTGTGGAGGTTTGTATAGTACTGAGGTCTGTGTACTTATGGTGAATGTCGACAGTGTGTGTATTGTTAATATGTACTTTAGCCTATGTACAGACTGTGGTAGATGTAATTGTTCTAGTTCCCCTCCTATCTGATGTTACATGCTGCTCCACTGTATGGTACTGTATTAGAGTACATGTTTGTAGGACCATACACACACATATCCCATTCCACAGACAGCCATCAGACCAAACTGTGTAGCAGCCCAGTATATGTAGTGTCAGTCTGTGAGTGGCACATATGAGAATGGTGTAGAACAGATAGTCCATATACTGTAATATTATGCTAGCTTACCATATGTGGCTGTGGCTGTGTTCACATTGGTTGTGGTTATGCACTTTCACACAGGTGTATCTTACCCTGTGCTGTGACATGCCTGCTAAGCCTGCTTTATATGCAGGTACACGTGCATTCCCCCATAGGAGATGTAGGCCAGTGTTGAGCCAGTCTGTCTGTAGCCTGTACATTGCATTGTTACATGCCTAGCAGCTTAGTGTACTTAGCCAGTGAGATGTCATGTGCAGATACTTGCCAGATGTACTGCTGCCGGTCCTCCCTTAACAGTCATGTATGTCAGACAGAGCAGTGGGATGCTGTACAGATGTATATCAATATGTAGTGGGTAGTATGTGGCCATGGCACCCCTGTACCAGTGGTCATTATGTGTCAGGCTAGACAGGGGTGTGTGAATACATAACCTATGGTGGCATATGTATACCAGTCATTATGTGTTATACCCATCTACATGGCTGTCTACATCCATATTGTCAGGCATGGTACACATGATTTGCACTAAGGGCTTATGTGTATACCTCTGGACTGTACAGAGTGTGTCAGCATTTCTACATATATTGGCCAATATCTCTGCTGCAGTCCACAGGGGCATTACGTGCTAGCAGCGGAACTTTACAATGATGTCCTTAGGATATCTGTCAGTAGCCAATGGCACACGTTATAAGCAGATGTGACCTCCCACACACCATGTCTGTGAAGGCAATCTCAATGACAGTAGCAATAGTCTACTAATATACCTGCTATACATACCTGACATCCCCTTGCACTACATCTTTGGGACTGTAGGGGCTGGGGTAGGGCTACACTCCATGTCCAGGACATATGGTGGAAATATATTTACATATACGTATCCAGGTAGTCATATTTATATGATTACACATGTGTGGTACTTCCAATTACCACTGTCATGGCAACCACCCACTATAAATCCCTACATCATGTGGGCGTGGTCCCTTAACATTTCCTGTGTGATGAACATCCTTCCTGTGTGTTGGCATCAGTGTTACCAACAGCAGGTAGCAGTACCTCTTACAGGAGAACTAGCACACTCAGGGCAGCCACATATTTGTAGGAGGATCAGGAACTACAGACAGACTGTGAGTAGAGTTGTGTTATGCTTTGTATAGTACTGGTGTTACAGAGTATGCGTGTACATACTAGTTTACCTTGGAATGCAGTCTGTCTGCATAGCTCACAGCTGTGGGCCTATCATCTTGCTGGCCAGAGGTATGCCTGTCATGTTTTGTCTGTCCACCACACAGGTCCTGTGTCAGATATTACACTGGCAGTGTGTGTGTTGAGTGCTACTGGTACATGGCTACATCCATTTCTGTTTCTAATCTCAATTCCATGACTAAGGGTATGTTGAAGACTATCCTGTAACACCAGCAACTTGCTTAGTGTATGGCAACAGTTGTACACATATGTGCCTGTGTTCCAGCCTCTGCCCTCCACCTACATACCAGGCTTTGCACATATGTCATGCTGTCGGTGGTTGTTCTGTAGTGGGCTGTGAGTATATCATACTGCCACTGCTGCCATCAGTCCACTGCTGTTGTGTCCCTCACACATACAGTGGGGCTAGGGCCATATATGTATGGGTGTCACCTACACAATACATGTCTGTCGTTATACACTCCAGAGGCCAGTGTATGTTACAGTGGTATATGGCCCTGTATTATTGAGTCGGGGGGAGCACCATAAATGACCTAATGTGTTACAAAATGTGGGGGTATCAGGGGTGAGCTGCCTTAAGGTATCTGGATGTACAGTACCATATACTTCATCTATATTTACATTACTTAGATGAATTGGGTTAATGCAAACCTACTGCCTCCTGCCAAACAGACTGTTCTATTTGTTGGTATACTCGTGATTGTGGCAGTTATGCCTTGTTATGTAACAGTTACAACCCAAGTGGTCACATGACGTCTTTACCACCTACTGAGTTTGTACAGAGTGTAGATAGAGGCTGCTGAACTATACACTTGCATTACATACTGTTGATTGTTTGGTATCCTGTGGCCCAGTTTGTCTTCACTATTGTACAAGTTGAAGTGCTTGGCCTGGACAAAAACAGTTGTGAACCTTTCCAGACTACTGCATTAGTGTAACTGTTTCACAGTTGCATTACTCTGTTTATATGGTTGTCAGTGTGTGAACAGCTATATGACATGGCATACAGAACTGTAATAGTACACGATAAAAGGCTTTCCATTTCTGCAAACCTGTGTGTGGTGTTTTCTCTATGACCTCTCTGAGAGTACATGTTGCAGGCAATGATTGTCATTTATATGGGTGGCCCATACAGTGTTCAGTTGTTCAGGTGTTAACTGTAGGCATAGTGGCTGTTCCATATTGTGTGCACCTTCTACATATGTATCTTACTGTACATATATCTGATGTGTATGTGTAGTCACATGTATATCTATGTATATGTGTGTGTGTGTGTGTGTGTGTGTGTGTGTGTGTGTGTGTGTGTCTGTATATATATATATATATATATATATATATATATATATATATATATATATATATATATATATACACATATATATGTTGTTTGTTTGTCTTTTCGGCTTTTCCTGGTTAGGGTCACCACAGCGGAACTCCGGTCCGCTAATGATTGGCAGTTGATTTTTATGGTGCCGTGTTGCCAGCCCGACACCCAACCTTCAGCGAAGGCACGCCCATTCACGCATGTCGTTCGGATATCTATATATATATATATATATATATATATATATATATATATATATATATATCTGCATCTGCATATTTGTGTCTGTGTATCTGTATCTTGGGGATGTTGATGGCCTACACATATTACATTTCCTATGGGAGGCAGACTGTACTGCATGATATGTTACCAATACCAGCCAGACATCAGACAGGTGGGATGTAGTACTGGTAACATCTTGTACCCATGTCGTGTCAGGTCCTAGTTATGGGATCTGCAACACTTGGTAGTGTATTGCAGGGCAGACGTGTTTGGCTGTGGCTGGGGATGCCTGTTTGTACAAGACATATAGTGTGTGGGGCCTCTCAATCCCATTAATAGTGCATAAGGACATATGTGTGTTTGTTAATCTGCCATTGCTATCTACAGATGTATGGCCATATATACCTATACCTATATAGGTATATATATATATATATATATATATATATATATATATATATATATATATATCTGGTATAATATATATATATATATATATATATATATATTATATATATATATATATATATATATAAAACTATGTCCATATATACCTACATAGACATATATCTGTGTACACATATGTAACTTGTTGTGTATATGTAGACATAAAGGTGTAGATACATATATGCGGTTGATGTAGGCATTTGCATGTATATATGTTCATGTATACTGATATATACGCAAATAATTTTAGAAATATATATATATATATATATATATATATATATATATATATATACATATATGGAGATGTATCTGTTTAGATATTAATATATTTAGACAGACATACATCTAGATGTTGGTATACATTTTCTGTACTGATGCACGACTGGATATGTTTCTGCAAACATCAGATTTACTTGTATCTAGCATGGTTTAGTGGTAAATCACTTTGTCTATGGTGTGCAGGGTCCTGGGTTCAAGACTTGCAGGAACTGTTTATTTTGTTGCTGGGCAGAACACAGCCAGTTGGATACAGAGTGATTAAGGCAGTTTCGAGCAGTTGTAAGCAGGTTTAAGCCTGTTTGCACTGGGGTAAGCACTGCCTACACAGGTTAAGCAGTTTAGAAGCTAACTGAATGTAAGAAACTGTAACCGGAAGTTAGTAGTGCTTACCTTCGCACAAACCCACGCAAACCCACTTACAACTGCATAAAAGTGCCTTAATCACTCTGTATCCAATGGCCTTTGTACTGCCCAGCAACAAAATAAGCGGCCTTTGCAAGGCTCGAACCCAGGACCCTGCATACCACAGCCAATGTGATTTACCACTAAGCCATGGCAGATAGACAAAACCCTGAAGTTTTAACAAACATAGCATACAGCAAAATAAGTCAACAGTACAGGGAATGTACTTATACATGTAGATGTAATAGATCTATACCTCTCTCACTATTTTTTATAGATATATATATATATATATATTATATATATATATAAATATCTACATATGTATATATATATATATATATATATATATATATATATATATATATATATATATATATATATATATATATATATATATATATATATATATATATATATATATATATATATATATATATATATATATATATATATATATATATATATATATATATATATATATATATATATATATATATATATATATATGTATATATATATATATATATATATATATATATATATATATATATATATGCATATATGTATGTGTGTGTGCATGTGTATGACAGAATCAAACAAGAACTGAAAGTAATCAAATGTAGCGGGAC
Source organism: Protopterus annectens (assembly GCF_019279795.1). NCBI lineage: Eukaryota > Metazoa > Chordata > Ceratodontiformes > Protopteridae > Protopterus > Protopterus annectens. Next base: position 1,637,299,766 of record NC_056732.1, read on the forward strand.
TTGATCTGATCAGAAGTTTGTCATATTAACACCTAAAGTATTGAAATGTGACCTAACTAGGTCTATTAATGTTGGAAATTACTTTATTTTTTACCTATTTTATTTGACTAAGCCCGAGGTTTGTTCTTTGGCCTCCACTCTACTCTTACCTCCGGTGCACCCTCCCAGCACTGGCCATATGTTCATCTCTTTGTTACACAACCACATTGTTTCTCTCCTGATTACCCCCCTGCTCCCCCTTTCTCACATACCTCCACAAGGCGGTCTGATTAAAACCGGTCCATCCAACCCTGACATGCCTCGATCCATAATTTCATACCCATTGCTCCATGCAACTCCCCCCCCCCCCCAAGTCTACATTAACCATCCATTTTCCGGGTGCTAGAACAGCCTGTTCACACCTCTACACATTGATTTCTCTCCACTGCTTGGGATGCAACATGGATGTTGTCTCGACCCAAGCATATTCAGGCTTCCCTACATCCTAGTCCACATTACATACATACAATCTCTACCTTTGGAGACACGAGTTAACCCAAATAATTCATTTGTATTTGTGGGTCGTCACATTTGGGATGGACCTGTCTTGGTTTCAAGATTACACTTAGCGAGTTAACAGTATTTATCCCACTGATAATATTTGGCCACCAGTCTGAGAAGCAGTGATATGTTCCCACCCCTACCCAGCCTCATTTCCCGGTTCCGCTTAACCAACAATCCAGGCCTGACCTTCTGAGCATGTAGCATGGCCCCTCGACGTGCACCCATCTGTTGTTTTCCTGTTGTCTTTCAGGTATACGAGGTGCACACAATCCCAGTTGGCACATGACTCCTAAAAGGTTAGGTTCCAGGTATACTTGATGGACACGTCCCCTGTATACACATGACACTACAGGTTTATCTCTGTTTCACCTTTGTAATGATAATGAAGATGCACACAGCACCTTGCAGGACTACAGGTCCGGCTTTATCATTGGACAGGAACTATTTAGCTTTTTTAAATAAACAGCTCAAAATATGTACATAATGTTTAAATGGTTGCTTGTATTACTGAAACATGTCTTTCTGAATATGTCTTGATATTAAGACAAAAGTGCTAAATAATACATGTGTTGCCATTGTTTTCCTTTTAATTCCTTTTGAATGCTTTTCTGTCACAACGTTCATTCTGAGTTATATACAGATATATATCTATAGATATAATAGAGCACATAACAAAGACATATATGATCACAGGCACCGTTAATGGGGGTGAGGGGGCTCAAGCAACATACGTCTTACAGGTATCGATATTCTACCCCCCCCCCAGCCAAACAGGTTTGCCCTGAAATACAATACCAACTGGTGCAAATCCCATGACCAGGACCTGACACTACATGGCCACAAGATGTTAACAGTAAGCCATGCCACCTGCATGATGTGAGGCTGGTATCGATAACATACAGTACAGTCTGGCTGCCATAATGAATGTACAATGTGGAAGAAATAAAACATTCCTAAGATACATATATACAGACACAGGTATGCAGATACATATATATGTCTAAATATATATATATATATATATATATATATATATATATATAGATATACACATATACATATATATAGACATATATACAACTACAAATACACACACAGACGTATGTTTAGGAAGATACATAATTGGAGGGTGCACACTACACTGAACAGCCAGTATCCCTACAGTTGCAACCTCATCAGATGGACAGTGTATGAGTCACCCATACCAAAGACAACTGTTGACTGAAACATATACCCACGAAGAAGTCAAAGGATGTGACACAACACACAGGTTTGTATACGTTTAAAGGGTTATTTGTATACTAATACATTTGCATATGCCATGTCATATAGCTGTTTGATTTTGAAATATATACAAAGAGAGGAATGAAACCCTCAAACAGATAATTTATTACAGTAATCTGAAAGCATAACATATGTTGGTGCCCACGCCAAGGCCTTCAAGTAGTACAACAGGAAAGACAGACTGGGCCACAGGATAACAATCAAGCAACAGTAAGTAATGCAGATATACAGGCCAGCAGCCTCTAACTACACTCTGTACTCAATCCCTAGGTGGAAAAGATCTAGATTGACACAATGGGATGTATCTGTTACCTAACAATCCATAAATGAAATCATCACAATTGCACTGACAAACAGAACAGGCTGTATGGCAGTAATCAGTAGGGCAGCAATGTTCACAAGGTGAAATGTATGGTAATGTACAGCCACATGCCTTAAGTCAGCTTACTACTGATATACCTCACATGTTGTAACACCCTAGGTTAATTATGGTGCTCCCACCCCCCTAGACTGACATACAAGAGCATATAACAATGTTACATACACTGACCTCTACACTGCAGAGGGGGCACATGTAGGTTCATAGATTAGTACTAAGCTAACTGCCCTTGTGAGCCATTTTAAGCCTAGCCAATTATCCCTTGTGAGACTCAAAGCCTGCACCTTGTGTTTGTAAGACAAACACCTTAACCATTAGGCCACCCTCCCAACATTTGATCCCACACCTCCAGAGAGACTGGAGCCTAAATCCAGAGACTTAGACTGCTTGGCCACACTACCACATGTTGTGCAGACAAAGCCCAGATATATATATATGGTACATATGTTCTGTACACCATTATTCATTGGCATCATACCTGATAACAAGCCAGTCAGATAACAGACTGCTGGACATGCTGTGTATAGTATTAGCTTTTACTGAGGACATGACTTGGACAGTCTGTGGTTGTGTGTACAGTACTGTGGTCTGTCTACATAGGGCAGGAGTCTGCAACCTTCAGTATCCCAGGAGTCATGTCTTTCCCTTCTCCCACCAAAGTAAAGTCATCGGGATCCACAACAGCTATTTGACCCCTAAAATGAAGATAACACTGCATATAAGGTTTCAAATATTGTTATACTATATATGACAGAACTAAGTGTATCAGAGGAATACCCAACATCCATCCATAATTGTGTTCCTGTGTTGGCCCTGGTTGACCTCTGTGTGTGTTTGTGTGTGGGTGGGAGGTGCGGTACAGTGGCCATTAATCCTCAGAGGTAAATGGAGCCACTACAGCAGGTTGTTAGAGCTGCATGTGGCTCCAGAGCCACAGGTTGCTGACCCTTGAGTTAGGAATTTGACAACAGTTTATGTATTGTGCATACGTACCTTGGGCAGTGCACAGACTATGGTAGAGGCAATTGTTTTGTCCTGTACTATATGATCTTACATGCTGCTCCAGCGAATGGTACCCTATTTGCTCACATATCTGTTTGGCCAGGCACATGTGTCCCATACCACAGACAGCCAATGGACCTCATTGTGCCATGACCAGTGTAGGTACGGTTACTGTGTGAGTGGTACATATGAGGATGGTGTTTATCAGATGGTCATTATAGTGTCATATTAAGCTTGTGTATCACATGTTGAGGCCACTAATCACAAATACAAGTGTATTCCCCCACAGAAAATGTAGTCCATTGTTGTGGCAGTCTGCCTGTATTTTGCACAGTGGTTAGTGACATGCCTAGCAGCCTAGTGTAATTACACAGTGTGCTATGTCCAGTTATTTGCAGGAAATACTGCTGCCAGGCCACCATAACTGTTGTGTATCTCTGACAAAGCAGTGGTCTGCTGTACAGATGTATGTCACTATCTACTGGGAAGTATGTGGCCATGTGACCTCTGCACCACCAGGTATTGTGTCAGGACAGACTGGCGTGTGTTCGTGCATACACTGTATGGGCATATGTAGTCCAGTATTATTGTGATATACCCATGTACATGGCTAGTAAAATCCACATTGGGAGGCATGGTCCACATGTCTCGCATGATGGGGAAATGTGTACACATCTGGACTGACCACAGAGTGAAAGACTGTCCACATATATTGGTCATATCCCTACTGTAGTCGACAGGAGCAATACTGTGCTGCAGTAGTTCCATACATTGTTTCCATAGGATGTCTGTATGTAGGCAATGGTGCACATGTCTATAGCAGATGTGACCTCGCACACCAAACGTGTCTGTTAAGACAACCCCTATTACAGTTGCAACAGTCTACAGATATACCTGCAATACATCCATGACATCACCTTGCACTAAGAGGTTTGGACTAATGCTGTTGAGGGTCAGCTCCACTCCATGTCCTGGACATATGGTAAACATATATGTGTACATATTTATCCACGTGTCTATAGAGATATATACACATATACATGTCCATATACATATATGGAGATATGTATGTACAGATATAGACACATACACACTCACATATATACATATACACAGCAATGACTGCAACAATTGCCTAAGCTTCTGATGTCATTCAAAGGAAATCCAGTATCTGTGTGCCTGGGACAACATGACTGACAAACCAAGATGCTTTGCCAGAGATGGTCTGCACTTTTTGCCCGTGGAATTCAGTTTACTGCCTAAAGCTCTTGTCACCCCCCCCCCATAGTGCTGTTTCAAGTCAAGGTTCAAAGGACTACACCCCCACTCTAACAGATACACGTCTGCTAAACTGTACATAATGCTACTCAATGCTAGAAGTGTAAACCTAAAATGCCCTCTCACAAGGCACACCTACAAATGGAGATCATTGATATCTGTGCAGTAACAGACAAGTGGGTTGATGCCCCAGAGAGCACCCATGCAATACCAGGCTACAGCCCCTACCACACATTTGGGCCACCAAAACAGGACCACAACACTATAGGTGGAGGGGTTTCCATATTAAACAAGTATGCACACCTCCATGCTAGTTCCCAATACAATGCATCTGGAAATCTCCAAGTGCAACTAACAGTAGGTGACACTGCAATCAAAATTGTAGCTTGCTACAAATCCCCCACCATGGGCCAAGATTCTAACCACACCTTTCTAAACATACTGGACAGATTCAGATACAAACAAACAACCTATTATGTGATGATTTCAACTACCCTGCCATTAACTAGGAAAACTACTTGGGTACCAACACCTTTTCCTAACGGTTCTTAGCATTCATACATTCCAACACCTTGGATCATCTAAAACATTGTCCAATCAGGGGCTACAATATCCTACACATGGTCATTACCATCATGGGAGATAGATGCACCACAGCAGTGATCACCCCATCATTGGTCAGGTCAGACCATAAGCCCATCTCCATTGACATCCACATCCCACCCCCACCCCCAGGAAGGAAACAACTGTAAAAAACCTCTTCAATGCCAACTTCATGCTACTCAAGCCAATGGTAACAAACTTTGTGACACCCATGGAGACAGGAGCTGAAAGCTCAACTGTTGAATCCTACAATAAGACACTGCATGAGCACATCCACTCCTGCATGTATTGTGCCATCCCAAATACAACCTAGATGCTCTTGTCCACAAATATGAAGCCAGTTTGGTGATCCCCTGCCATAAACAAAATATACAACAGAAGGAAGAAAATGTCGAAGACAAAAGGATAATCCAAGGATGTAAACAACTCCCTAACCAGCCTCAGTAAGAAGCTGAGATTAAATCATCCAAAGCTAGTTATGTGACTAACTTTTGCCAAAGATTCCAAAGTTAACTACAAGCCATTCTATACTTATGTCCAGATTTGACATGGCAATGCTCAGAAGTGCTCTGAGTTACAACAAAATGGCATTAAAATGAACTGATGCCAAGGAATTAGCCAATATCCTGGCAGATCGATTTAGTGACACATTATCCCCCCAGATGACATCCTGAGCTGTGTACTACATGAACTACAACATGAACCGGCACCACACCTGTCATGTTTCATCATAGCCTCACCTCAGGCTTGTGTCTAATGAGTGGCACACAGCTGCAGTTATCCCACTCCACAAGGGAGATACACCTTGGATTATGGGAAATACTGTCCCATCAGTCTGATGAGCCTGATCTGCAAGGGCATGGAATGCATTATCATGGAACTTATAAACGAAGACATTGGCCAACCTCAAACACTGGCCCTCACTGAGGTTGGCCTGGTCGAGGGCTGATTTTGTCACTTGAACCTGATTTAATTCTTTGGATCAGTCTCCAGAGCTGTGGAAGAGGGTAAGGTGGACCACACAGCCTATCTGGATCTTGGCAAGGCCTTCAACACAATCCCCCACTCTGGAAACATAGACTAACTTACTAAGCCAGAAATAAAGTCTAATACCACTCAATGGGCTGCCATATGGCCTACCAACAGAACCCAGACTGTAGAAGTAGCCAACTACAATTCCAGCTCCAGATGAGTCACACATGGAGTACCTCAGGGTTCAGTCCTGGGACTGCTGTTGTTTGGCATCTACTTCTCTGAAGTACAGGCCAACACTACAGGAATCTGGCTAATAAATGTCATGGATCACTGTGACCTGGGAGCCATTACTGAATCCCCACATGATGTGGATATTCTACAAAAGGACCTTGCAGACACAAATGCTTGCTGCCAGAGCCATGGGCTTAAGCTTACTGTGAAGGAATCTATAGTTTTACTCTTTGGGAAATTCCATGTACCCATGATTTATCACATATGTGCAAGTACACTACATACCAAACGTCTGATGACAGACCTACAGACACAGGTGGACAGTGCTCTCACCTTGAATAACATTGCCACAACAGTGAGGAAATCCTTCTATGTGGCACAGCTCATCACTAAGGGCTTTTTATCCACAGTAAAGGAGGTAAATGTCCCACTGTACTCATCCCTCATTACACACATTATAGAGTACTATGTACCATTTTGTATGCACCTCATGAGACATCTGCAACAGATGGAAGGCCGCAGGAATACCCCACTAAACAGATCACAGGCATAAAGCAGATGCCCTATGCTGACGATCTAGAAAACATCCAGATATACTCTGTGACATATCGTCTACTCAGAGGCAATCTCTGCTTAACATACAAGGCCATGTCAAACCCTGTGTAATGACATCTATCATAAGTGTATGTAATGCCATGACCAATACATCTGTCTATGTGCTGTCATTACAGTAGCAATGGTGTGAGTGCCATGTCTGGGACGCACTAGTATATGAAACCTGCAGAGCACTGTTATCTGTGTGAATGTGTTACATGCAGGGGTAGTAACCCAGGGTACATGCTGTTACACTGGCATGTAGTGCAACATGGCGGTACTACTGTTGACAGTGCTGTCCCAGGCAAGATTAGACTGCTAAAAGTACTAATGACAACAAGCACACTTGCAGGCATAGCTGAACTCTGAGGCCTCACTGTGGTGTTCCTGGGGTGTAGACTGTGTCAGTGTACATATCTCCTACTAGAAAATTACCAGACATGTAGAATGTAACTGTGGAGTATCATCTGTAAAGCACATGTTAGTGAGGGCTTACAACATGCAGTAATGGCATACATATTGTTGTCAAACATCCATCCATCGACACAGGCATCCAAATGCATAGCTACTTGCCAAACTGATGTCTGTCAGTCCCTCTACAGATGTGCAGATGACATGTATCCAGCTGGAATACATACAGACAACCCCATGCTTGACTGACACTGACATGTCTGCCTAGCTGTGTACTAACTGGCACATATAGGGGACAGCACCCTGTACAGACAACATGCCATTGGTACCTACACTACACTACCACAGTCAACAGAACATGCTTGGGTACAGGTCTCCATCACAGACAGTAATCATGTGTTGTAATGCATGTTGCATACATGTCAACTGGATCACCTTAGTGGCCATGTGCATAGGGCACCCAGAGGATTGGCTGATGCATGTCACTATCACCCTGATAGTCACCAACATGGTGTGTATTGATAGATAGTCTGCTGGCACATGGCACGATACCGATGTAAACACACCCCCTACACAGCCCATCTCTCCATGGACAATAGCCAGGTACACAGGTATGACCACCTGCAGCAATGCACCACAGTACCGAAACATGTGTAGGTGTACATTACTGATGATAGCAGTGTCTGTGTGTTAGTACATCTGTAGTTGGGAATTCCATGACAGCATTCACAACTACTTCAACAGACATTGACATAATCAGATGTTGCTGCAGCTTTATTGGACATGTACCCTGTTAAACTCCTCTCCATAATGGCTACATGAGATTTGCAGTACCAGCACAACAATGTTGTACAAATGGGTCAATAGGCATGGGAAACTCATTGAGATCTGGCAAGTGTGTTTGTGTATGTGTGCATGTTTGCATATCTGTAGGGTACACCATTCTGAGACCACATATTCCACTACACATTGCCACAAAGTAATAAAGATACTGTTGTTGCTGCCCATAGGTGAGGCATGGTGATGCAACACCCTATTATGTCTGTGGCATGTGCAGTATGTGCATATCCATGTAGTATCACTGTTGTGATATACAATGGGTTGTATTGCAGTTGTGGCCAATGTGTGATAGTGGGTATATCAGAGTGTCATCATGGGTTGCAGTGCGTACAATAACCAATGGGGATGTGGGTCCTGTGTATACTGTTATTACACCATGGTACACCCAGTATATGTCCCATGTACCACTTTATGTTGACCAATGCCACCATCAACCATACAGGTAAGTGACACCACAATACAGGCCAGTTACACATGTGATGTGTGCAGCCTACCTGTAACACATTGGACACATGGACTAGTTAGTTATCACCAATAGGCCAAGGTCTCTTGGATGTGTGTCTGCCTGTTATGTGTCTGTCAATATGTGTATGATGGCATGTCACACTATGTATTATCCATATACAACCATTACATCACCCATTACCATACTGTACATGTCTGCGTATGTTCTGCAAGTAACATGTAAGCTGGTGCACACCTCACCATACACGTTGTGTGGTGTGTGCAATGAAAGCCACACAGTTCATTAGCACTACATACCTAGGTAGGGATCTAGTCACAGTATTGCCAAGTACGAGTGTGTGTGTATGTGGATGGGTCTACATAACGTATACATGTCCCAGCGGGCCACCTGTCTATGTGCCACAGGCACTAACTGTTATAGAAACCTGCGACATGTGTGCAACTGTACTCCAGATATGTCACAGCCATGGTGTCACACAGTGCCATAACCCTTGTGGAATCTGACTGCAGACCATCCTCCTGCTGACACATGTACACCTACAACACATATGGATAACATTATGGAGATCACAATCATCCAATGTTACTAACAGCTGGCATGCATCATAGCTGTATGGCTACACTACCTGACATGTATGCATTACACATTACTACTAACAACATGTTATACTTTAGCACATTGCTGCACTGTATTGCATTTACCGTGTACATCAGAACTGTATTAGCCTGTCCCTGCATCAATGTTATGGATGACAGGGATTTGGCACAGGTATCATCATATGCACAGGGTGTATTGCTGGTTTGCCAGAGGCTGAGGGTGGTCCATACATTTGACACCATGTGTGTGGGTGAGGGGTTGAATTATTGGAATGGGGCATGCTGATGTGGTGTGTGTCGGTATGGTGTTGGCCTAGGTGTGTGCATAGTGTGTGGGTATGCATGTACACAGTTCTGCCATGTGGCTGCCCTATACAGGTGTTTTTGGACAGCTGCAGACCATACCTGGCAGGGTGTGCAGTTCACTGCCTCTGGCCACAGACACGGTGACTGTCCCTACCAGGAGTTCCATGGGCACGTGCAGGTACAAGCCTTGAGGTGCTCTCTCCACTAATGATGACAAGTGTCTGCTGGAACCATGTTCCGCATGGGACTGGCTAGGGCCACATGCACATGGCCTGCTTTGGTGTGGTGTTGACAGCACCCCCAGTGATATGCTGGGGCTACTACTTCCACTACGGGAGTGGCTTTGTGTTCTAGCATGTCCACATTGACTACCAGATGGTGTGTCTGGCCTACATCCATGTGGCCATCACACCACTCCCACCAGGTGTTCAAGCACGGACATATCACGGTCGAGGAGGTCCACCGTCTCACCCCACCGTCTATCCATGATCTTGTTGTGTTCACGGAGGGCAGCAGCAAGTTCACGGATGTTGTCACTTACAGATGTGTAAGCAGCCTTCTGCAGCCTCAGGCCCTGTCTGGTGTTCATTTCCATATGTGCCTGTGCCTCCATGACAGCCTGAAACATGTGCCTGGTGGTACCAGTTGTGGCACCTCTGCTAGGGGCAGGATGAACAGTGGCCATACCACGAGCACCCTGGCACATCCACCTATGTGGTTGCCTGCTGGACATCCGGCTATGCCTGCTGTGGACAGACACAGCTGGCATGGTCACCACACTACCCTGTTCATTGTCACTAGCTACAAAATGTCCGTCAGCTATGCCCACTGGTGATGGGGAATGTATAGGCACAGAAACTGTGTGCGGAGGTGGGGTGGCTAAGAGGGGGATGTCAGCTGTTGGTACTGTGTTGACCCTTGACACACCCACCTGTGCCTCAAACACAGTCTCATCATTGTAAGTGTCTGCGTGCACACCAACATCAGATAGCCTGCAGGAGGGACCCTGACCCATCTCTCCACCTGTGGGGGGAAGATAGAAATGCACTTTAAGACCTGTCCTGCATTGCATAACAAAACACACACACACACACACACACACACACACACACACACACACACACACACAGACACACACTCCACCTTAATACCTACCTGTCTGTGATGCTACAGACAGTCCCATGTTTATTCCCATATGTTGCCCATCATACATCACACCTCGTGACATACACTCATTAATGCCAGTCATTAACATCTCATTCCTCTAAATGCCTACAAAAGTGACCACAACACAAGACCTTTACTCCATTAAGTCCATGCCCTGAATGTAGTACTTTATACATAGCCTCACTGCTATCATTCAGTGTTCACCCTGTGTATGTTGGGATTTTGTGAGCTTGGCCACTATATGTGAGGTGCTGATACGTTCCCTCAATACTGTCACACACTGTACTGTCATGTGTACGTATTGCTCAGTACATGCCTGACATGCTGTACAATCAACCTATCATGTGACAACTATGATATATGTATACACTCCCTGCTGTTGTCTACTAATTCCCCAATGCAGCTGTAGTGCTGCTTACATGGGTTGTCATTCACCTCCGTGCATTATGCGATATTGAGGGTATACCTGGTACCTACTTCTCCTTCCAATGCATGATCCATGCTACAGACCTTAGTAGAGTATCAGCTGTCCAGTGATTACATATCAGACAAGTATTCTTGTTTTGTCTTGTGTCAGTCTGTGTCCATGTACTGCAAAGGGAAGTACTGCCATATGAAAAACTCCACAGTCACACATGTGCATACATGGCCACCAACACAACCACACACACATGCACACAGACATCCTACATGTAGCAACCTCCCTTCACTACACCACATTGAACCTACAGGCAAAATGAACACACACACACACACACACACACACACACACACACACACACACACACACACACACACACACACATGAGGTTGCACAATGATAGTACACACAGTCCTCCCATTACCCAACTGTGAACATGCATAACATATGGTACACAACAGCATGCAGTGCAGCTATAGTCAATCCATGCTAGCAACAGTATACATGTGTGTGAGACATGGCCTGTGTTAGTATGTGATACCCCTTCCCCTGGGGAACACTGCACCCATGTACACAGTATTGCTGTGAACCTGTTATACACCCTGCCATGTACTGTGCACCAAAGCTCACAGGTGTACATCCCATTGCTGCATGTGTAGTACTGTGTCAGTTATGTCAGCTGTAATGCTCACAACCCCTATGTTTTCCAGCAAAACATACCTGGGATGATGTGTGGTCAGATGTCAGTTGTGAATGCTTGATGTGTGGTTTACAGCTCTCAACATTAATAGACCATGTATGAACAATTCAATAGTATTACACTGACAACTGCCAGATCATACCATGGCTATGAGGAGTCTACACACTGTTATTGATGTGATGCACCATTCCTTGATCTGCCATGGGACATCACTACATATTTTAACAGTACATGAGCCTGATATGTGCTATATGTCCCGTACATCCACATGCAGTGTCTACTAAAGGTGTTAGGTGTGCAGATGCTGACCGCATTGCATACAGTCCTCTGTGTGCCTATGTATGCACACGATTATCATGACGTGTTGCTGCACCCGTTGTTATGTGTACTACAGCAGTCACTATTCCTGCAAGGGGTATACTAGCATGGCCCATCTGCATTTGCTTGTGTATGGTCAGTCTGCCTACACATGTTCCCCAACTGTGTATGACTGCAAGGTCTACTCATATGCACATCCCTTGGTGTTCACACATGCTGTCACTATTTCTGTGGGTGTAGAGTTACATCTGCCACAGTTACTGACCCTGTCTGTGTGCAGATACAGACATTCTTACCATCCTTATGGCTCCCTGCTGCAGTTCACTGGTGTGTTATGCTGACAACCCCTCCCCACCTTCAGTCTTTTCACAGATGCTTGACAGGTATGGGCTACACATGTGTGTCAGTTTGCAGTGCACCATACAGTGCACCACACGTGTTACAGCCAAGTCCCAGCTAATACTGTGGACCACACTAATACATTATGCCATACTGTACATCTGTAACAGTTGCCATCATAATACTGGTATATAATCTGTTGGTACACTGTACAAGGGTGATGTTTCACATGTGTCCCTACTGTAGGCTGTGTGTGCCACCATTATGTTAATCCCTGTGGACAAACTCACAATGACAGGACATTAGATATCTCACAGCCATCTGACATACCTTTCCAATACCCCATCATTGTCACCACTGTGATGCAGTGCATTTCATAGCAACAATGAGTGACCAGGTACAGCATGCATTCAGGGTAGGTGTGTTAGATGTGTGCATGGCATATACCATAGCCATTACATGCCCTGTGTAATTGCAAACATCAATAGAAACCATACTCACCAGCCACTGGCTGCTGCCTTGGTGGTATCGCGGAGGGACCTGCATAAGAGTATGAAAGATGCAATGTTAGTGGCCACAGCCATGGCATTGCTACAGGGTGGGTGCGGCATTACACTACATCAACAGTACAAGTCCACAATACTAGCAGTTATGCAGATCTGTTCATTACTACTCTGCAGCAAACAATATTTATAACATGTCAGATATGCATGCTCTACAAGGCAGAAGTACAGATAGCTATGAAGAGGATGAGGAATGGAAAGGCTGTTGGTCCAGATGACATACCTGTGGATGCTTGGAGGTGTTTAGGAGACATGGCAGTGACATGTTTAACCGGGCTTTTTGATGGAATCTTGGAACGTAAGAGGGTGCCTGCCGAGTGGATGGAAGGTGTTTTGGTACTGGATGTTAAGAATAAGGGTGATGTGCAGAGCTGTAGTAACTACAGAGGGGTAATACTGACCATTCACAGCATGAAATTATGGGACAGAATAGTGAAAGCTGGTTTAAGAAGGGAGGTGATTATTAATGATCAGCAGTATGATTTCATGCCAAGAAAGAGCACTACAGATGCAATGTTTGCTCTGAGAGTGTTGATGTAGATGTACAAGGAAGGTCAGAATGAGTTGCATTGTGTCTTTGTAGACTTAGAGAAAGCATATGACAGGGTGCCTAGTGAGGGGTTGTGGTATTATGTGAGAAAGACAGGAGTGGGCGAGGCGAGAAGTATGTTAGAGTGGTACAGTATATGTATAAGGGTAGTGTGACAGTATCGAGATCTGCAGTGGGAGTGACAGATGCCTTTCCAGTGGAGGTGGGATTACATCAAGGATCAGCTCTGAACCCTTTCTTAGTTATGGTGGTGATGGACAGGTTGACAGCCGAGTTCAGACAGTAGTCCCCGTGGCCTATGATGTTTGCAGATGACATTGTGATATGTAAGGAGCAGGTTGTGGAGACCCAGGAGAGGTGGAGATATGTCCTAGAAAGGTGAGAAAGGAAGGTCAGCTGGACTATGACAACATATATGTGTGTAAATGAGAGGGAGGATAGAGGAATGGTGAGGATGCAGGGTGTAGAGTTGGCAAAGGTGGATGGGTTTAAATACCTGGGATCAATAGTTCAGAGTAATGGCAAGTGTGGAAGAGAGGTGAAGAAGAGAGTACAGGCAGGGCTGAGTGTGTGGTGAAGAGTGTCAGAACTGATTTCTGACTGACAAGTACCAGTAAGAGTGACAGGGAAGGTCTACAAGAGGGTAGTGAGACCAGCTCTGTTATATGGGTTGGAGACTGGCATTGACAAAAAGGTGGGAATCACAGCTGGATTTGGTAGAGTTAAAGATGTTAAGATTTGCACTGGCTGTGACGAGGGTAGACAGGATTGGGAATAAGTATATTTGAGGGTCAGCCCAGACTGGACAGTTCTGAGCCAAAGCCAGACAGGCAAGATTACATTGCTTTACACATGTGCTGAGGAGGGGTGCTGGTTATTTGTGGGAAAAGGATGCTAAGGATGAAGCTGCCAGGTAAAAGGAGAAGACGAAGGCCATAGTTAAGGTTTATGGCTGCAGTGAGACAGGACATGCAAGTGGTTGGTGTGACAGAGCAAGATGCAGACGACAGGTGGAAATGGGAAGAGGTGATCCGCTGTGGCAACCCCTAACCGGGAAAAGCCGAAGGAAGAAGAAGAATATGCTCTACCTATGCAGATGCATATGCATATGCAACAGTGGTCTACTAATGTTCCCTGTGGTCTTACCTGCGCACTTCTCAGCTGGTGCGTAGGTAGCACCTACCTCCAAAATGCTGTCTGGCAGTTGATATTGATTTCAATGGGCAGGTGCACCAAGGCTGCTGAGTAGTTCTTCCACTCATGTGAGGGGAGAATGGTCTGCATTACCTCCCCCTGTTGCAAGGTGATCCCCACGGACTGCAGCAGCACGGTGACGGGCATTGCGAAGCAGGTCTGAGCAACGATGCCAGACCTACTCATAATTTTGGTTATGGTGTCCGACATCATTGACCCTGTGGATTAGGTCATTCCACAGGGTGGTCCACTCATGCTGGTACTCTGCTCCCCTTCCGAACAGTATGTGGTAGTGGTTGGTGAGGTATCCAGGGATGACTTCCATTTCTCTGGCAGAGTATGTTGGAAGCCTCCCTATGTTCATGTTGCCTGAAAGACATAAAGATGGAAACAGGTCTGAGCAAATCATACAGCAAGGCTACCATATTTCTTAATACACATTTCTGTCCCCCCCTAATCTGCACCAACAAACTAGTCACACAACACAATAGGTATGGCACACCTTAACTAACACTGGGATGAATATGTATTGTATTGTAACACACTTTGTGCTATGTGTCTGTGGCCATGTTCCCTGTGTGGACACTATAATTTCTGGCGTGTTACACACTATTCACCTGCATGGCATTGTCAGGACACTATGTTTCTATATATCCATGTGGTATGCTTGCTATGTGATTGATGCACATCTGACATTCTGTGTTATTGGGAATATCTATGCATGCTCTTGGACATGTTCAGTGATTGTGTAGAGTATTACTGCCCACATATGTTCTATAACAGTGACACAATAACATGTTTAGGGGATATTTGCCAGCAGACCCACCTCTCCAAACTCATCTGGCCATGATACCAGGCCACATCACATGTGGGACCCACACTAGGGCCTACTGGTCCACACTACCTACAGGTGGAGCCTCCTCAGGGGATGGTGTGCCCCCCACCAGGGGCATACACAGACATGATCCTGTAACCTGTGGTCAGGTTCAGGGTTTGGTGTATAGGGAGCTACACACAAACCAGAAGGATATGCTACAGCACCATGAGGCCCTCAGTACACACTCACAGGGTCCACATGCTACTCCAGCTCAGCCTTCAGCCCAGGCACCTTTAGGTCCATGAAACTGCTGTTGTGACGTCAATGGGTGAGAGCCTTGTTCCCTTTGTGTCCATATGGGGGCTGATGTGGCTTCCACATTACAGACGACTCTCACCATCCAGAGTGTTTGCCCACCACATGTGTCATATACCACCCCTGTAGGTTCTCTTCTCTATCTACCAACCCAAACAACCACCACAACAATACCTGCTTATTCCACGAATTCCCAATCCCACCTTCACAGACAAGGATAATGAGGTCCCAACAACAGGCTCACAAGTGACATACCTGTCCATGTTGCATATAGTTACTGCTGTAAATTTGTGTGAATTGATATGTGTGATATCCCCTCCCACATAGCATGCAGCACTGTGATGCATAAATATGGAGCCTGTATATATCTACATATGTGTTTGCATATATGTAGACACAGACATGTATATATCTCTATATATGTGCATATATATATATATATATATATATATATATATATATATATAAGATTATGTTGTATATATATCCGTTTATATATATATATATACATGTAGATGTCTGTATACCTGTAGACATACATGTGTGTGTGTGTGTGTGTGTGTGTGTGTGTGTGTGTGTGTATATATATATATATATATATATATATATATATATATATATATACATGTATATATATGTTCAAATATACATACATGTATGTATGTATATATGTATATATATATATATATATATATATATATATATATATATATATATATATATATATATACACACAAGTACATGTATGTGTGTGTGTGTGTGTATATATATATATATATATATATATATATATATATATATATATATATATATATATATATATATATATATATATACACACACACACATATATATGACTATACATACACATAATATATATATATATATATATATATATATATATATATATGTGTGTACATAATTATATATCTATTTTATATATAGCTATATATATATATATATATATATATATATATATATATATATATATATATAAACTGTTACTCGACCAAAAACACCAAGAAGAACAGACTGGAACAGGAGTAGTCAGAAAGCCACTAATCCACTCAGCGATATGAATAGATTCATATCGCTGAGTATATATATATATATATATATACCACACAGAAAAACCTAACAAAGAAAAAAAAAAGACATGTGTGTGTGTGTGTGTGTGTATATATATATATATATGGTATACATTCAGACATCAGGTCCACAGTCTCTAACTCTGCTTCCTGCACAGCTGGAGTGTTCTGCCTTGCTACAACACAGACAGGTGCCACATATGGACACAGCTTAAAAGGGGGGTATATATACAGACAGATTGCAGGTACACCTGTTGCACACCTATGGCGATTCAGTATGCTACATTACACATTACCCTGAGTATCCGGGTAGTGGTGGGCTCTGGAACCAATATATCCATCATTATGCCATTACCTCCACCACCGGCTATTGGCCACACTACTATACATGTTTTCCATTACACAACACACAGTATGATGGCTTGTATCTTGTCAGTCAGTGCTGCTCTGCACAGTTGATGCCTATGGCTCACTACCTACA
The DNA here is from genome assembly GCF_019279795.1 of Protopterus annectens. Taxonomy (NCBI): domain Eukaryota; kingdom Metazoa; phylum Chordata; order Ceratodontiformes; family Protopteridae; genus Protopterus; species Protopterus annectens. Next base: position 1,637,317,227 of record NC_056732.1, read on the forward strand.
GGGACAGACTCTAGTGTCCATAGCATTTGTTCAGCTAAACATCATTTCAACAACAACACCTGCTGGCACTTACGAATAATTCAACATCATCTATCCCATTATTATGGCCCAAGTACTACAGTCAATTAAATGCATATATACTTCACATACCTGTTGTGTGACTCATGTCTCTCCACAAAATTCTTTTTGTAGGCCTAGCCTATTTGTTTGTTTGTTTTTTTTTTGTTTTTTTTTTTTTAGTCTCTATCTGAGTGTCTCTCTTCCTATCTCTCTTTCCAGTAACTGGATTGAGCTGCTTTGACTAGATTGTAGCATGGCTTTTGTAGGGAGGCACATGATCAGATGATGGCCTCTGCTCCAGTCAGTGTCCTCCACTTGTTACCTGCCTGCAGCATGCTATGTAGTAGTACTTCCAATTAACACTGTCATGGCAACCCACTACTATAAATCCCTACATCATTTGGCCGTGGTCCCTTTACCTTTCCTGTATGGTGGACATCCTTCCTGTGTGTGTGGGCAGCAGTGTTACAGACAGCAGGTAGCAAGACCTCTCAGAAATGGAATTGAAGTCTCAAGGCAGCTACATATTTGTATCAGGTTCAAGAACTACAGACAGGGTGTAAGTATTGCTGGTATATGATTTGTATAGCACCAGTGTTGCAGGGTTTGTGTGCACATACTAGTTTATCATGGACTGCAGCCTGTCTGCATAGTTCTCATATGTGGGCCTATGTTTTGTCTGTCCACCACACAGGTCTTGTGTCAGATATATCACTGACAGTGTGTGTGTTGAGTGCTATCAGTAGGTGGCTACATCCATTTGTGTTTATGACGTTATATTCTTGTCTAAGTGTGTGTTGCAGACTATCCTGTAACAACAGCAACATGCTCAGTGTATGACAACACTATTTCACATATGGGCCTGTGTACTGGCCTCTGTCCTCCACCGACATACCAGGCTTTGTCCATGTGACATGCAGTAAGGGGTTATTATGTGCTGGACAATGATTATGTCATGCTGCCATTCCCGCCATCATTCCAGTGCTGTTGTGGCCCACACACATATTGTGGGGAAGGGTCCATATATATGTAGGCTTCATCTGCACAAAACATGTATGGCCCTTTGCAGTGCAGAGGTCAGTGTATGTAACCATGTTATATGCCCCTGTAAGTCAGTCTGGGGGGGGGAGCACCATAATTAACCTAGGGTGTTACAACATGTGAGGTATATCAGTAGTAAGCTGGCTTAAGGTATATGGCTGTACATTACCATACATTCCACCTTGTGAACAATGCTGGCCTACTGATTACTGCCATACAGCCTGTTCTGTTTGTCAGTGCAATTGTGATGATTTCATTTATGCATTGTTATGTAACAGATACATCCCATTGTGTATACTGAGGTCTTTTTTCCCTAGGGATTGTGTACAGAGTGTAGTTAGAGGCTGCTGGGCTATACATCTGCATTACTTACTGCTGACTGATCGCTGTCCTGCGGCCCAGTCAGTATTTTCTGTTCTACTACTTGAAGGCCTTGGCCTGGACAGCAACATATGTTATGCTTTCAGATTACTGTCTTAAATGATCTGTTTGACAGTTGCAATAATCTGTTTGTATGTATTTCAAAGCATAAATTGCAATATGACATGGCATATAAAACTGTAATTGTAAACAAATAAAGCTTTAAAACATATGCAAACCTGTGTGTGGTGTTACATCCTTTGACTTCTCTGTTGGTATATGTTTCAGGCAACAATTGTCTTTTGTATGGGTGAGTCATACACTGTCCATCTGATGAGGTTTCAACTATAGGGAAACTGGAGGTTCAGTGTGGTGTGCACCCTCTAATAATGTATCTTCCTAGACATATATCTGTGTGTCTATGTGTAGTTACATATATGTCTATATATGTATGAAGATATATATAGACATATATATGTATCTCCATACCTGTGTCTGTGTATATGTATCTTAGGAATCTTGTATTGCTTCCACATTGTACTTACACTATGGTAGCCAGACTGTAATGTATGATGTGTTATCAATACCAACCTCACATCATACAGGTGGCATGGCTTACTGTAAACATCTTGTGGCCATGTTGTGTCAGGTCCTGGTTATTGGATTCACAAAAGTTGGTACTGTATTGCAGGGCAGACCTGTTTGTATGGGGGGGGGGGGTATTGTTACGTGTAAGACATATGTTACTTGAGCACCCTCACCTCCATTAACAATGCCTGTGGTCATATATGTCTTTGTTATGTGCTCTGTTATATCTATAGATTTATATCTGTATATATATATATATATATATATATATATATATATATATATATATATATATATATATAGATAGATACATATGGGTGTATATATATATATATATATACATACACACACACACACACACACACACACACATGTATATATATATATATATATATATATATATATATATATATATATGTGTGTGTGTGTGTGTGTGTGTGCAGATATTTATATATAGATAGATCGATAAATATAATAGAGAGAGAGGTATATATATTTAGTTGTGAATATATGTACACACACACATACATCTACATGTATAAGTACGTTCTCTGTACTGTTGACTTATTTTCTGTATGTTATGTTTGTGGAAACATCAGGGTTCTGTATATCTGCCATGGCTTAGTGGTACATCACATTGGCTGTGGTATGCAGGGTCCTGGGATTGAGCCTTGCAGAGGCTGTTTATTTTGTTGCTGGGCAGAACAAGGGCCGTTGGATACAGAGTGATTAAGGCACTTTTAAGCAGTTGTAAGCAGGTTTGCGTGACGGTAAGCACTGCTAACTTCCAGTTACAGTTTCTTACATTCAGTTAGCTTCTAAATTGCTTAACCTGTGTAGGCAGTGCTTACTCCCGCGCAAACAGACTGTAGCTAAAGTAGTTAGGAAGACCTTCTACATTGCCCACCTTATCATGAAGGGATTCTCATCTAGATCAAGGGAAGTCATAGTCTCCCTATACTCATCACTCATCAGACCAATGATTGAGTACAATGCCCCATTCGGAATGTATCTGACCCGACACTTGCAGCAGCTGGAGAGGCCACAAAAGTTCCTCACCAAAAGGATAAAGGGTCTCAAACATCTGTCCTATGCTGCCCGACTGAAAGAACTCCAGCTCTATTCAGTCGCTTACCGCTTGCTCAGAGGTGACCTTTGCCTAACATACAAGGCCATGTCAAACCCAGATTTGATGAATATGCTTCACCTCAAAAAATCTAGATCCGTCAGAGCCACAAGGGCGGGAGACTTAAACCTCGACACGGCTATTAATAGGACGTGCTGGAGGGATAGATTCATCACCCAAAGACTCCCTATGCTGTGGAATAAAATCCCGGTATATGTGAGGCAGAGCACCTCGCTGGCCTTGTTCAAGAGAAATCTTGACCAATGGATGGGAGATTGCAGATATACCCCAGGGATTACCTCAGTGTCACTGCTCAACAGAGGCACAGCAAAATAATGGGTATAGTTCCCCATACTAAAGGGGTGGCGTAAGCCACAAAACTATGGGCTAGGCTTGTAAATGCCCTCGGGCAGATAGCCTAGTATGAACCTATGAACCTATGAACCTATGAAACCCATTTACTGCTGCTTAAAAGTGCTTACTCCCACTTACCCTTGCGCTAATTTCTTTAAAAGAAAAGAAAAAGGGGTGATAGGAAAGTGGTGAAAAAGGGGCACAAAGAGGGAAAGACAGTAGGCAAGATAGCTAGGGATGTGCAGGAAGGGTGTAGGTAAGGTCCATAGCTGCCCATTTCTTCTACAGCAACAGCTGTGCATATGCAATGACTTTGGAGGCACATTTGAACACTCCAATCCCTGAGAGAGGGGTGAGGACAACAATAATATGTTGTGATGCCAGTTAGACCAGATTACATGTGTCTAGTGGATATGTGTGCAAAATGGACAGCTATGTATGGGACGTGATTTTCTTTTTTGGGAACAGATTGCCCTTTTTTTTTAAGGGGAGAGTGGGATGTTGGGGAAGGAGAGTAGGTATGCTCGGGAAGAATAGGTTGGGTAGGATGACAGACAAGACAACATACAGGGATGGTATATGACACATGTGGGGGGAACACCTTGGACGGGAGGGGTGTTTGGAAGTCGCAAGCCCATGAGCCCCCAAATGGACACAGTGGGACTGAGGTTCCCAACTATGGGCAGTCACCAGTGCACCTTCACTGCCCCAAAGGTGGCTGTGCTGGGGGCTGTGTAGGAGGGGCAGGCTCACCCTCTAATTGTGCCACTCAACCCTCAAGCTGGCGTAGCTGGTCTCAAAACTCCCTATCAAGCTCCCTACACACCACGGCCCAGACCTGATGATGGGTGACAGGTTCCTCTCCGCCCCTGGTCCCGGGGGGGTGAGCCCCACCCCCTGCGGCGGTTCCACCCAAAGGTGGCAGAGGGCCAACGGAGGAGGAGGTCCCAGGCTAGGCCCCAGACATGCTGGTGCCATGGCCAGCTGAGGTGGGACAGGTGGTTCTGCTGGGACCGGCCTTCCCATACGAGCTATGTTGTAGCAGGTTTAAGAAAGATATGGGTTAGTAACAGTCAACAGCATTCAGGATTAGTTATAACAGCATGCATAGGTATTCCCATTAACCCAAGACACCAGATTTAAAACAGTTGCAGAGCAAGCAGAACACATGCATATATGGAACAACAGTGGCTATTACAACAACATGCAGGTTTCATTGATAGCAACAGGCCACCAGTATGGGGGTATTTTAACATGGCACATGCATAGAAACAAATGTGAATATTTATAAACCAATAGGATATATCTCCCAACCAAAGTTTGGAGTGTACACATACTGATTGAGTTGTGTAATTGGGTTATTTTTGCACATATGGTAGGGGTAAGAGAGAGAGTTCAATTAACAACTAATATATCCTTGTAGTTTTCACAACATTCCTAGTCACTGCAGTGATCTGTCCCTTACATGTATTATTACAGTACCCAATGGCCTTATATTGTACACTGGTATGTTTGTAGCTTATTACATGCGTGACCTGTGTCTTACATATAGGCGTGATAAGATGCAGGTGTTAATGCAACATATTTTGAGAATTGCTCTCATACACTTTGGGTGAGATGCTAGAATGGCAGGTTTGTTTTCATATACATTCTCTGACTATGTACAGGTCTGACTATCAGTTATATGTCATTAACGGCTGCCTACATTTCTTGGATCATCACACTGATTTTTCAGGGGAAAAGGGTACCAGGCTGGTGATGTGGGCCATTTATCTGGACATGCTGGAAAGACTGGAACAGTTGAGGGATATGAATATGCATACAACTTTCTATATGAACATTCTAGCAAATTCTGTACAGTTGTTGGGTGTAATTATGCATTCTATCTGAATATTCTAACAAAATCTGTACATTTGTGGGGTATGATTATGCATACAACTTACTAGCACTCCCGAGATTCAAACCCCTGCTGTGTGTAACAAAAACATTATAGTTAACATCACAGTACACTGTGCTGTCAGGGAATTGTTGTGAAGCTTTCTAATGTTTTCTGTCTAAGTCTCCCACAGTTGTACAATATGACTGACCTCTTGGCACTTCCAACATTGTTATACAGAACTTCATACACATTTTATCTGCATACCACAGAGTGGATAACACTGCTTAATACAACAGTACTATTTCTAGAATGCAATAGTACAACAACATATGAAAGAAGAGTAAACAGGAGCACTCCAGAGGTTACACCTTTATTCACAGAATATTACACCTTTATTTATACTGGTACAACACTTTCTAAGGCTCTTATATTTATTTTTTATGACAGTATATGCAGAATAATTACTAACCTGCCTCACGACACAGCCTTTGCAACCTAGCATCATGGGCTTGCTGGTACGCAGTCCGCTCATCTGCAGCTGTCAGAGAAATACAGTGATATTTAGCCATACCTATCCATAGTATACACAACCTAGGCAATTATTAACTACTTAGTAGAATGAGTACTTATTCAGTACTAGGCATTAGGCATCAGCCGAGATTCCTGGATCCACTGTTCCAGTACATTCCCCCTCTGCCACTTTAGGTCAGCATGGTGGTGCCTGACCTGCTCACCAGACTGGGGGATACCTGTGGCACTGGTGTGGTCATGGGCGAGACTGTCCCAGGCCTCCGTTTTATACTGCGACCCCTGGTACTGGCTCTGCTCATGGTTTTTGCCAGGAGCCATACCATGATTTTTGACTCTTTGATGCCCCAGCGTTGCACTCTAAATCAAGTGCCTTCACCCACTCCAGCCATTCTGCCTGCATTAGGAAGCTACAACTAGTTAGGGAAGTACTCCTGCCTATGGGGTTTAAATACAGCCAGTTTCCCGCACTTTTCCGTAATTGGCCGGTTTAGAATAGGCTAAGCTATGGGCACACCTGCTTACCTAAGGTTGGCAGTGCTTAAAGAGGTATACCAATAGGCAGATTGAATTGGCTGCCCTACACATTGCTTACACTTACTAAGCTGAACTGTGCAGTGCTTAGCATTGCTTAATAGTTAATTAGCATGATATTAGCTTTTTGGCAGTGATTTATTATTCATTACAGGTTATATATGTGTCTGGTATCCATGATTCATGTGTACATACACTGTATGGGGTCCTGGGGACTTTTACATTTTATTACAATAACACCTCACATCTGTGCTTACTGCAGTGCTCCAGTTCAAATATTTATGTGATGTAGCTGGGTATACAACATAAGGCTGTATAGAAAGTCCTTTCACATGTTCAGTTTGTTTTCCTATGGAGAAGTTTGTTTATTAAAACCTCAGTCTTATGTACTTGTGTTGGCTTAGTGGTTAAGTACTGTGACTGAAGAGAACAGGGTCCTGGGTTCATAACCTGCAAAGCCTGGTTATTTTTTCTTGCCCAGAATGGCAGCTGATGCATACTGAGTGATCAAGGCACTTTTGAGCACTTGTACGCAGGTTTGCGTGGCATTGCACAAGGGTAAGCAATGCTAACCTCCAGTTACATATGCTTACAGAGAGTTAGCTTCAATCTTGCTTCACCTGTGTGTGCATTGCTTACCCCAGTGCAAACGGCCTTAAACCTGCTTACTAGTGCTTAAGAGTGCTTACTACCGCTTACTAGTGCTACATTTTAGACAGTAATAGTGTAATGGGTCTTAGGGAGGAGGAAATTTGAAAAAATGTATGGAGTTAAAATTCATTAAACAGTTTACCTTCCATTTGTATCTGTGATACTGTATGGGTCACGTGATTATCTGTGGACTTTGCAACATTATGACACTGACTCCTCACATCTAAATTAAATGCAGTATTGCAGTTCAGAAATATATGTTATTTATCAGGTTATGTAATAGAAATATTTATCATAACAAGTGATTTGGAAGGGAAAATGGAATGCGCTGCAGTGTGACTCGAACCGGGAATGACTGCTTGTAAGGCGACTGCTCTGCCAACTACACTACTGCTGTAATGCTTCATTTGCATACATCTTGCTTTTTATCCTCTTTCTGCTATTTAACCTGTACTAACCATAGCTGAGTGATGGGCAAACCCACACACCTACAGTTAAACTCCGTCCATTTTATTAAAAAAAAAACTTTTATTTTTGTTCTTCGGTATTGCTTTTATACATGTGGGGGGATGTCGCTGGGGATATACATACATCTAAGAGCAGTCTCACTCAGTGTTTACTATCATTATGCAGTCCTTCATTGCAGGGGCATGTATATTGTGAGAGCTCTGCTCTCAGACGCACCCCCTGCACTCATCCACACTCCGAGTAGGATTAGGAGCTCAGGCAGAGTGCCTTCATTAATATGCATGGTGCACTGCCATCAGGATTTTAAACGGCCGATTCCATGCATGACTTCATGCACGGAAGGACAATGAATTTGGGGGACTGTTGTTTAATTTGTGCAACTTTATGCTGCTAAACATTGTCACTGTAGCAATTACATGCAATTTCACTGTGAAAGGGCTGATTTAAATTCACAGAGATTATTTTTTTATTTCTGGTGAAAGTTTGTTCTGTAGAGCTGGGCCCAATTTTGTAAACACTCATTCTCCTATGACTGTTTCCAAAGGGGGACAATAAAGTGTGATCACATGTTTTTGACTGTTTATTGGAGAATAAGTCTGTTGATTGAGGGGGAGTTTCCTCTTAAGTGGAGGGCAGTAGCTATCAGTTAGAACCTTGAATATCAAGGTGCCTATTAGATAAGTTGATAGGTGGTCAGTTTAGTGGTTGAGAAGTTAGTAGTGGTAAGTGATACTGTCTGCAATTAGTGCAAACCTTCATATTTTGTTTTCTGCTATCTGAAGCCTATAGGTATTGTAGTTTGAATGGAAAACAATACATGATGGTCTATATTCCAGTTTGGGAAGAATTACATTTTTGCATAGAGCTATGCAGGCAGCTGGGGAGAGGAGATTAATTGTTTTGTAGAATAGTTTTAGTATACTAGGACTTTGGTAACTATATTATCAATGTGAAATTCAAGTAGGGCTCAAGTGTGAGGCCTATATATATTTGTATTCAGATACAATGGGAGTAAAGTTATTTTAGTTATCTGTTATTTTTAAGCAAGGTAATTATGAAAGCTTATTATTTATTTGTTTCATGATCAGGTGGGTGGATATGTTGGTGGATCCATTAGAGAATTTTCATCGATAGCAAAGATTGCAATGTAAAATAAGCAATAAAGGAAACAGAAACAAAATAGATGCCAGTTTTTTCACTGCTGAACTGGGAAACTGAAATATCATGGTTGCCATAAAAATTTTATGTTTGTTCTTCTTATTTATTTAGATTCACTGCTCTAGTGCTTCCATTTTCTATGCAAACATTATTTGCTGCAGTGAATCTTACAGTAACACAATCTGCACAATGGAATGTACCTGCTGCTACCTTTTGGAGCTCATTTCGGGGCTCAGAGCACAGACAGACAACACACCCACTCTTAAAGTTACTGGTTTCTGACAACTAAGGGGAGTAATTCAACATTATTATTAGTTTGTGCAACTCTTGTCTGTTCCTTTTGGAGTCAGGTTCCAGAAGAGGAAGAAAAATCAGAAACTTAGAAATCTTGCTCCTGTGAAATGGGTAGGGTATAGCTTTAGTACTAACAATATTACATTTGATTAAAGGGAAACAAGGAGTGCTAAACAATATAGTACAGATTATCAACATGGCTGCTGAATATGATACATTAAGTACAACTGTATTGTGGGTGGGCAAATTTGCGTACATTAGAAGTGCAATTTTGTCTGTGAATAAAACAGGTGAATTCTTTCAACTATAAGAAGTGTCTGTCACACAGCGTGAAAAACATCTCCTGATCTGCTTACAGAGATACAGCTTTTAGCCCTCTGCACTTTAAGTGCAATAGAACAACAGTGGCAAACCTCTTGAATATTGTACCTTTTGTTTGCTGTGCTACTGTCTATACAGGCATGAAAAGAAACATGATCAAATGGGGAACAGAATTGCTTATTATGGAACAGGACTCTTTGAAGACATCATTTCATACAGTGCACACCCATTGTCTATAATTATATAGTACATGAACTGTAAACAACATGGTTTACATATCCTTTAGAGACTAAAACAAATATTTTCATTAAGCTAAGTTGACACACTAAAGGAACTCAGCTACTAGCTTCCTCAAAGAATCTTGTCATCCCTTATGTTGTTCGTGCTGCACAAATCCCTGGCGTAAGACAGTAAAAGAAAACTGTTTAGATTCTACACTAAAGAACACTTCTCTAACTTTACATTATAGGTGAAGCCACAAACTAATTGGCTCTGTAATGTGGTATATTTGATCTCAGCTTTAACTAAAATCATTGCTAATACCAGGATGCATTTACAAAACTGCTGTTTGTACTTATTTATTTAAGAACGTTTTCCTTTATGGTCCTCTATTTTTGACATACCTTAGGGTTTGACCAAAAATTAAGTGGTCTGACCCATTTTACTGTATTAACTATAAATTGTCTATCATTTCAGATAATTTCACAGCCCGTATTAGTATGTCCCATTCAAAGCATCTCTCATTCGTAAATCACCATCATCCTGTTTACAATGTTTCATTTAATTCAGACTGCACTATAACCTGTTCAATTCTGTTCGTCAGGTTTAGTATTTATTTATTTGGTTTTATTTTATCATATATAACAGTAGTGATCTAATCGTTTCAGCTAGTAGCTCATTGGCAGCTATATTTCAAAGTAAGTTTGTGAGCTATAAAATCAGACTTCACCTTTGCATCATCAGGCGATTTCAGGCCAAGCTATATTTTTAAAGAAAGGATATGAATAAAAAAGACTAACAGAAGTATGTACTCCCTTCCCAAGGCAAGAAGATTTCTGACAAATGATATCTGAGTGTGCTCAGCCTGTGTGGTACAGATCCGTTCTCCTTGCTGTAACTAAATTTCCAGTGTGTATTCATTCCACATGCTTTACAATAATGCCCTTATTACTATTTCCTAAATAGGACATAACAGGTCTTTTCAAGGCATCCGCCACCATTTCAAGGAGGAACATTTTACTTTTCCCCTCAACCACCCACTACCCCCTCAGTTTTGAAGAGGAACTCCTCTCATTTCTCATCACCCCTGATAGTTATTCATAACAGTATTTATGTATTTGATGAGATACATTTCTAATGTCACTTCTAAGATTTTTTTATCTTAGGTATTTCCTTTTTACAACTACTGTGCCATCCTGTTCATCTGTCACTGTACCTTGCCATTGTTAACATTTATACAAAACCATGACCCCCAGGACTTTTGTAATATTTCAGACAGGTATTCATCAGTGGTTTGCACAGTAGTTTCAATACCTCATTTCTTCTGAAAAAAAAAATCCACGTTTACAATCTTCTAACATGGCCTTGACGTTTTCTAGAGCCTGCTCACACTGTGTGGCCAGTCTGAGGTAGTCTGTGAATGTATTCTTTAGTCATGTTTCTAGTAACTCAAGGCTGTCATGTGTGAATTTCACTTCATCATCTGCTGTACAGCAGTTGTTTTTGATAATGTTAATCATATATTTTTTTCCTTGATGTTCTTTTTCACTTTTTATTTGGCTGAACTTCAGTTAAAAAAATCAGAACTAGCAAGTTTTTCAAAATTCCTCTTTCTATTTCTATTTTTTTTTTTTTGTTAAGCTTACATATCATCTTTTTTTCTTACTGATTCTGATGGCCTGTACAACCACACATATTTTATTTTGTTTATGCTCTGTTATTTATTTAGCAGTTTGGTTGTTAGCCACAACCTAGTAAAGACAATTGTAAATGAATGAATGACATCAGACGTACAATTTGAAGTATTGTTTAAAAGAAATGAGTTGAAGTAAGGCACTGAGTTGAAGTAAGGCACTGCAGTGGTCTATGAGAAGAGGGTTATGCAATAGTGGGATAACAAGAAAAAGTAACTATTTGGCTTATCAGAACTAAGACTGCTTGTTTGATTGCAGGTGACTCCATGACAATGACAAAGCTTCCAGTCTGCTCCAACAATAAAGCAATAGACGCTGTTTTGATGTGTTTCGAGTTTCTGTATGTTTCTGGAAGAGGTGGAGCTAAAAATCAGTAGGAGGTTCTCAGGAGCGGGCAATAACATTGCCTACTGGAAGTTTGCCCTGTAAGGTTATAAGGTTACAGATGCTATGACTTGGAAGGAGAAGTGACATAATTTTATCGTTCATGTTATGGATGTAAGTGGATTAAGCCGGGCCTAAAAATATTTTACAAACTGCACTACTTTCAAAGGACCATCACTTGGACTGGTGAGGTTCCAATTGCTGTTGCATATGTTAAGGAACTGGAAAACATTGTACTGGTTTTGTCAAGACTAATTTTGAGCTCCTGTGCCCTGACACATTTGAGGCAGGAGTGGGCTAGGAGGTAGATTAGTAGCAGGCACCGACTCAGTGAAATGGGTATTAAATAGTCTAAGGTGAACCACTTGATTCTGAAAATTATGATCATATCTCCACGCAAGATGGTGTTTTGTGCCCTTTTGGGACAGGATGTGGGGATTAATGCAGATGGAAATAGGAATGATCCAAGGAAAGATCCTTGATAGGTACTAGGCAATTAAGAAAGAAAAGACTGTGATGGAAGACAGTTTTGAAGAATCTACTGTACAAATAATTAGACACCAGTTTAGAAGATGAAATAAAGTCTTCATTCAGTATGAATACAAATTTTAAAAACAGTTCAGGAGTTTGAGCAGCAAACAGCAAATAAATTACTTTAATTGTCTTTTGAGTAGACTTACTGTAATCCAAAACTGAATCTTACATCAAGTCCAATGTGGTAGCCACAAAAAGACACCAGCTGTTGTTACATTCCCATGCAAATGGAATATGTTTTAAATCCACCAACGATGAAAGGAAATCCACCAATGAATGATCCAATGTCCATTAAAACAAAACTTTATTATTAACACCACCAAAAAATAAAATAAAGTAAAGCATGAGTGCTGGTTTAGTGCTTTCGCCCTAATAAAACATTTGGACTTCTTCCTCAGAACCTGCTATCTTTTAGCTTTCACCCATTTTTATACCCTATAGTTAATAAAACTTAGTTAAATAATCATTTCATGGTCTGTTGTTTCTTAAAGGTATATTACACAATGTGCATAAACTGCATAAATGAATTAATACAAAAAAATAAAAATGCAACAATGTATGTGAATATGTATATAAGTGACCAAGTAATATTTTACAAAGCACTTCTTTGTCACTGTGTAATAAAAGCTCCTAAAAGCACTTGAAAACAATGTACTACAACAAAACTTATAAATAAAGTAAATAAAACTCCTGGTGTCACCAGGCAGTCTCCCATCCAAGAACTAACCAGGGATGACACTGCTTAGTTTCCAAAGTCAGCCATTTCAGAATAGTGTGGTTACAAGTGCATATTTTGAAAATGTATTCTTAAATTAATTATTTGTGTTAAAAATCCAAAACTTTTGAAACAATAATCTTATAAATCTAAAAAAATAAAATTAATATATTTTTTTATAAAAGTTTCATCATGATTGGAAAAATTTAAATAAAGACTTCATGAATTTTTTTTTACAAGTGTCTGAACCATATTCAATACACTTAATATAACACTCCAAACAATTCTCATAAATCCAATACTTTTGTTTTTAACACAGGTATAAAAGAAAACTTTCTGGTTTAAAAGGCCATGTTTGTGCTTGTTTCCTGCCTTTCCTGTAACTAGTCTAGTCAAGATACAGATTTGCTGTATCCAGGACTGTTTGTAAGCTTCTGAGCGGTGCCAAAAAGTCTGCTCTACCATTTATGCCTTAGATCTGCTAGTTCTCTCCTCTCCTCCACTTTTACTAGCTTATTAGTCTAGCACTTTACCAGACTTCTTATAGCAATTATTGTAGTACACAAAAGTCCTACCAGCACTAAACGTTCTACAAGGAAACCGCTCCAGTACTTATTAATGCCCGCCCCTCCAGACATGTCTAATAATTCCCTGTGCTTTCTCCTATTAACCTGGTGAACTTGGGCATCCTGAGGCAATGTAGCAGCTGCCTCACGTACACTGAAAACCCTCTCCTCTTACCTCCTAACACTCAGACATGTGAGAGATGCACTTATATATCCAAATTGGAAGCCACGCACTCTCCAGCCAAGACTGGAATAGCTGGTCAACACTTGCACCACACGACATGGAACACATAGCTCTCCAGAACACACACCAGCACTGCCTTCACATAAAAACACAAACCACACACCCACCTTCATGGAGGCTCTCAATAAAAATCTAGCCAAACAGCAGAGGCCTCCAAGGCAGAAACACACTTGACCACCACAACTCAGCACTAAACACGAGACACATAACTCTCCTAAACAGTGTGCCACTCAACCAAAGCCCCTAAGGCAAAACAGCATGCCCAACACACTAGTCATAGGTGACTCGAAAGTGAGGCACACTGGTGTCCCACTCGCTAGGTTGAATAAGGAGAAAGTAACAGTCATCTGCCTGTCAGGTGCCAAGATCTGCCACATAATGCATGCACTCAGGTCCCTCAACAACAGGTACAAATATAACTCTGTCATTGTACATTACATATGGGTGTGAATGACCTGAGACGTACCTCCCTGGACTACATGAAAAGAAACATGGAGGAGCTCTCGGGTTATGTAGCCCAGGTGGGTATGAGCCTAGTCCTGATCAGCATCCTACCATCACCCAGAATGATACCACAGTACAAGCAGAAAATGACTGATTTCAACAATTGGCTAAGTTTCTGGTGTCATTCCAAGGGGATCCAGTATCTGTCTGCCTGGGATGACATGATTGACAGACCTCGATGCTTTGCCAGAGATGGCCTGTACCTTTCACCCCTGGGCTTCTGGATACTGGCCAAGGCTCTTGCCACCCCTATAGTGCCTTTTTTAGGCTGTGTTCCAAAGACCAAATTATCACCGTTACAGCCATAAACAAATGCAATCTGAGGGTCATGCTGCTCAGTGCTAGAAGTCTAAATCTCAAAATGCACTTGTTCGAAGCACTCCTTAAAACAGAGCTGCGTATATTTTTTTGGTTTTAGAGTTTGTACTGTTAGTTGTTGCTTAGATCTCTGTTGAAACTGTTTTGTCCCACCCTATTTTTGGTTTGTAGTTTAAATTTGGTGGCTTTTCCAGTTGCCCGCCCTACTGTAGATTTGATCTGGGACACTCCCCCAGTCCCATCTCTTTACCACATTCTACCTAATAAACTCTTTCTACACTTGTTTTTAGTCCTTTTTAATTTAAGTGCATTTTTTAAACTGTGTTTGGTCTAATATTGCTACATACTCAAGTGTGCTAGCTTGCACTGCATGTGAATTGTTTTTACTACTGTTTTTACTACTTTTCTGTAAAAAAAAAAAAAAATGTAAGCCTGTTTCCTACATTTCCTGTAACTAGTGCTCCAGATATAGATTTGCTGTATCCAGGACTGTATGTAAGCTTCTGAGCCCCCCCAAGCCTTCTTGTGTTGGAGGGAAGCCTTCTAGCTTATCAGTGGGAGTGGTAAGCACTAGGTAACCTGTCTACCACATAAGGAGTGGTTCTGGCCCAGAAATTGTAGTTATTGGCTGTTTGGGAAATCTCTTCCATCTCTCTCTCAACTTTCTGATTAGAAAGCCTGCATTTGCACTTGTTTCTGTCCTGTAACTCATCTAGTGCAGATACAGATTCTTAGTTTTAGCACTTAAATTTGCTTATCCATGCTCAGCACTTGTTCAGAACTTGTAAGCACTAAATAAGCTACTAATTACTATAGCACTCAATCTTCCTCATTACCTAGAGGAAAACAGTTTTTGTACTTACTTTTCTCACTTGCTTAGAGAAAACAGCTCTTGTACTCACTTTCCTCACTTATCTAGAGGAAAATAGTTTTTTATTCGGGCATGTCCAAGGGTCAGCTCCCAGTGTTCTCTCCTGTCTATCTGATGAATCTGGGCATCTTGAGGCAATGTAGAAATTGCCTAATGTACACAGACAACCCTCTCCTCCTACCACCCAACACTACAACCTGTGAGAGATGCACTTATCTAGCCAAACTGGAGGTAAAGCTCTCTCCAACCAAGACCGAACTTGACAGTCATGAGGAGAAGGTAAACATTTGTACCACACCACACTCATCACATAGTCTCACACAACCAAAATCCACACATAGTAACACAAAAACATTCGCGGAGGCTTTCAATAATAATCTGTCTAAACAACAGACACCTCCAAAGCAGAAACGCAAGCAGCCTCCATCCCCCAACACAACCCAAATGACACATAGCCCACAGACTCAGTGTGCCACTCAACCACAGCCAATAAGGCAAAACAGCGTACCCAACACACTAGTCATAGGTGACTCTATAGTCAGGCACACTGATGTCCCACTCACCAGGCTAAACAAGGAGAAGGTTACTGTCAGCTGCCTGTCAATTAATTAATTACACTCAATTAATAAAACTCAACTAAAATTTTTTTAAAGATAAAACATCATTAAATGAAACTTTGTCAATTACATTCTTTGTTCAAACCATTAGGTTGTAAAGTATTATACTTGATGATGAAAATAGATTCCTTTTTCCTAAGTAAATGCTTTAACATTTCTACATTTCCAAACTGCTGTAAAACCTGCTCCAAAACTGTTACTTTCAAGTTGATTATATCACCCAAATGTACTTTATTAAAGTGTTCTGCTATAGGACTTATGCTTTTATTTTTCTTAATATCGCTAATATGTTCTTTTATTCTCTCACTTAAACTTCTTTTAGTTTCACCTATGTAGTATTTATTGCATGAACATCCTATAGCATAAATAATCCCTTTACTAGTATATGTAAATGCTCCTTGTGTCTCAAATTTTTTTTGAAATTTTCAGAAATGTAGAAATGTTAAAGCATTTACTTAGGAAAAAGGAATCTATTTTCATCATCAAGTATAATACTTTACAACCTAATGGTTTGAACAAATAATGTAATTTCCAAAGTTTCATTTAATGATGTTTTATCTTTAAAAAAAATTTAGTTGAGTTTTATTAATTGAGTGTAATTAATTAATTGAAGGTAATTATGTGATGTTAATATATGAGGGAAGTCATAGAAGAGAAGATTTTACTCTGTAAAGGCTGATTGTGGCCGAGGCGCTAAGAGATTTTTACTTTGGAATAAAAAACGTTTAGTCAACAGAAGAACAAGATTCTACTGGTTCTTTTTTTTTTCGGATTGTGGTATATGACTCTGTCATTGTCCATGTTGGTGTGAATGACCTGAGACATACCTCCCTGGACTACATGAAAAGAGACATGGAAGAGCTCTCCGATTTTGTAGCCCAGGCAGGTATGACCCTAGCCCTGAGTAGCATTCTGCCATCGCCCCAAATGATACTGCAGTACAAGGACAAAATGATTGACTTCAACAGTTGGCTAAGATTCTGGTGTCATTCTAAGGGGATCCAGTATCTGTCTGCTTGGGATGACATGGTTAACAGACCACAATGCTTTGCCACAGATGGCCTGCACTTGTCGCCCCTGGGATTCCGGATACTGGCTAAGGCTCTTGCTGCCCCTATAGTGCCTTTTTTAGGCAAAGTTCAAATAACAAATTCACCACCGTAACAGGAACAGGCAAGCAAAAATTGAGGGTAATGCTACTCAATGCTAGAAGTCTAAATCTCAAAATGCACTCACTCGAGACACTCCTTAAAATGGAGAACATCGATATCTGTGCAGTGACTGAGACCTGGTTCAAGGCTTCAGAGAGCACCCCTGCACTACCAGGCTATAACTCATACCACACTTTTCGGCCATGTAACCTGGACCGAAACACCAAAGGCAGAGGTGTGTCCATATTCATTAAGGATATCCACACCTCCAGGCTAGTTGCTCTGCATAATGCATCCGAGGTTATCCAAGTGCAACTCACTCTGGGCAAAACTGCAGTCCAAATTGTAGCTTGCTACAGATCCCAACCATGCCCCAGGATTCCCACTCCTCTTTTCTTGATGTACTGGAAAATATTAGGGTTCAACCAAACACCCTAATAATGGGTGACTTCAACTACCCCACCATTAACTGGGAAAACTACTTGTGTACCAACTCCTTAGCTCAACGCTTTCTGGAATTCATAAACTCCAATGCCCTGGATCAACTTATCCACACCCCTACCAGGGGCAACAATATCCTAGACCTAGTCATTACCAACATGACTGACCGGTGTTCCACACCTGAAGTCAACTCCTCGTTGGTCCGATCCGCCCATAAGCTAATCACCCTTGATATCCACATCCCGCCCCCATCCCCCATTAAGGATCATGCTTCTTAAGACAGAAGTGGTGAACTTCATGACACTCATGCAGATGGACAATACAGTTACAACTGCTGAATCCTACACAAATGCACTCTATAAGCACTTACACGAGTGCATGGATCATGCTATCCCAAACAGAACCAAGGCGCTATCCTCCAAAAAAAGCAAGCCAATCTGTTGGTCCCCTGCCATAAACAAACTGTACAATAGAAGGAAGAAACTGTTGCAAAATAGAGTAAAATCCCGTGAGTGGAGGAGCTCCCTCTTCAGCCTCAGTAAGAAGCTGAGATCCCTTATAAGATCCTCCAAAGCTAGCTACGAAAACAAAATCGCCACTAATTCTATGGACAACCACAAAGCATTCTATAGCTATGTCAAGAATGTCGATGGCAACACCCAGATCTGCTCTGAGTTACAACACAAATGCACAAAAATTACAGAACCAACTGATATTGCCAACATCCTGGCAGATAGGTTCAGTGCTAACTTTACCCCCCCTCATCCCCTAAAGGGCCCATATCTATACAGGAAGAATGCAGAGTCCCTGTGATCACAGCTATGCAGGTAAAAGGTGCACTCTCTAAAGCCAAAAACACAGCATCCATGGGACCAGACAACATCCCAGGCTGCATTTTACACATCCATCAGAACAAACTGGCTCCCCACTTAAGCACCATGTTCAATAATATAATTGCATCAGGCTTTGTGCCCACTGAATGGCGCACAGCAACAATTATCCCACTCCACAAAGGGGGAGACACCACTGATCCCGGTAACTATCGACCTATTAGCCTGACGAGCCTGGACTGCAAGGCCATGGAACGTATCATCATGAAACTCATAAACAAAGACACTGGTAACCTCCAAACTCTGGATCCCACCCAGTTCGGGTTTGTGTAAGGCAGATCATGTCTCCTGAACCTGATCGAGTTCTTTGAGGAAGTCACCAAAGCCGTAGATGAGGGTAAGGTGGCTCACACAGCCTATCTTGACCTCGCCAAAGCTTTCAACACCATCCCCCATTCTGGAATTATAGCTAAACTTACTAAACTAGGTATAAATCCCTACGTTACAAGATGGGTTGCCAACTGGCTCACTGACAGAACCCACATTGTAAAAGTTGCAGACTCCAAATCTGACCTCAAAGCAGTGACAAGTGGAGTACCACAGGGTTCCATCCTGGGACCTCTCCTGTTTGGTATCTACTTCTCTGAAGTACAGGCTAACACAGAAGGCCTCTGGCTAATGAAGTTCACAGATGACTGCAATTTAGGAGCCATAGTCAAGTCTCCAAATGATGTGGACATTCTACAGAAAGGCCTCGCTGAGACAGATGCCTGGTGTCAGAGCCATGGCCTCAAGCTCAATGCCAAAAAGTGCAGTGTCATCCCCTTTGGTAAAAATTCTGTACCCATGAACTACCACATAGGCAGCAATCTACTTAACACCGAATGTGTGATAAGAGACCTTGGGACCCAGGTGGACAGTAGTCTCTCCTTTGATAGTCACATCACCACTGTAGTCAGGAAGTCCTTCTACGTGGCACACCTCATCATAAAAGGGTTCTCATCCAGGAAAAAAGAGGTCATTGTTCCCCTCTACTCGACACTCATTAGACCCATTATAGAGTACAATGCCCCTTTTGGAATGTACCTCACAAGACATCTGCAGCAGCTGGAAAGGCCACAGAAGTACCTCACAAAAAGGATTACTGGCCTCAGACAAATGCCCTACACTGACCACCTCAAAAAACTCCAGCTTTACTCTTTAGTATATCACCTACTCCGAGGTGATCTCTGCCTAACATATAAAGCTATGTCAAACCCAGAGCTGTTGGACATGCTACACCTAAAGAAATCCCAATCCCTCCGAGCTACATGCTCTAGGGACCTAAACCTTGTCACCACAATAAACAGGACATGCTGGAGGGATAGATTCCTGTCCTAGAGACTTCCCATACTCTAGAACAGGCTACCCATCTATGTCAAACAAAGTTCTTCATTAGCACTCTTCAAGAAAAATCTTGATGAGTGGATGGGAAATAGGAAATACATCTCGGGGATCACTTCTGTGCCTCTGCTCGACAGTGGCACAGGAAAATAACTTTCTTGGGTGGCGTAAGCCAGGGAACCTTGTTGGCCAGGCTTATGTAGGCCCTTGGGCCGATAGCCTAGTACCTACCTATGAACCTATGAACCTATGAGAACATCAGCATTTGTACTCTAACAGATACCTGGTTCAAAGTAGCAGAAAGCACCACTGCACTACCAGGCTATAACTCATGCCTCACTTTTTGGCCCCAGAACTTGGACCAAAGCTCCAAAGGTGCTGATGTTTCCATAGTCATAAAGGATGCACACATCTCCAGACTGGCAGCCCAACATAAAGGATCAGAGATACTTCAGAAGCAGCTAACATTGGGTAAGACAGCAATTCAGGTTGTAGCCTGCTATAGGTTTCCAACTATGTCGCAAGACTCACACTCCACATTCCTAAGAACCCTGGAGAATATTAGAGTCCAGCCTAACACTCTCATACTGGGTGACTTCAATTACCCCTCCATTAACTGGGAAAACTACTCATGTACCAATACACTTGCCCAACGTTTCCTGGAATTCATTAATTCCAATGCCCTGGACAAGCTCATTCTTATGCCCACTAGAGGTAGAAACATCCTTGACCTGGTCATTACTAACATGGGCGACCATTGCTCTACACCAATAGTCAATTCCTCCCTTGTTAGATCTGACTAAAAACTAATCACCTTGGAAATCAACATCTCTCCCACCCCACCCCCCTGCAAAGGTAACCATCATGAAAAACTTCTCGAAAGCTAACTTTGGGCTCCTAAAACCAAGGGTGGCTAACTTCACGACAGCCATGCAAATGGAGAATAGTTGCATGTCTGCCAAATCATACAGCAATGCACTGTACAAACACGTACACAAATGCATGGATCTCACCAGACCCAATAGAACCAAGATGCTCTCCTCCAAAAAAGGAAGCCAATCTGGTGGTCCCCTGCCATAAACAAAGTCTACAACAGAAGGAAGAAACTGATCCACAATAAGTTGAAGTCCCAAGACTGGAAAAACTCCCTTATCAGACTCAACAAAAAGTTGAGATCCCTCATCAAATCATCTAAAGCTAGCTATGAAAACAGAATTGCAGCAGATAGTACAGACAACCACAAGGCCTTCTATAGTTATGTAAAGAATCTCCACGGCAATACCTAGATTTGTTCTGAGCTACTGTACAATGGTACCTCCTATACCGAGCCGACATATTCAGTGTCAACTTTACCCCTCTTCCCTCCCAAAGGACCAATCACAATGCCAGTAGATTGCCAGGCACCCAGTATTACTGCTGCACAGGTAAAAACAACACTGTCCAAGGCCAAGAATACAGCTTCTATAGGATGTGATAATATCTCTGGCTGTGTTCTACATGAACTACAGAGTGAACTGGCACCACACCTGTGTGCCCTGTTCAATCACAGCCTCACCTCAAGCTTTGTCCCTACTGAATGGAACAGTACTACAGTCATCCTTTTCTACAAAGGATGAGTGACTACAGACACTGAGAACTATCGCCCCATTAGCCTGAAGAGTCTGATATGCAAAGCTATGGAACACATCATCATGGACCTAATAAACAAGGATATAGGAATCTCCAAATTCTGGATCCCACACAGTTTGGTTTTGTGAAGGGTAGATCATGCCTGCTCAACCTGGTCGGCTTGATTGAGTCAGTCACCAGAGCTATGGATGAAAGCAAGGAGGTTCATACAGCCTACCTTGATTCTCCACTCAGGAATCCAAGAAAAACTCACTAAGCTAGGCATCAACCCCTATATCACTAGGTGGGTTGCAAACTGGTTCACAGATAGAACCCACAGTGTGAAAGTAGCTGACTCCAAGCCAGACTGGCAACCAGTCATGAGTGGAGTCCCACAGGGTTCAGTCATGGGCCCTCTCCTGTTTGGTTTCTACTTCTCTGAAGTCCAGCCCAACACAAAGGTAATCTGGCTGATAAAGTTTGCAGATGATTGCAAGTTGGGAGCTATTATTAACTCCCCAAGTATGTTGACATCCTGCAGAATGGCCTCACTGAGGCCAACGACCGGTGTCAGAACCATGGCCTTAAGCTCAATGCCAAAAAATGTGTCGTCATCCCCTTTGGGAGAAACTTGATTCCCATGAATTTCCACATCAATGGTAGTCCACTGAACACAGAAGGTGTTATAAGAGATCTGGGAACACAGGTTGACAGCAACCTCTCTTTTGACCACCACATTCCCACTGTGGTCAGAAAGTCCTTCTATGTGGCAAATATCATTACTAAGGGTTTTACATCCAGGAAGAAAGAGGTCATTATCTCCATCTACTCTTCCCTCATTAGGCCAGTCATTGAGTACAATGCCCCATTTGGCATGTACCTCACTAGACACCTGCAACAACTGGAGAGGCCACAAACGTACCTCACAAAGAGGATCCTAGGCGTTGAACAGTTGTCCTATATGGACAGACTCAAAAAAACTCAGAATTTTCTCTGTCTCATATCGCCTACTTAGAGGCAATCTCTGCTTGACTTGCAAAGCCATGTCTGACCCAGCTTAGTTAGAAATGCTACATCTAAAGAAATCCCAGTCCCACTGTACCACACGCTCCAGAGATCTCAACCTCATTACCAGAATCAACAGGACATGCTGGAGGGACAGGTTCATAACCCAGAGATTGCCCATGCTATGGAATAGACTTCCCATACATGTCAAACAGAGCACCTCACTTGCCCTCTTCAAGAGAAATCTTGATGAGTGGATGAGAAATAGAAAATTCACCCTGGGGATCACTCCAGTGGCTCTACTTGACAGAGGCACTGGAAGCTAATGTCGCGCAGTGGCTGCTGGTGACATCAAATCAAAAGGGGGGTGCAGGAGACAGCTGAACAAGTGGGGCCAATGTGAAGGGGTGTGGCCAACTAGAAAAGGGTGGGGCTATGCTCAAAAACTACAAAAAATGGGACTTTAATTAAATACACTGCCCTGTGTGCTAAACCATCATTATGAGAGTCCAATCAAAACAAAATGAAGTGGAGAAGAAAAAATATTTCAATGCATTGATTACCTGACAGCGTACTTAATATCTAGATAGAAACAAAAAGGTTGTGAGGCATGAACAAATAAATTACTTTTTAAATACATTGCTGAAATGCCAGTCAAAATCAAGTATAAAAAACAAGCAGCACTCAACTCAAACCACTTCTTCTTGCACTGCAGTTCTAATTATAATTTACATTCCACTTTATAAAAGTACCATGTAACATGCTGAAAGTAGCAATCTCTGTGATATCCCACTTGTAAAAATACTTCTTATCCAAAAAAGACCTGCTGTCTGACAACAACTATCTACTTTTTTCATGGGAAAAACATGAACAAAGTAAAAAATGAACAGCAAACAAGAAACAAGCTTAAGATAAATTGCTTAAAGGATTACTGCAACAGGTTATTGGCCACACATGATAGATTGGCCTGCAAAGATGACTGCAAGTCTCCAACAAATTTAATGAGCTTCTGAAAATACTGTAATCCTGTCCTTTATTACAAATACTGTCATATGCATTTGAATACCTAAGCCTTATTTGTTATCTAGTTATGTAAATATTCTCTACATGGCATCAACAAAAAGGCTTTCAATGTTGATAATTCTTTAACATTATGCTTATTAAAGCTTACTTGCATCTTACAATATCAGACAAGCTTACCTGATGGTCATTAAAGCATTACTACTTAAGCACAGAGCAACAGGCATTGATCAACATGTATTTTCTGAATAATAAGAAGCATAAATGAACAGTATAAAATATGACAGAAATCCAGAACATTCTGCAAAATTAAGGACAGATGAAAAGCCACTGTAGTACTTGTATACTTGTGGTACCTTGGATGGGGGATACTCTGCACACTTACACTGCATAACTGCTCCTTGCCTTGCTTGGACACATCCAGAGTCACTACCCGGGGGAGTGGGGGTACAACAAGTATGGCACAATGTGAAATTATTCTGGCTGATAGTGATGGCCCTGACACATTTGTCATACCTCAACCTCAGAGCAAGAAATCTGGAAAAAGCCATAAATAGAAGTGGGACAAAGGCCCAGAAATAAGGACATTTTTTTAAATATTGCTCTTATAAACTTAGAAAGATAATAGTAGGTTTTGCATTAGTATGAATTTTCTGAAGGGTATGAAATCTGAAACTCAAATGTCTGTCATTATTTTAATGATTTGACACTAATTTGCCAGAAAACCACAATTTTATGAAAAACGGACATTTTCTGTCAGACTCTTCCCATCTGAAATGAATGTCTCTTCAATGTTCACATTAACTTTTATAGTAAAAAGGCTCCCTGGATAGTCTGTGTTTCTTTCTCGATGCTTTGATTTATGGCTTTTTTATGTATTTGTTGTACTGTCCTAAGAGGCTAGGAAAAGTTTAAAAGGCATTTATCATACAAGGGTCAATAGTTTTATTTTCCTAGCAAAAAACCTTCCAACTATAAGTTGGAGAAAAAAATCTACATGCATGTGCTTTTTTAAGGGTATGCCATGCTTTTTTAGGCTATTTATCTTTTTGTCTGTGCATCATTTCTTAACTGGCTTAGAAACTGATCTTCATAGATTTTTCAACTAAGACCAACTAAGACCAATAGAGAATAGACAAAAATACTTCCTTCGTTCCCTTAAAGACTCTTCTTTACAAAAGTAGAAACAGCAGGCAAAAAAGAAGATTGTGTCCAAACCAATCCAATATAAGAAGATTTATTTAAAAGTACAAGTCAGCGCTTTTGGGTAGATACCCTTCTTCAGACAGCATACAATAATTCTAAAACATCTTATATGGGTTTTAAAAACTCTCTCATTAGACAATTAAACAATTAACTTTTACATTTCACCCGCCTTTTTTTCAAGGCTGGTTTTAAAGGAACACAATTATTAAGACCTGGTACTGTGTCTGCTGTCACTAAAAATGCGACGACTTTTCACTTGTTTCCTGTACTGGTGAGGAAAAAGGAATACAAGAGAGGATGCTCAACACAAAGAGAGGTAAAATGAAGGAAAACAACAAACTGATTGTTTCTGGTTATTATGATTTCAATTCTCATAATGTTAACAATGTTTTTAATATATCTACTGTGCAACTAACACATATTCAAATGCAAGTATTGGGGAAAGGTCTTTCATTTGTGCCAAGTAAAGCATCTGTTTTGAATGATGTTCTATTGGATTTAAATCTGTTTGGTAGGAATGTTGCCTTAAACGTTATGTTTAAAGATCATAAGTATGAAGCTAATACATTCAAACAGCTAAGCACCTTTGTGCCCCCAATTAATTCAACTGTAAAAACTTTTTTAAAAACATGTGAACGAGATATCAGACAGTATTTTGAGAATATTCACTATCGTTTTAATTAATTTATTTTATATTTTATTCCAGTTTGGTGACTGGGGAGGTCCACTGGACTCGAGAGACCATTTTAAGTGGAGGCCCGGGGAGAAAAGCTCCAGATAACAAAATTACAAATAATGTTTACATTGTTAAGCTGTGAAGATTCGCATAACAAGTTACATAACATATAGAATTTTTCACATTGCTAAGTTACTTATCAAGTTGAAATAACAAAAGAAAGATTCTTTTACATTGCATACAGTATGTAGTTGTAAAAAAGTTTTATAGCAGGATGGGTAGTAGAAAGAGGAGGAATCCAATACTAGGTAGTTAAGAAGATTACAAGTAGTTATGAAGGAGAGGAAGAGAGACAGAGTGAGTGGCTGGGAGGAGATTGGTTATAATTTATAGTCAGAATATAAGAGAGAGGTTTGAAGAGAAAGGAGGTTAGCCAGGAGAGAAGGAAGGGGGGAGGTTGGGAGGTATGGTGTGAGGAATGCAGTTACATTTTCTGTGAAGAAGCAGGTAGGAGTGTAGTAGTCTTTTGAAGGTGTTTAGGTTGTCACAAGCTCTCAGAGTGGCGGGCAAGGCATTCCATTTTTTAGCTAGGGTGAAGGAGAGTAGAAGCTGACCAGCAGGACGTTTTGGTTTGTAGATGGAGATGAGGTTTTGGTGAGTGGATCTAAGGGGTCTTGGAGGGCTGTAAGGTTGGAGGATATTAGATAAAGCAGGGCAGCTGGTGGGTTGAAATAGTAATTTGGGGGCTGAGACTAATTGGAGGAAGTCTAGTTGATTGGGGAGTTCTAGCCAGTTTATAGTCAGTAGGGAGGAGCAGTGGTGGGAGGAGGCTTTAGCTTTAGTGGCAAATCTGGAGATTTTGTTGTAGCATATTTCTAGTCTGGAGGTAAGGGTGGAAGATAGATTAGTAAGCAGAGGAGCACCATAAAGAAGGGATGGGAGAAGGTAAGTCTAGTAGAGGGAGAGAGGAAGTGATTATTCCTGTAGAGTAGGCCAAGTTTTATGTGGGTTTTCTTGATGTTGAGTTGGATGTGGGTATTGAATTTTAGGTTTATCAATGGTGACTCCGAAGAGTTTGGTGGAGGGAACAATATCAATGACAGAGTTGTTGAGGCTGGTAATTTGGAATGAGTTTTTGTCAATGTGGGTGGATTTTGAGGGGGTAAATAGGAGGATTTTAGTTTTGTTGGCGTTTAGTGAGAGGTGGTTTTGGTGCATCCATTTTTCAATGGTTGAAAAGGCAGATTGAGTTAGAGTCTTAAGTTCAGTTTGATTGGAGGCATAGCAGATGAGAGTGGAGTCATCTGCATATTGGACAATTTTGGTGAAGGGAATGGCTTTGTGGTAGTCATTAATAAAGATGTTGAAATGCAGAGGGCCAAGAATGGAACCTTGGGGAACTCCTGTGGGTGTTGGAAGGAATGTGGAAGAGGATGTGCCCCATTTCACAGTTTGGGACCTGTCAGAAACATAACTGGAGAACCAGGAAAGAGTTTTAGGGGAGATGTTAAGATTAGATAGATGGTTAAGTAGAAGGGTGTGTGAGATGGTATCAAAGGCTTTAGATAGATCTAATAGAACAGATGAAACTAAGTTACCAGAATCTCGGGCCAAATTGATAGAGTGTAAGAAGGAGAGAAGAGCTGTGTTGGTGTTGTGTCCTGGGTGGAAGCCGTGTTCGGTAGGAGAGAGCAGTTGATGTTCGGTTAGGAATGGCAAGAGCTGTATGTGAATGCATTTTTCGAGAGGTTTGGAGATGGGAGAGGGGATGGCTATGGGGCAGAAGTTGGAGAAGTTACAGTTTTTGCCACCTTTGTGGAGAGGGAGAATAAAAGTGGAACGCCATAGTTTTGGCACATATGACTCAAGAAGTGATCTATTGATCAGGATGCTGATAGGGAGAGCAACACTGTCAGAGTCAATTTTTAAGAGGGAGGAAGGAATGTTGTCAGGAGCTGAAGAAAAACAGAAATAGCAGAAGGTCACTGATAAACGGTTCACAAACCACAGATAATAGCGTATAAGAGTTTAATTTCCGCTTTCGTCACAACTTCATCAGAAGTTTTCTGATGAAGTTGTGACGAAAGCGGAAATTAAACTCTTATACGCTATTATCTGTGGTTTGTGAACCGTTTATCAGTGACCTTCTGCTATTTCTGTTTTTCTTCAGTTTTTTGGATTCACTTGGCATTTTCGTTTGGTTTATGTTGTCAGGAGCATTGGTGCAAGGTTTAAGTTTGTAGTGAAATGTCTTTATGAGGTTGGTGGATACTGGTTTAAGTTCGAAAATATGGGGAGTGGGAACAGATGGGGTGGAAGCGTGGGAGGAGGTTGGTAGGGGGATGTTATTTGGGAAGGTTTTGGTTAACTCAGCAATGGAGGAGGTGAAGAAGGTAGTGAATAGTTTGGCAATATCTAGGTCAGATTTGCTGGTGTCGGGACAAGGGTTTTTTGTGGTACCAGGCTTGAGAAGGGTGTTTATAGAGTTCCAAAATTGTTTGGGGTTTTTTGTATGGTTTATTTGTAGGTGGTTGTAGTAGGATTTTATATCTTCAATGACTTGTTTTTTGGCTAGGGTTTGGAGCTGTTTGTATTTTAGTAACAGTTCTGGCTGTTTGTGATGGAGATAGATTTTCCAAGATTTGTCTCTTTGTTGCATAATTTTCTTGGTAGATTTTGTTTTGGCTTTAACCCTTTTGGTTCGTGTTGGAGCTAGGGAGTTTAGGATAGAAAGGAATGTAGAGTTGAAGAAGTCTACGGCTTCGTCAAGAGGCAGTGTTTTTAGAGGGTTCCAGTTGATGAGCTTAAGGGAGGCAGAGAAGGTGGAGGGGTTAATGTTAGTTAGGTTACGGGTATGTTGGAGGTGGTGAGAGGTTGGGGAAATGGAGGTGGCTCTGTGGGTGAATGCAGGGAGGTGGTTTCCTAATGGGTCGGGAGTGACACCAGATGTAGTGATTCTATTTGGGTGGGACACTAGTATCCAGTCTAAGATTGAGCTGGGGCAGTTGGTCTTGTTGTGTCTGGTGATGGTGTGAATAAGTTGAGTAAAGTTGAGTAGGTTAATTGATAAGGTGGGATTAGGGTGTATGATTTTTTGCCAGTCTATATTTACATCTCCCAATATGTAAGTTTCTTGTTTTATATTTGTGCAGGTACAGGAGAGGAAGTCTTCTAAGGTATTGGTGTTATTGCCAGGGGGAATATATAGGGAGATGAATCAGATACTTTTATGGTTGTTTAATTTTAGCATGCCAATTACTAGTTCAGCATTATGAAAGGATGGAATAGGATTCGGGAAAGGTGTGATAGATGATTAGAGTAAATTAGTGCTACTCCACTACCTCTTTTGTTTAGGCGGTCAGATCGGAGGCATTGAAATCCGGGTGGAGGAATTCTGAGTCAGTTATGTGTGGTTTTAGCCAGGTTTCAGAGATGGCTACTATGTCAGGTGTGTTATGGTTGACCCAGGCATGAAATAGGGTAATTTTATTAGTTAGGTTTTGGGTGTTGATGGTGAGGAATTTGAGGTCTTTATTGGTAGGTTTGTTGTTAGAACTGTGGTTATAGGTTGGAGAAGTGTTTGGTCCAGGGTTAGGATGGATGTCGCCTGCTAGGAAGAGGTATGTGAGAAGATGTATGAGTTTTTTTAGGAGTTTGTTTGGTTAGGTATGGATGGAGGGATGTGGATTTAGGTTTGTGGAAATTAGAAGGAATTTGGAAGTGTTTTAAATAGAATAGTGAGGTGGGGTGAAAGGGGGTAAGAGAGGCGGAGATGTTGTGGAAGTGATTTGAATGGTTGGGGTATGGAGGTGGAGGTGGAAGGTGTACGTGGATGTTTGTGTAAGAGGTGGCATGATACAGATGAAGTAGAATAAGGAGTGTTATGGGGGTGAGAGTTGTGGAAGTAAAAGAGGGCATTTTTGGTTTAAGATTGTTTTGAGGAGATAGGGATATGGAGGTTTGATGAAAGTAGTCTGGGCTGGAGGAATCGGGGGAGGAGTATAGGGTAAGGGATTGGAGTGGTGGAGAGGGAGGAGGTATGCTGTTGCGGGATTGGGCATTGTAAAGGGGGGGAGTAAGGGATGGCAATAAATGTAGGAGCACTGGGGTGGGTGGGAATTGGGGGTAGGGTAGGGGAGCAGAGTGAGCCCGCAGGGCAAATGGAGCGGGATAGAGCAAAAGAGCAGAACAGCCCTGCTGAAAAAGTATCAGCCACTTCAGGGAGGAACTGAGGTAAGTAAGAGAAAGTGCAGTAAAAAGGTGGATAGGAATACTAGAAAAACAGAGTAACTCTGGGGGAGAGGAGAAAAGTTTAGTGGAGGGGAGAGGAGAAAAAGTTATGGGATAGTAGACTGTAAAAGTATGTGGGTGAATGAGGAGGGAGAGAGAAAAAAGAGGAAAAGCTATTGTAAAATTAGAGTAGGAGTATGCAAAGTGGGAAGGTGCTGCCACCTAGTGGTGAGTGGAGACTAGGCAGGCAGAGAGGCTATGGGAAGATAGAATGAAGCTAGAGGCAGAGGTAAGAAAAGGTAGAGGTAAAGAGTGAGTGAGAGGGTAAGTCTCCAAAGGGATACAAAAATGGAATGGGAGGTTAGAGGTAGTGAGTTAGTGGGGGATCTTTGTGGCCTGTGGTAGGCTGCTGAGTCACAGGCTAGCATATAAGGATATTATGGTAATTGAGTTTGTATTAAAGCAACATACATTTACTGAGAGCAAAAGGTGAGGGATTCAGCACTGAGGATTCCTTTTGGATAAGCCCAAACTAGTTAGTAGGATAAGATCCAGGTGGGCCGACTTGGCTTTATGCATGGTGTCCGTGTAATTCAGAAGGTGCAGATGGACGCTCAGGATAGGTGTGATTTATTGAGAGCAAAAGGCGAGGGATTCAGCACTGATGATTCCTTTCAGATAAGGGTATTAATAATTTAAATCAAGCTGAAAGGATAGCTTTAAATACCTTAATACAAGACTCTAATATAGTAATAAAACCAGCGGATAGAAGGGGGAGGAATTGTAGTGATGGATTCAGAAGTATACATCAGATCACTAAAAACTTTACTGAATGATCAAACTACTTATGAAATGATTTCACCACTCAAAATTCAACATATTATTAAGGGAGTGAATGATAGATTAAAAAAAATTACTGACCGAACAAATATTAGAGAGTTATTTACGTTCTTTTGTATTAAACACCCAATAATAACCTTATTTAAGGCACTACCAAAAATACATAAGCATATATTACCACCACTAATGCTGCCAATCGTCTCAGGGCGAGGATGGGTCACTGAATATATTTCAATGTGGGTAGAAGCTAAGTTGAAACCATTACTGGAATTATATCCAGGTATTTTGAAAGACTCTGCACATTTTCTGTCTGAATTATATGAGACTTGTCATGATTTGAATCTTAATGACGTATTATTAGTAACTTTAGATTAAATAATTTATTCACAGTTATTGGAAATGATTTTGGAATTAAAGCTATTGAGGAAATTATGAAGGATAAAAATGTATATGATGAGAAAACCAAATGTCTGATATTAGAAGCGTTATGGTTGATTTTAGAAAATAATGTTTTTATTTGTAATGGTAGTTACTATAAGCAAAAACAAGGTATTGCTATGGGCACACCATGTGCTAACTCATACGCAAATCTGGTGCTAGCTTACTGGGAGCAGAAATATTTGCATGACACAATACATCTATGGAATGAATATGTCATGTTTTATGCAAGATTTGTGGATGATATTTTTATGTTATGGACACATAATGAAAATTCCCTTTGTGACTATGTCAAATACATGGATACTACAACTGATTTTCTAAGGTTTTCTCTTAATTTTAGTAGTGAAAGAATAGCCTTTTTAGATGTAAATGTTATTAAAAATTAGCAAGGCATTCTGCAACCACCCTTTATAGAAAAGATTGCTGGAAGTATCACTTTTTGGATGCTCATAGCATGCATCCTCAGTATACCTTTCATAATGTAGTGAAGAGTCAATGTTATACAGTCTCACCGTTATGTACAGATATTGATGTGTTTGATACAGAAATGGATATTTTGACATGCCATTTGGTAGATAAGGGCTATAAAGAAAATAAAATAGATAGGGATAGACATGAAGTGCTCTTAAATAGACAAGATAGAGCGAAACCACGGTTCTCATAAAATTCAAGGAAGCCCACAAGAACACCTTATAGATATAATAGTAAGTCTAAAGTGAATTTAAAGTTTAGTAGTAATATCTATGATATCAGTAATATTATCAAGAATAATTGGAAGATTCTTTTAAGCGATGAAGGCTTGAGAGATAGTATAGATAGAGAACCTAAATTTGTATATAGGTGTAATAATAACCTAAAGGACTTACTATATCATGAACCTGGAAAAAGGCAGAAGAGTAGATAAACGTATTCAAGGTTGGGGACATTTGCATGTAGACCTTGTAAGGCATGCACTTTGTTGAACAGTGCAGGCCACTTTGTATATCCAATCACTAATAGAAAATTTAGTTTTGATTTTTATGCAGACTGCCATACTGCAAATGTTGTCTACCTTGCAAAATGTAAACAATGTTCCAAGTTTTTATGTGGGGAAAACTAACTGCAAATTTAAAACTAGAATATTAAATCATATGTCTTCTATCAGATTAAGTGATGAGAAAAATGCATTGTATCAACATATTAAATGCTTTCCGGATCACAGTTTTTCATTTTTGGTAATGCAAATAATACAAGAAGATAAGAGGGGGGGGGGGGTGAAATTGTTAACAAAACTGAATATGCAGAGCTTAAATGGATTTTAAATTTGGCAGCAGACACAGTACCAGGTTTTAATAATTGTGTTCCTTTAAAACCAGCCTTGAAAAAAAGGCGGGTGAAATGTAAAAGTTAATTGTTTAATTGTCTAATGAGAGAGTTTTTAAAATATATACAAGATGTTTTAAAATTATTGTATGTTGTCTGAAGAAGGGTATCCACCCGAAAGCGCTAACCTGTACTTTTAAATAAATCTTCTTATATTGGCTTGGTTTGGACTCGATCTTCTTTTTTGCCTGCTGCACCAACTAAGACCAAGAGAAATGGGTCACAAGGGTAATGTGCATCTATCTATACAGATATAGATATAAATATATATTTATTTCTCTTTCTATGCACACACTCACACACACACACACACACACACACACACACACACATATATATATATATATGTATATATATATATATATCTATATATATATATATATATATATATATATATATATATAAACACACACACACACACACACACACATATATATATATATATATATATATATATATATATATAT
The DNA here is from genome assembly GCF_019279795.1 of Protopterus annectens. Lineage (NCBI taxonomy): Eukaryota > Metazoa > Chordata > Ceratodontiformes > Protopteridae > Protopterus > Protopterus annectens. The sequence goes on from NC_056732.1 coordinate 1,637,349,915, forward strand.
ATATATATATAGTGAAGAAAGCTGTGGGTTCTATTCCCACACCAGGTAGATGGATTGCTGACACTGCAGTGCAGCATATGGGGGCACCAAATTTCCCATAGTATTATAAATATCACTTTGTGTCGCCACTGAAAACAGGCTACTAGCCTAACAGGATTAACCTGGTCAATAAAGGATAAATAAATGAATAAATAATAATAATGAAATAAAAGTATATATACATAAACATAGATCAATAGACAGATATGGATCTAGTGATCCATGTCAATTTGACTAAACTTCCACAATGCTAAAGTCGCTATATTAACATCAACACATTTCTACATAATCTCAGGGATTAACCTTGGACCATACAAATTAAAAAACATGTTTTTTTGCATGAATGGCAAGCTCCCACTGAAGCCCCTACACCCACTGCTAATTACTTGAAGACTGCATTATTCCAAGGGAAAGGGCATATTCCCCAACCCAGGGGAATTGTCAGTCTCACACAGGTTTTGACCATCTGTTTTGTTTCCCAAGGTCAACTAAAAAACAAATTGACCTATGGCAGTATACCCTAGATAAATGGATAGATAGATAGATGGATAGACAGACAGATAGATGGATAGATAGAGATCTAGGCAGTTTAGCATAGTCAATCAACCAGCGTGTTTTTGGAAACCAGGAAGAAACCAGACTACCCATTCACACCCAGTGATTATGTACAAGTTACATGCAGACAATACTAGAAGCCAGGCTTGAACTCTGGAACAAATATATTACTAATGAACCAATGTATTGTCTAATTTCCAAAGTAGATTCTTGTTGATTACTTTCATCGGGATATGCTGCATTCTGTCTTATAACAAACAAATGAGGTGTTGACAGGCATTTACCACACTATAATAGTAAGAAAAAATAGCAGACCTCTCTCTTGAAGTTAACCAGCAGCCAAAGTCCAAGGAATAATACGATATAAAAGTGCAGGTCAACACCACGATGAGTAAAACGAACCTTTATTAACAAAAATATGAGCGCTTTCACGTGCCCACAACTGCACGCTTCTTCAGATGAATATATTATTTTACAATACTGTAAACTTGTCTTCTTTTTTATTTGTCTGTTCCAGAATCACTACACAAACTATTCTTAAATGGTTTCTGCAAATAATTAGAGCTGAACTACAGAAAGGTACAGAATCATACAATTCATAAAGCTACAGCAATGTGAAACACAGAGATTATTGTCAGGTCTGATGTTTGATTGTATCAATGGGTCTTCCAATGCATGAATAATGTCCTGTGTTTTTATTTATTTATTTTTTTTTTGGGGGGGGGGACTATCTGGATCTTGCTTTACTTTTTATCTTAAGGCTGAGACCATCAGATTGAACCCTATATGTTCAGAATCTAAATATACATTTTGTGTTGTGCTAAAGTGTCATTGCATATTCATATTTTGCCTATGTACTTTTTACAAATACTGAATGTATGTATTAATACTACTACTACTACTACTAATAATAATAATAATAATAACAATAAAATAGCAATAAAACCCTGCAAAATTAAATATCTTGATTATTGCTTTGCTTTTTTGTAACTGTTACTTTATAATCCTCTTTTTTAATACCTAATCTGTATATTTTAGTTATTATGAGAGTGCTGAGTTGTTTATATAAGGTATTTAATTCTGTTTATTATGAATACATTTTTCCCAGTAAAGCATAAACTAATGAAGTCGGTATATATCAGTCTTAGCACTGCAGTTCTTTTTCTCATTTGCAGTCTGTTATAAAATTGCTGGGTGGCCACAGTGGTGCAGCGGTTTGCATTGCTGCCTCACAGCAAGAGGTTCTCTGGTTCGATCCTCGGCTGGGGTGCCTTCTGTGCACAGTATGCATGTCCTCCCTGTTGTTGCATGGGTTTCCTCCGGGTGCTCCAGTTTCCTCCCACAAGCCATAGGTGGATTGGATGCTTTAAATTGGCCCTGTGCGTGTGTGTGCCTTCTGTGGAAGGTTGGGCACTGGGCTGGCAACTTGAGACTGTACAAAGCTCCACTGCCAATCATAAGTGGACAGGTGATCTGCTGTGGTGACCCCTAACTGGGAAAAGCTGAAAGAAGAAGAAGTCTGTTATAAAAGTGATACTGCCCCATTGTAATGAAGTATTTGCTATTTTAAGTCTTATCTGAAAACAGGTTTTGTCGAATTGGTAACTCTTATATACCTCTAATTTACTTACTCATTCAAGCTTTTCATTCCAATAATAGTTTCCTGGTACTAGAATAAAAGTCATACAATAATGATCACATTGAAATAAATCATGCATTAGTCTAAAGCTCAATATCTCTGCCTTGACTCTTTTCTTTTATCTTCATGCTGCATCTTCTTTTAGGGTTTTTTTTGTCTTAAATACAAATTCCCTGCCTGTATTCCCCTTGCAGCATCTTCCCTTGTTGTAAGACAAAGAACAAAATCTCTTGCAGCAGCTTCTCATTCCTGGAACCTTCCCTTGTAAAAGAAATACAAATCCTTTGCAGCCAATCACCTTGCAGTCCGATTTTCCCCTAAGTATGTGACTGCAGACATTGTAGTCTGATCCCCTTCCAGGCTATGCAGTTTGTAACCACATAGACTTCTGGGCATCAGTGTACAGATGCCTTCTCTTTGTAATCCAGACTGGGTAAACACAGTCCGGATTCGCAATCGTGTATTTTGTTCCGGAATTGCAGAGCGTGCATGCGCAGTTCATTCTGGAATCACAGCACTAATTATTTTATTTTTTAAAACTTCTTCTTTTGATTTTTACAGCTGGGAGGCTGCAGTCCTGCAGTCCGATACCATGAGCCACCCCTGATGTTGGGTGGCACGATGCCAGGGTAATCTTATGATCTAGGCTTATAAAGGCTCCAGGGCCATTAGCCTAGTACACACCTATGAACCTATGAACCTAAGTGTGTTCATTTAATCCTGGAAAAATGGTGGCATTACATCTTAACTGCCACTCCAATTCTTTCCTTTCCAGATCCAATTCCCACACACCATTCCTATTTTGCATGTCAGCTTTATCCAAAATCCCAAACTTAACACCTCTATACTTGTCACAATTTAATGTGTGCCTGTAAAGTGCATTGCTTTGATTTTTGGTTTTAATTGCATTTAAGTGCTCATAAATTCTCCTTTTAAAGGCTCTTTCTGTTTTCCCAATGTAGTAACTATCATATTGGGTATATATTCCAATGTAGACTACCCCTGATGTGTTACAATTTCCATCCCTAAGTCTCAAACTCATGTGCAGTGATGTTAAATATAACTGATTCTGTTCTAAAATATAAGGACAGATATTACATATCAAACACTTTCTGGTGACTTTGTTAAGATAATTGTAACCAAATTTTGCTGGGTGCGCAAACCAAAATTTCAAATTGTGGCCTGTTTTGTTCACAAATAATGGCTTGTCTCCTACTATACTATATATCTCATCATAAATTCTGAACATAGCCCAATTTCTAGTAATAATGTTCCCTATATCTTATAAATAGTGTAAAATATTATTTGGTCACTTATATACATATTTACATATATTGTTGTATTTTTATTTTTTGTATTAATTCATTATGCAGTTTATGCACATTGTTTAACGTACCTTTAAGAAGCAACAGACCATGAAATGATTATTTAATTAAGTCTTATTAACCATAGGGTATAAAAATGGATGAGAGATAAAAGATAGGTTCTGAAGAAGTCCAAATGGTTTGTTAGTATGAAAGTGCTAAACCTGCTCTCATGTTTTACTACTTCGTTTTTTGGTGGTGTTAATAATAAAGTTCTGTTTTAATGGACTGTGGATCATTTGTTGGCAGATTTCCTTTTATCGTTGATGAATTTAAAACATATTCTATTTGCATGGGAATGTAACACTAGCTGGTGTCTTTTTGTGGCGACTACATTGGACTTGATTCAAAATTCAGTCTTGGATTACATTGAGTTTATTCAGAAAACAATTTCTGTTTCATATGTTCTGTTGAAGTAATTTATTTGCTATTTGCTGCTCAAACACTGTGAACTGTTTTTTTTTAAATTTTTATTAGTATATTTTTGTTTGTAGGCAAAAAAGAAGGCCAGCACCAGGGACTCGAAGCAAAAAATATTTATTGATATTACCAGACCGGTTTCAGCATATAGCTTTCTTCAGTGGTTATACATGGTCAGCAGTTCACAAACTGCATTTATATGAGATACCCAATTAAGCAATAATTGACATCATTTCCTGTAAGAAGAACAAAGATGAGTAGTTCATACAATGTTTCAAAATATATATATATATATATATATATATATATATATATATATATATGAATATACACGCACAAATGAAATTCGAAAAACTGCATACAAAAATAAATAATACAATGTATACTAAATCATGAAAAAAATAAAAAATATACTAATAAATTGTAAAGCTAACTACTAAATATTCAGCGTATGCAGTTTTTCGAATTTCATTTGTGCACGTATATTCACATATATATATATTGAAACACATTGTATGAACTACTCATCTTTGTTCTTCTTACAGGAAATGATGTCAATTATTGCTTAATTGGGTATCTCATATAAATGCAGTTTGTGAACTGCTGACCATGTATAACCACTGAAGAAAGCTATATGCTGAAACCGGTCTGGTAATATCAATAAATATTTTTTGCTTCAAGTCCCTGGTGCTGGCCTTCTTTTTTGCCTACATTCAAGTTGCTTTGGCCTGTGCATCTACCGTACTTGCGAGCACTTTTTTGAGTGATTACGTTTTGGTTTGCTGGCTGTTGGTTTTGGGAGATCAGAAGCAGAAGCCATCTTTGTGGCGTGATTTGGTCGTATCTGTAGGAGAGGATTCTTCATCAAATAAGCACATGGTTATAGTTATTTGGTTTTCCTGTGAAGATTTAGGCCCTAAACAGATTTTTGGTCCAGAGTTTTTTACTCCATTTGATATGTGAAGGACCGTTTCTTCACTTGTGCATTCGCCGAGTGGAACGTAGTATTAATCGCAGTTATCTTTCATTTTTTATCGTTTCATTCTTTGGTGTGTACCAGAACATTGGTATTTGGATTTACCTATTTTGTGTCCCCAAGGTTGCGGATCGATATGGTCTTCAAGTCTGGCTGATGTCTTATGGGGCTGTTTATTCAGGTTAGCAACACAACCTTTTTTCACCTAGACTATATGTCGGTGGTGATCACTTCCAGGCATACGCATTTTTAGAACAGTTGGCCGTTTCTTATTGTTCTTTGGTGAGTTTGACACCAGATATTGGATATTATTGGGACATTATTTTCGAGACTGTGGCATTCAATTTTGGCTGATTTAGAGAGACTGGGACATTGGTCTCTTATACAATAGTACATTATCATTTACTTCTCAAGAACAGTAGGTCGCTCTTACACCTTTTTGGCCAGTTTGAAACTAGATATTGGAACTTTGTTTTTGAGACTGTGTTACTTATCTCTGGTGGACTCTGAGAGACTGGGATATTTGTTTCTTATACAGAATTACATCACTATATGTTTATTTGTTTTTACAAATGTTATTTTTATACCTTTGCATTGGCTTGTACAAAAACATTTGCGATTTACACTTTTGACAACCAGGATAGCATTGTTTTGAATACATAGGGACATCTTTTCTGGATGTTAATATTGAAAATTGGGAATAGTGATTAGTTCTTATCATTTTTATGATTAGGACAGCTTTAGACTTTCATATAAATTTTGACCTCAACATCTATGCTTGTATTTGCTTGGCGAATAACATTTAATCATTATTAGTCTGTTTGCATAGAGACTGAACAAGGTTTGATTGACAGACTATACACTTGATTATAAGTGATTTTTTATCAGTCAGGTATCAACTGAATCAATCCAGGTTTACAGTATTGCATTATTTACTTATGTATTCAATTAACATAACATGATTTCAGATTATTATACTGGTTGCCATTATAGACATTATATACATCCTTTGTATGTACAAGATTTGATATGGTGGAATTCTGTCTTTTGTATATGTAATTAGGGTACATTGTATGTGATTGTGAATAAGTATTTTTACATACTGTTTTCACTTTTTCATTGTTAAACATTTATCTATAGATACTTTTATTGGGTTCTTTTTGGCACAATCATATCAGGCCTTAGTATCATAGGTGGATTATTGACATGCTATCATTTGTCATTCTGGGACAGTTTAGTATTTTAGCTTTAGCATAGACTTGATCTTTTATACCTATGCATCATCCATGAGTATGTATCTAGTATTCATTATGGTTATTCCTATTTGACTTTTAATATTAAGCATGTTACTTTAGAATATCCTGTTTGAATCATTTACATGTACAGGGATAGAGGTCTGGGAAATATATCCTTATGGTGAATGACTCATTAGTGTCTGTTCCTCTACCAATAGTTGGTCGGTTTCAGTCTCATGCTATACATCTGGTTTGCAATATTGTGGATCCTTAGTGTCATAACATTCATATTCACTGAATAGAAGTGATTGTTTCTATTGGATCTGTAGTTATTTCAGGTGAATTTTGGTCCCTTGGCATACTGTATGCTTCTCTGTGACTTATATCTCATTTGATCAAATCTCCACTATAGTTCTTATTAGGCCACTGACTCCCTGGGGAGTTTATACTTTCAATACTTTTGAAATTTTCACATCACATTTGACTGTTATTTCCAGCACAACTTATTGCCATGGATCTTAACAAATTACTCCAAGGGTTATGCGTGGATAAGGATGACATCCAGGTCTTTGGAATAGCATTGGATAACAGCTCCAAAGAAAACAATATAAATGATCCAGTTGGCAGTTGTAGTTTTTTATTTACACAATTGGGCAAACAAATTAGAACTCTACGTAGCAATATTTGGCATTCCAGGCTTTTTAAAGCCTACCAGAATCGCAATATAACACCCAGAGGCCTAAGAATTAAACATCAGCCTCTAGTCAGTAAAGCAGATGAGACTCTTTTACAGGAATGGAAATTGGCTCAGCAGAAGGCCTCCATGTCTTTGTGAATATATTAGCCTCTTTTTATGATAGGATGGTACAAGTCAATATTTGTGATGTGCAAGAAACTTGTCATCGGTTGAAGGAATATGAAAGTTTACCAAATTTTAAGGACAATTTGAGTAAATTATCTAGGGAATTGGTGGCCTTTGAGAACGGTTTAAAGGAGAAAAAATTACATAAATTCACTAGGGATGTTGAAGATTACGAAAAAGGCAAACCTTTTGAGTCACAGAGAATTGTTAGGTTTGCTGAGGGTACCAGGACTCCTAGGAATCCCATTTTTTCACGCAAAAAAAGACCTAGGTCAATATTAAAGAAAGACATCTCACAGGGCACCACCTCTGGTGAGGAATCCTCTGCTACAGATACGGAAGTTAACCACATTGGTGATTCTCCTGTCTCTAAAAAGGGTCATAATTCTGAATTCCCTTTAGACGTAAAAGACACAGGGGGGGACGTAAGCACAGGTGTAGAATCACTAGAGGATTTTCTTCAGTCCATAGTGAAATGAACCCAGTTTTTTCAAACATACACAATATTTCTAGTTATGTATTAACATCCATTCAAGAATCTTTGTTGAATAAAGGTCTTGGTTTTATCCCCGGATTTTTTGTGGATGAGAGTGTTTTTGTTGCTGACACTTTGGCTTTTTGTTGTAAAATTAATCTGAAACTTTTCTTTGATCAACAAGATAGTGCTCAAAGATCTGCTGAATTTCGTTTTTTACCATCCAACTTTAATCCACCTATGGTCAAGCATGTTAATATATTCCAACAAGCTATTATTAAGGATTTACACCATGATATGGGTTCAGGCAATATTTTGAGACAGAATCTTAATATAGATGAACAACAGGTCTTAGATTATCTCAAATCTAACACTAACATTGTTATTCTCCCAGTGGACAAGGGTGGGGCAATTGTGATTATGGATTCCAGTTATTACTGGGCTGAAGGTAAAAGACAGTTGTCTAACAATCAGCATTACTTCCATATGTCCTTGGACCCCACTCCTAATTTTAAGAAAGCTATAGATGACTTTTTGGATTCTGCAGTAGAGGAAGGGATTATCAGTGCCAAAATTAGAATTCAACTAACAGTACGGGACCCTTGCAAACAATACTTATATTTACTACCCAAAATCCACAAATCTCTCAGGGAACCTCCCGGTAGACCAATCATCTCGGGGATTGGTTCACTTACTGAACCTTTATCTATTTATTTAACCGAGCATTTGAAGCCCTTATTGACACATATTAGGGCCAGGATTAAGGATACAACCAAATTTCTTCAAATAGTTACGGAATCCCAATTGGAACCCACTGGCTCATGTGCACTCTTGATGTCAAGTCTCTATATACCTGTATTCCCCATTGGGCCGGATTGCTGGCATTGGAATTTTGGCTTAACAGAACAAATATCTATCCTCCTGGTTTTAACACTCTTTTAGTTTGCATGGCTGAACATGTACTTACCAGGAATGTTTTTTATTTCCAAGATCAATGCTATTGGCAGATTCAGGGCACTGTGATGGGGGCATCTTTTGCCCCTATTTATGCAGACTTATTTATGGGGTATATAGAGGAACATCATCTATGATGGTATGCATAATTTATATTTACCTGAGATTGACATCTGGCGCCGTTATCTGGATGATTGTTGGCTAGTTTGGAGAGGGGGCCCAGAATATCTCCAAGAATTTGTGGAATATCTCAATTGTAACAAGTGGGGAGTTGAATTTACTGTCAATTACAACATACAAGAAATTGATTTTTTGGATGTACATTTGGAGCGTAAACCAGATCATACTCTAAGAACAACGGTTTACAGGAAGTATCTACAATATAATAGCTTGCTACATGCCTCCAGTCTTCATCCCAGACACACTATTAATAATATTCCCAAATCGCAGTTTCTCAGAATCAAAAGAATTTGCTCTTCACAGCAGGACCTTACTATATGTCATCAGGATCTCACCAACAGATTTTTAGAAAGAGGGTACAAGCAGGACAATGTTAAAACTGCATCAGTATGGGCTTGTAATCAAACGAGGGACAGCTTATTAACATATAAATCAAAACATATCAGGGGTAATCAGGATACCATCAGGCTAGTTACAACATTTGGAAGGAATACCCATCAGTTCACTCAAATTATAAATAAACATTGGAATGTACTCAAAAGTAACATACGACTTGATGATTGGTTGGGGGACAGATGTCAGTTTTCGTACAAAAAGGGAAATACCCTGGGGTCACACTTTTCACATTATAAATGGACTATGACCAAAGTGAGCATGTATCACCAAACTACCCTTTCAGGGGATAAATTAGTGGGGTGCTATCCATGTGGGCACTGCTCCTTCTGTAAACACATTTTTAACACTAAGAATTTTACCAGCAAAAATACAGGTAAATTATTTGATATCAAATGTTTTTCTAATTGTGGAAGTGAGTGGGTTATTTATTTGGCCACATGTACATGTCAAGCGTTCTACATTGGTCAGACATCCAGACAGTTCAGATGTCGGATGTCAGAACATCTGGGAGACATCAGAAATGCTAGAATGACCAATGCTTTGTACAAGCACTCACTGATTCACAAAACAGCCAAATTTACTTTTACCATTATTGATAGAATTTTTGGAAATAAATGTTTCAGAACAGGATGGCACAATTTATTGAACACCAAAGAAAACAAATGGATAGTTAAATTAGGTGGTCTCTTTCCACTAGGTCTAAATGACAAGTTATGATATTGTGTTTAGGATTATGCTGAATATTTAGTAGTTAGCTTTACATTTTATTAGTATATTTTTTATTTTTTTCATGATTTAGTATACATTGTATTATTTATTTTTGTATGCAGTTTTTCAAATTTCATTTGTGCACGTATATTCACATATATATATATATATATATATATATATATTTTTTGAAACACATTGTATGCTACTCATCTTTGTTCTTCTTACAGGAAATTATGTCAATTATTGCTTAACTGGGTATCTCATATAAATGCAGTTTGTGAACTGCTGACCATGTATAACCACTGAAGAAAGCTATATGCTGAAACCGGTCTGGTAATATTAATAAATATTTTTTGCTTCAAGTCCCTGGTGCTGGCCTTCTTTTTTGCCTACATTCAAGTTGCTTTGGCCTGTGCATCTACCGTACTTGCTAGCACTTTTTTGAGTGATTATATTTTTGTTTACACAGAAGCTCTCCTTCTGAATTCACAGTTTTCTTCATTCAGTATTAAACAGGCTTACACCAGGAGTGATATTCCAAAAGACGTGCTCAGTAGCTTAATTAGTTGTAAGGCCTATTAGTTAGTCTTTGAGCAAGTCTTTTGGAATCAAGGCAGACTTACACTAAGAGCAATACTTTCGGAATCTGGCCCATTGTTAGTTGGCACTTATGCTGAGAGCATGTCTTTTGTAATCATGCCCAATGTTTCTAGCCTAGATCCTGATCTTATATGCACTAATAATAATCTACTGTCTAACCTCTCACCATACTCAAGTCAACACAAATATGAGTCTACCCTTGGCAATCACAAGCTCTCTACTACAAAATAACAGCCAGCTTTAATTCCCAGAATGTCCGAGCCTTTACTGATTGTCCACAAAAGAATAACACAACTTTCATACAAATACTCTGCAGCACAAACAAGCCTTAAAATTAAACCCCAAAAGATGTGCATCCTGGTCCACCTCTTCTACCCAATAACCTTAAAGGTATGAGGAGATATGCATCCAGACCTGGCCCAGCCTACTCAGGAATAAATCACACTCAAAATTTTAGGCAATACAGCCTTCATTTATTTAACAACAACCTCAGAAGTATCTGCAACAAAATTCCAGAACTCCATGATGGAATTGCCTTTCAAAACACAAACAGTATTATAGCAACAGAAACCTAGCTAAAAAAAGAGATATTTGTTTGTGTCTTTCGGCTTTTCCTGGTTAGGGGTTGCCACAGCGGAACTCCGGTCCGCTAATGATTGGCAGTTGATTTTTACGTACCAGCTTGCCAGGCCTGATGCATAACCTTCAATGAAGGTACGCCTATTCACGCATGTCAACACGCAGAAGATGCTATAGCTGAGAATCGAACTGGACAGCATCTTACTGTGAGGCGACAATGCTACCGCAGCACCACCACCGCAGTATATAAGATGAGAAAATTCTGCTGCTTGACTACAGCCTGTATAGGCAAGACAGGATCCATAAAAGTGCTAGGGGAGTTGCTATTTTCTAAAAAACACATATCTTAACCTATCCCTATATTCTATAAAGCCATCAGCAGCTAAAAATGCTGAACTATTATAGTCCAACTAAAACTTAATAAACAGAAATCCATCTGTGTAATAGGAATCTATATACTCCCTGGAAACAACATTACCATAGCTGAGGATTTTTCTCTTGGGCTTCAGTAAACGGTGGCATTTTTTGGCAGAGAAGGTGAACCAAAGAAGATAATAGTCAGCTATTATCCAAAAACACAAATCACATATGGAAAAAGAAACCTTTTATTCAGAAGATAACAAAGTACTTGTTATCTTCTGAAATGTTTTTGTCTTTGGTCCTCCAAACAAGTTTTGTACAAAAATTAGTTTTGCTGTGGAGGAACTTTCTTGTTCCACTAGGTTAAGTAGTTCCTTGCTTTGAAGTAGGAAATACAAATTGAGAGAGGGTTCCAAGTCAGTGCTTCATTGTTTAATGAAATCATACTGTCTCACCTTGTTCATGGTAGTCTGATATCCATTAGCTCCTGGTTTTGTTTTTCTTAATCATGTGACATATACAGTGATTTCACTGATTGTCAATTTCTTCTTAGAACAACATTTCAAGAGTTATCAGATTTTAGAATGTAACCAGATTTCTTTTATGCTGTCCTGTCTCAGGGCATGCCTCGTCACAATGTAAAAACATGTTTTAGTTTTAGGTTAAATATAGAGCTACCTATAAATAAGACAATTAATGTGTAAACCCAATCCCAAACAATACGTGTATTCATATTGGAAAAGTAGCAATTTTTTTTTAGTCATCTTTGAAGTTAGCCTACATGTAATAGATTTGCATGGCCCAAATGCTCAATAAATTGAATGGGTATATGCAAGGCTTAGGAAATTATGATTTTTTTAGTGCCGATTTGACAATGATCTGCTCTAGAAAAGATTGCTGTTACAGCTCATCAGAAAAGTCCAACAGCTTAAATGGTGTAAAAATTTAATAAGAAATCCAAGCTCCAATATAAAGTAGTAATGCAGCAATATCAGTGTGCATAGCTATGTAGCTTGGAAGGTTCTGGTAGCACAGAGGGAAAGGGAACTGGTACAGACAAGTATGAGGCAGGAATAAATGCCACAGCTCTCACAAAAACTTATTTCTGAAAACAATGTAGCAGCTAAGCATAACAACTGCATACACAAGATACTTCAGTTGAACTTTCTAAAGAGCACTTTGTGGAAACAGATTTAGAAATGTATGTGTGTGTGTGTGTGTGTGTGTGTGTGTGTGTGTGTGTGTGTGTGTATATATGTGCACAGTCACATGACTGCAGGCAAGTGAATGCACTAGTGCAACCAAACGTTAAACGTGTGTATGTATCTAAACCTTTATATGTGTTTAAGTTATTATATATGTATTTTTCATATGTACCCCATGTAAAGCTATTTACCAATCCTTAATACCTGGGCAGAATGTGTTTAATTTTTTTTCATAGTTGCATACACCAGAGAGAGAGCAAAATATAGAAAGAATCAAGAATAAGATTTTGATGCTTTGAGGCAGTTTTGACAATTACTGGCCTACATACCCTTTCATTAAACTAGAAGCATATTTTATGTGTACACTTTACAGACAAGTAAATAAGGAGACTATAAAATCCTCAGACACGGCTATCATCCAAATCTGCATGTGTTTCCAGTTAGTATTTTATAGTCTTATTGGAGTAAGCCTAGTACTGTAGTTAATAAACTGCTGTGTGTAATTCAATACATTTGCACTTGTAGATAACGTGTAACAGTCTAAAACAGAAACAGGCTTTATGGTTTTGTAAGGACCTTATAAATGTTCGGTGAAATTTGTTAACTTCAGACCACTATTACTCATACATTTTAAGTCTGTATTTTATTACTAATGCCCTAAAGCTGTAGGAGGCATAACTGCCTATATCATCTCATACAGACCATTCCTACATTGAACTGGTCATGTGTCGTGTACATATATGTATGTGAACATCCAGAAATTACTGGTTCACTTCTGCTCACTGATAGCAAATATAGTAAGTCGCATTCCCATGAAATGACACTGCTGAATCCACTTTACTAAATAAAAAATAAATAATTTTTGTGGGGAGCAACCTCCCTGCATCCCTCATGGGGTAAACACTCCACTACCTAAACTGTAAACTAATTCCATCAGCATACAACAGTGGGGAAAAGGGCATAGTCAAGATTATTGAAAGTGGCTTTCAGCAGAATCAGTGCAGTGTGTGGTGTACATCTAAGTGTATTGTGAAGTGGCAATGTTATGGTAAGGGTTTTTCTAAGGTAAGGTGAAGTGTTAGAGTTAGTGGCAGGATTATGGCTTGAATTAGTACATATTGGTAAGGTGGTGCAAGCTTCACCCCCCTATCCACCTTACTAATGCATGTTATCTCTAAACTTACCTTAGAAACTTTTACCTGCACTGTGCCTGTGAATGGTCTGTTGTGATTAGTATACTACCTTGGTAAACAAACTAAATAAGTAAACAAAAATAAATAAAAACCCTTTCTTTAACACCACCACTATTCAAACAAATTGTGTCTGAATGTAAGTGGAAGTTTTGGTTAATGGATCACAAAACAAAACTGGTTGTTTTCTATTGTGATCTTTTTTTCCTCTCTCTCTTTCTTTTTGTAGATTTTTCTTTTTTTCAAATCTTTTTATTAAATTTTAAAAACTAAATGAAAACAAAATATAACATTTAACAAAACAAAATAACCGAATAACTATATACATGGTCCAAAACAAAAGTTTATATTAAACTAAACCATTCAAACTTTTTTGCCATGATAAATATTGATGTATGACATTTGATGTTCTCATATAAACAGTTTGCAATTCATTGTTACTTACAGTCTTTGCTAAACAAACAAATTTCGTAAAAAAGAGGATATTTTTACTTTTCCAATTCTTTGCAATAATTTTTCTGGCCATAGCCAGTATGGACCTAAAAAGAGGCACTTGTATTTTTCGTATAAAATCTGGGATTGGGGCATTAGATAAAATCAAACAATTTGTAACAATGCAATTGTCTGACCACAATGCTTTAGCAAAGTAAATAAACTGTAACCAAAAAGGAACAACAATTTTACATTCTATAACCATATGAAACCAATTTGCATCCAGAATTTCATCACATCCCCAACATTTTATTTTCTCTCTTTTATAAATTAAAGCAACCTTATGAAGAGTTAAAAAGATTCTATGCAAGAACTTCCAGGTGTAAATTTTCCAGTAAAGTGATGAAGTAGATTTTCCTACAGATTTTAAACATAATTTTTATTTATATCTGAAAAATGTTATCCTTAACTTTTGTTGAATAATTCCAAAAAATTATACTTTCAGTTCATAAAATCCTATACATTTTTGATAAATAAGATTTATTCTTAGTCACATCACTATTAATATTAAAGAAAAATTCTAGCATTTTTAGGATGGGTTTTGTATTCGCAATTAAATATATATTTTTTGTTTTATTAATAAATGCCTTAAAGATTTGTATACTTAGCCAACTATTTTTTTCTTATACTATATCTGACCAAAAGGTAATCAGCTAAATGTAATTTATTTCCCTTTAAAAATTGATACAAATTTTAGATAATTTTTTTTAAGATCTATCATTTTACTTACATTAAATGATTCCAGGCAACCATTATTATAGGCTATAGGAAATATTAGAATTAATTATTTAATGATATAATTAGTTTTCATAACTCTCTTAAATGTAGTCATAATGTAGTAAAAAAAAATAGAAATAAAATTATTTGTAGTATTCATACAAAAATCCTTTAGGACCCAATACATTCTATTAAAACCAGACTATTAATTGGTATCTGTTTCAAACTTATTGTTTGAAACTAAGATTGTTTCATGTAAGAGTTTACAATTTGAAACATAGGAAGAATTTAGCCAATGACTTACTATATTTACGTATAAGGGAAGACTTAGCATTTAGTTCAATAATTGGAAAACCAGTACCACCTTCTTCCCAACTTTTTACATGTAAGTGAAAATATATTCTTGTTTTTTGGGGATACCACAAGAATTTAAGTAAAATAGAGTTTAAATATTTTAAAATTATTTTGGATGGAAGCATAATCAATGGCTGTATATAAAATAACATTTTTGGTAAGATTATTATTTTGATGACTGTAAGTCTGTCTTCCACTGTAAAAAAACAAGTTATTCCAGTTATTAATTAGTTTTAGTAATATACCAATTACATTTTTATAATTTACCAAAACCAACTCTTTCCAACTAGATGTTATAGTAATTCCCAGATATTTAATTTGCATATTCTCTCAATTACATTCCTTATCATTTTTCAAATATTTATTTTTTATTAATAAGCAATGGTCTTGTTTTATTATGATTAAAACTTAAGCATGAAATCTTTTTCAAAACATTTTATTGAATTGATTATATGTTCCAATGAAGATTCAGTGTCACCACTTGTTAGCAAGATGTCATCAGCAAATAGCTGAATTTTGGAAGTATAACTAGCATCTAAGGAAATCCCCTTGATCATTGTATTAGATCTAATAAAATTAGTAAAAGGTTCTATTGGTAAAGCAAACAACAAAGGAGACAAAGGACATCCATGGTTTGTGCCTTTTAATATTTTTAAGGACCTAGATAAAAGGATCCAATTTTAACAACAGATAATGAGTTCTTATCCAATTTTGTTATTAAGTATATACATTCTAAAGATAAATTATATTCTTTGAACATTTTAAATAAATAAAACCAATTAACAGAATCAAAAGCTTTATCTAAACTTATAATCAAAACTTCTTTCTTATTCTTGTTAGCAATATCTATTGATGAAAATTGTCTTATAGTGTTATTTTGTACTCTTCTATTTAAAATAAAATCAGTTTGATCATCTTCAATTAAACCTTGCATACTATGATTTCATCTTTTTGCCAGTATAGACACAAGCATTTTATGTTTAAAAGAGAAATGGGGCAATAAGAGGAGCATAATTTAGGAGATTTCTCTTGCTTTAAAATATGTGAAATCAATGAAAATCTCCAAGGGGGAAGAATATTTGACATTTTTCTTTAACTTTCTCAAAAGCTTTTAACAAACATTTTAGTATAGTATCAGGAATTATCTTATATAACTCAGGAATTATACCATTCAGCCTAGGGGCTTTATTAGTTTCTAGATTTTTAATTTGTTCTTTTAGTTCATTAAAAGAGAATGATTTATCTAGTCTAAAATTCTGCTCTTTAGTTAACTTTTGTTTTATATTATCTTTAAGGAAGCTGCCAGTTAAATTACTGTTATCTAAAGTTGACTTACTAGTCTTCTAAAACTTCCTAATATATCTTTTAAATCAGTTGCTTTCTTAATGTTGCTCTCAACTTTATATGTAATCTCTTTAATGTGATTTATATTATTTAATCTTTTTGATCTAATAACTAATCTATGCACATTTTTGGCTTGATAGAATATGATTGTAATTTTAATTTTTCAATATTTATTGAAATTTTATGATGTAGTATTTCTAAATATTTCTGATTTAAGCCTTTCAATTCAGAATTTGCAATCTTATCATTGGATTTTAAATTTAATTTATCAATATTTGATCATAAAACAGTTAACTCTTTATCCCACTCCTTATATATATATTTATACCAACTTTTAATTCTACCATATAAATATGCTTTTAATGTATCCCACAAACTAACATCAGTAACTTTACCATTATTATTAATCTCCATAAATAGATTGAATTAATTAAAAAAATCCTTAAATCTTGTAATTTTACTAATATAAGCAAGAATTCTCTGACAAAAAAATGAAATCATTAGGTTTCAAAGTGATATTAAAGGTAATAGCATTATGGTAAGTCAAAGGACAAGAAATTATTAGTACTTCATCAATTTTAGATTATAACCTGCTAGAAGTAAAACTTTGTCTATCGTTGTTTGGGTGCCAAATCTAAATGAATAGTGTACGGTTAAGGGATTCTTGCAATATTAAATCATATATATCTCTTAAATTCATTGAATTTATGAAGTAGTCTAAATGTTTAGCAGCTACAGATATTTTAGGTTTTTATCTTTAGTAGTATCTTTTCCTGAGAAAATGCAATTGAAGCCAGCAGCTAATAAAATGTATGCTTTTGAGTATAATAGTATAATATTTAAATATTTTTGCCCCCCCACCACAGAACCAATTCCAGGAATCCAATGAACACTGAAAAATGTATCATAGTGTTTTAATTAATTTCAACTATCACTAATCCCAGCATACCATTCTTATCAGAATAAGTATCAACTACTTTGGGCATAACCGATGGCTTCTTCCAAAGTATGAGAGTGCCTCTCCTTTTTTGAACTAAAATGTGAGCCCACAAGGATTGAATAATCTTTAAATAACAATCTATCTATATCCTTAGTTAACAGGTGTCTTTCTTGTAAAAACAAATGCGAGCTTTATTTACGTTTAGATATTTGATTGAACAACCTCTCAATAGGATTATTAAGACCATTAATATTTAATGAAATATATTTGTATACTGACATTGTTAAAGAAAAGCAACTCAGGAAAAAATAAGTAATGGCTTAGAATCAAGTATCTACCCCCAATTTAAAAAAAAAATGTTATGGACAAGTTCATTAAACTAACTACAAACAGATTAATTAAAAAAAGTGTTTACACCTCCTAACATGGAATAACAATTTCCTGGTTTGATGAAGTTATCATACAAACCACTCACAACTATCCCCATAGCACTACCCAATCTCACTCTATTGATACCACTTCTAAATGTAAATTAGATATCAATACATACTAGAAGGTAAAGCACACTCATATATGTTTCATTCTTTTAAAGACAAACTTAAATATAATATAACATTTCTTTTGCTATTTAAAATATCGTACCAATCCTTATGTATCAATTTTTATATAAATCAACTAAATCATAAATACCTACCAATCATTTATTAACATTGTCACATTACTTCTTTTTGGTACATATACACCTTACAATCGGTTAAAACTAAAATATGAATAATAAATTCCATATTAAACTCATTAGTCATTCCAAATTGTGTTATGTTTATCTTATGAATAATAATCTAGAACATTCAATTATTTCATTATAACATTTACTATATCATTATAATAGCACCTTTTCTTTTTTCTTTTATATTATCTATCACGTCATTAAACATATTAAACTTAAATCTAAGAAACTCATAAATAGCATTATAAAATACCTCCCTACACCCTAAACAGTTTGAAAATAACTATATAAAATACCATTCATGTATAACAATGTAATACATAAGGTATCTCTCTGTTATAAGAAAAGAAGATGCTATTAACCTGTCAGATTAGGGGTCTATGTTCAGCCATCGAATTTATATTACATTGAACACCTGATCATCAAACATTAGACACTGAAGTTGACTTTTACTGGATAGGCAAATCTTCGAAAAGAAATACATTGAATGGCCATAGTTGGCCAACATAAACAAACTGCAGTCTACTACTTACTAACTGGTAACTTAGCTATAATAAAACCTGCCCTTTCACCAATTTACTGTGATCTCGGAGTTGGTATATATAATTAATGGAGGGTGTGGGGTCATTTGCTCAGCACCCCCTTACCAATCATAACCATGGTAATGATCAGGAACACCTTAGATGTCCTAACAATAACAACAACAGTAATAATTATAGTAACAACAAATACAATAATAATCTCAATAATGCTTTTTAAGTTTGCCTCTCAAGAGCACACAGCAGCCATGTTATGTCATATTGCTTATGTGGCAATGTGGTATAAGCAAAGTGGCATAATGTGGCATCGCTTATGTTTTAATTATTTGTTTGGACAATAGGTTCATTCACTGAAATACCCCCAAGCAGTATTTATAACCACTTTTTCTTGATTGTGTATACCTCCAATATTTAATTTTGACAAAAATAATGATCATGGTAATGCATTTAACTGATTCACACAAATAGTGCCAGAGTATTCCAGTTTCCTGCACACAATCTCAGTAGGCCTGGAAAACCAGAATAATAAGCAAATGATGGCAGTTAGGTTTATTAATTCACAAAGTGCCTCCCACCCAATTTTGTTGATGGTACACATCTCTGATGTCTGATTGTAATACAAAAATATAAGTTGTAGTAATGTATTTTATCTTTATTCCAGGCAAACTCAGGACTGCTAACTAATCACAGCAGTTTAATCCACAACCAACTCTTTCCCAGCAGCCAGTTGTAGCTACTCTGTTGTCTACTTACATCTGTGATATCTAGCTGTAATAAAAAAGAAAGAAAGAAAACATTGGCTTCAGTAATGTATTTCATCTCTATTTTACACAGAATTGCTCATCATCTGCAGCAAAATACTCCATTAGCTCTACAAAAAATGTCCACTACCCAAAAAATGTTTTTATCATGCAGCTGCTGCTCTTTTACATCAGGTCTTTCTGCTTCTTGCCATTCTACATCTCATGTTACTGTGCCTTTCATTGCAGCCATTTAAAAAAACGAAGGTTTTTGTCTCCTTATCATTTTATTTATTTATTTAAGTTTGATGATCAGGGAAGTCCACTGAACCATAAAGAACCCATTTTCATTGGAGGCCCGGGGAGAAAAGCTCCAAGACATTACATTTTACATGTTACAATAGAAAAACAATAGTTCAGAAAGGAAGGTTAAACATTAAGTTATAAGTCCTTAGTAGATTAAAATTTAAACATATAGTTACTAGCCCTCAATAGGTAAGGTGAACCTTGTGCATGGAGGAAGTATCAGTATATTTATTTGGAAAGTATAGTACATCAGACAGAAGAGAGAAGATCTGTCCCTGGTAGGGGAGATATTGTCTTTGGTTGAGATATAATCACTAGTAGATGGTAATTGGAGAAGATTACAGAGCAAGGTAGAAAAAGAGAGGGGGGTTGAAAGGGGTTATGTTGGAGTATGACATGGGCATTCCCATTTAGAAGAAAGATGAGAGAATGGCTGAGATTTGAAATTGGTATGGTTTGGTAGGTTGCGTAGGTGGGAGGGGGGATAGTTCCACTGTTTAGCTAAAGAGTAAGACAGTAGTAGTTGGCTAGGAGGGTGTGATGGTTTGTGGACCTGAAGGAGATTTTGGTTTTTGGATCTGAGTGAGCGGTTGGGAATATCTTATGAGAAAGTAAGATGCTGAAAGCCCACAAATTAGTTAGTCAGGTGTACAATATCTCCTACACAGAGCATTACAGCTGTATTTGTTTCCAGTATCCATGAAACATAAAAGAAAAAACACAGAAATATAAAATAGTTCTATTACCCTCTTTAGCAATTACATGTGCACTGTAGTGTATGTATAATACACTTGGTAATATCCCTGGCCTGCCTGGCATTAATTTAGAACACTGGACCTCAACAGTGCATTTGCTCAGCTTTCAG
Organism: Protopterus annectens; assembly: GCF_019279795.1. Lineage (NCBI taxonomy): Eukaryota > Metazoa > Chordata > Ceratodontiformes > Protopteridae > Protopterus > Protopterus annectens. Next base: position 1,637,370,679 of record NC_056732.1, read on the forward strand.
AATGTTATAGCAGAAGCATAGCTTCACAATGGCTATTGCCATATGATTTGACAGATTCTGCCTTTTGGGGTGGGAGTTATTCTGTTTGTAATGGGTGAGTGAATGCTATCCCCTAAACCCCCAAACCATTTTTTATTAATAAGAATGGAAGGTTAAGGGGAAGCAGTAGTCCCACTTACAAATGGAGGCAATAGAATGATGTTACTTTCTTTGTCTAACAAAAAAGTGATAGGAAAAATAGAGAAACAAAGGAGGAAAATCAGGGACTAGTGTAAGTATGCTGTAACTAATAGAACATGTCTGCATCATAATTGGCATTCTGCGAAAATCTGTACAGTTGAGAGGTATGTCCTCAGGATGGGCATACCTATTCTTCTCTAGCAGCACCTCAGATGCCTATGCTGATATCTGGACCACTGTTGACTGGGCAGTATTTATGGCTTCATCCATCTATGACATAACATTGGCAGGAGTAATGTATATGGAATCAGAGATGATGAGAAGAAAATAAGGAACTGCATAAAATTTGATACATTAAGGTGATGTACTTAGACCCAAGGTGCACACTGAATTAGTTATTGGGAGCTGTTGTTAAAATCATTAATCTGGAGAAAACCGTTTAGCAATCAATATTTGTGCTGTCACAGATAAAAAACTAATCATAAATTCCCCAAACTATTGAATCCCAGATTGGTGAAACTGACTACTCAACATCTCATCACAGTTAGAATACCAACAAGTAAAACAACAAGCATTTCTCATTACTGACTTTCATGTAACTTTATATAAATACTAACTCCATGGTCACTCAGCCTCAGGAACAAGGCGAAAACTGCCTTTTATCTAGGGTTCAGCAATAGCAGATGAAAGCGCACATCTATTTGTAATGAAGGAGAAGTCAACTAATCAAGATCAACAAGCAAAGGTTCAACTACAGTTTAATCAACTAAGTTCAAAACTTCTTACTGACATGCCATATATCATATCACTACTGCCAAACTGTGAACTTTTTTGTTTTGTACAACAAAGTATAAGAAGTTTGGCCCAATCATTTGAAAGTGGAAAATTTCCATTATCTTGTTTCTTAACCATTCATTTACAGCAGTTCAGAATTGCATTTTCAATACTACTACTTGTGACATCTTCAGCACTTCTGAATCTCTTGCAAAATGTAAGCACAGAGTATCTTCTATTATTGATAAATTTACCACAGCACCATGGGTTATGGGAATGCCCCTAGGTGCACATATTACCAGCTGAAAAGCAATGTTTGGAAATACAGAAACTCAAAATGTGTCCTGCTTTAACAAAACTTGCATAATAAATAGAGTACTGACTGTATCCCCTCTGCCTTACACCCATGCTCATCAAAAGTGCCTCCTCCAAAATTACATGACCCAGATATTTTCATGGGGGAACTGCTTTGCCTGACAACCCATCCATTCTTAAATATAACACTGCTAACAACGATCTCAACTTTATTTAATGAGAGTACTCTGGCTTTTCAAGATTAATGTATGTGTGAAGGAAGTTGGAATATTTTACTACGGCTAATAATGTTTGAAAAAAAACTAAAATACTTCTTTGGACATCTTTATTATTTTTAACTACACTCTGACATATATGATGTCAATTAAAAGGTGTACTTAATCAACAAAGTAGCTATATGCCTGTGACTACAAATTACTGATCTTGCTATTGTTTGCTCAGGTTAAGTAGTTATCATCTGACTTTACAGGATCAACATCAATTTGTGTGAATTACACTGGAACACTTTACTGTGGCCTCCTTTGTAATTGAAGTTTGATATCTAAGGTATAAACAGTCAATAATTTGGTTGTAATTTATGAGTATGGATAAAAGTGATTTACCACTGTGGCTTCCTGATCACTGTTAACTAATGACTGATCAGGAATGGCATGTAAGCCTCACATATTATATTGTATTTACTAAAATCAGTGTAATCCCATGATATATTTGGTGTGTGTGTGTGTGTGTGTGTGTGTGTGTGTGTGTGTGTGTGTGTGTGTGTGTGTGTGTGTGTGTGTGTGTGTGTGTACATTTAACAGAAAAAAAAGTTACCATAATTTCTGCAATTTTCCATCAAAAACATATACATTGTACATAATAAGTGGTTATCTGTGATGGTCCATGCAAGATGTGTGTGAAATTAGCTGACCATTGGCACAGTGGTACATTGAGTAGCTATCTCACAGTGCTTGGTTCTGTAGTTGAGGTTTTGGCTGTGGCTCCCTCCATATGGAAAATGCATGTCCTCTCTGTCTCTTTGTGGTTTTATCCATGGGGTCTGTTTTTTTTCCAACATGCCAAACATATGACATAGATTTTTGGTATTCCTTCAATCTGCATTGAGGTAAGCATGTGCTCTTCTATCTTTTGATAGATTCGAATTTTCAGGGACAGTGTCATTGTATGAATGTGTGCGCACGTGTGTGTGTGTGTGTGTGTGTGTGTGTGTGTGTGTGTGTGTGTGTGTGTGTGTGTGTGTGTGTGTGTGTGTGTTTGGGTATCTATTTGCATGTAGATGAAAAATCTGTGCACCTTGTGTTTGTAAAGAAATAATATTAAAGATTTTGATCTGTTGACACACAATATTGGCAAGCACATACATAAACCTTCTATTTAGCAGTAAACATCAATAAAAAAGTCATTGTCTTTCAAAAATATGGCATAACATACACCACAGAGCATCAACAGATTTAGAGCTTCTGGGGACCTGACACCCAGGTTGCATAAACAGATTTTGACACAGGTTTCTTAGAGACCTCTTCCCCGCCTTGTGCTCAAAAGCATGCATAGAAGGTTGCTATAGCTTGTACAGAGGGTTGGAGGAATTATTTCTATAACTTTCCTCACAATTAAATCAGAGGTGTAAACAGAAGTTCACTACAGCTTGTTGAGAGGCAGTGTACAATCTAGGCGCAACAAGTTATACTACATTACTGTAATCATTATTTTCCACTATCCTCACAATCAAACATCAAATGTGTAAACAACTTGCTGGGTTTTTTTTTTGGGGGGGGGGGTAAAGAGGAATACTGTATATATATGTTTGACATCAACACATTGAAATATGCTACTATGCTTTATTAGCTTGTTCTTTCACTTTTATCTCAGTCTGGCATTAGAGGGATATACAGGAGGTGGCTGTGTTTTAGGGTAAATGTTAGGAAGCATGCTGTATATACATATGCATATCTACAGATATAGATCTAGACATAGATATAGATATAGACATATATATGACAGCAGCTATTTGAATTGTATGACTATGGCTATTTGAAAAGCAGCAGGCACTATTCCTAGATATGGGTCTATTTGTCCACCCAAGTATTTAAATTCTTGGATTTTTGAGAACCACTCTTGTGTCAGATTTGAACATTAAGTCTTTGACACAACTAATTTTTTCCTTGAAACAGAAAAATACTATGTTTTTTTTCCTTAGACATGACTTTTGTTCAGATAATCATTAGCTCAAAAGTTTGGGGGAAGATGTTTAAAATGTACTGTGCAGTATATAGAACAACACTGACTTTGGGATTCTGTTTTGGCCAGTTGTGGTGTGTTGAAGGGATGTCGGAAAAAGAGGAAGACAGTGTGAGAAAAATAAATAAATAATGTGCATGGTATTAAGAGGTCAAGATGTGGGCAAAATGCGTGTGGAGGCAATGGAAGGTAATTGATTGGAGCATGACACAACCCTTTGCTTAGAGCTTCATTTTATCTAAGACTGGCTCTGACTGAAGGGGGGGCACAACTGTTTCTTTTGGAGGGGTGGGTAGCAATGCAGAAACTTAAAAGTACTTTTTTGTTTTTATTATCAAGGGACATTGCATTTCATTTTTATGTTTTATTGTTAATATGTGACAACTGGTTGGCTAACAAAGAGCTAAGAAAGAAGTTGCAATAGCAAAGAATAGGGTATTGGAGGCACTCTACTAGCTTCTGGAAAGTGACTCAGTAAGGGGCACAAAGAAACTAAATCAAGTTGCATAGACAAAGACAGAAAGATAAAGAAGATAGTCAGACACCCTTCATAAGGGATGCCACCAACAACCTGCTCACCAGTCCACAGGACATCAAAGGCAGATGGAAGGAGTATTTCCAGCAGTTTCTGAATGAATAAAATACCACAGAAGCTGTACTGCCCTAGAAACAGCCTACAATGAGAGGAGAAGAGGATCCCACCTTAGAAGAAGTAAGAACGGCACTAAGGAAGATGAAGTCAGGGAAAGCAGCAAGCTCAGATGAGGTCACAGCAGATATGATAAAGATTTTTATTTATTTAACATTTGTTGACCGGGAATGTCCGACTAGGTTCCACAGAGCCTGTTTCAGCGGAGGCCCGGGGAGAAATGCTCCAGATGCATGTCTTTGGAATGTGGGAGGAAACCGGAGTACCCGGAGGAAACCCACGCGAACACAGGGAGAACATGCAAACTCCACACAGAAGGCACCCCAGCCGAGAATCGAACCGGAGAACCTCTTGCTGTGAGGCGACAATGTTAACCACTGCACCACTGTGGCGCCCTGATGGGTGAGATAGGGGAGAAATGGCTCCTAAGGGTACTAATAGCAGTGTGGAGAGAAAGGCGTATCCCAGACAACTTGAGAATAAGCATACCCGTGCCAATGTACAAGAACAAAGGAGACATCCACAACTGTGGGCAGTACAGAGGAATCAAACTCCTGCCACATTGCATGAAAGTTCTGGAGAGGGTGGCTGATAAACAGATACGCAGAGTAGTAGAATTTAAGATGGGAGATGAGCAGTTTGGATTCAGATCAGGATGCAGCACAACTGACCCGATGTTTGCATTGAGGCAGATACTTGAGAAGAAGCTAGAGATGAGGAGAGAGTCCAATTGGGCATTCCTAGACTTGGAGAAAGCATATGACATGGTCCCAAGAAAACTAATCTGGGCAGTACTGTGGTGGCTTGAAGTCCCAGAAACACTGGAAGAATTAGTGCAGGCTATGTACAAGGACCCAGTGACTCAAGTACGAACAGTATTTGGCCTCGCAGAGGGGTTCCCAGTGAGTGTGGGTGTACATCAGGGTTCAGCTCTGAGCCCACTGCTGTTCATACTGGTGATGGACTACATTAGCAAACAGGTTGGATGGGACAGATCAACAAAGTTGCTGTATGCAGATGATGTGGCAGTACAGACAGACTCTGAGCAAGAACTCCAGCAAAGGATAGAAGAATGGAATGAAAATCTGAAGGCACATGGGATGAAACTAAGCACAGATAAGACGGTGGTAATGGCAGCAAACTGGGGAAATCAAAAGAAGCAGAGAATAGAGATAGAAGGGAAGATAGTGGAACAGGTAAACAGCTTCAAGTATTTGGGAGGGGTGGTTGAGGAGAAAGGTAGTCTGAATGAAGAGGTAAAAGCTAGAATCAGAGGGGCTGGCGCCAACTGGCATAGAGTATCAGGTGTAGTCTATGACAGAAGAATGCCAAAGAAGCTGAAAAGTAAGGTGTACAAGGCAATGGTGTGACCAGTACTACTGTATGGTACAGAAACCTGGGCAGTAAAGGCAGAACAGCTGAAGAAGCTAGAGGTGATGGAAATGAAGTGCCTGAGAAAGGTGGTAGGATGCACACTGTGGGACAGACGAAGAAATGAGGACATAAGTGCAGAAGCCAAAGTAGCTCCAATTGCAAAGAAGATCAAAGAGAACAGATTACGGTGGTTTGGACATGTGCAGAAAAGCAAAAGACAATCTGGTGAGGAAGATTTGGGACAGACAGGAAGAAGGTAAGAGGAAGTGAGGACATTCAGCAAAGAGGTGGCTGGATTGTGTGAAAGAAGATCTGTGACAATCAGGCAGGAGTGTGGCACTGAATCGAGAGAGTTGGCGACAGTTAACATGATACCCCAACCCCAGGCAGAAACAGAAAATGGGAAAAAGGGGCCGATGATAATGATGATGATGATGATGTGTGTCTTCACATAATGAGAATATTCCACCATCAGTAAGATATGCTTATATTTCACTCATACTTAAGTCCTTTCATTACTGCAGGGTGAGAGGCCCATGAATTGAAAACAGCCTGTGTCAAAAGGTACATTTAAATCACCACAGAATGTATATGTATATGTATATATGGGTCTATTTCAGTAGACTGAAATTACACTTAATCGAAACTTACTTTACCGAGATGACATCACTGAACTTTGAATAAACCGAAGCTTCACATTACCGCATTTTTTACAGGGAATGGAGGTACTTGGCCAACATTCAACATAAAATCATACCGCAGTATATCAAATCCACCCAGGATGGGGGCTGCACCCTCCACCCCCCCAACTAAATATACCAACTCCAGGATTGCACTACCATGGGGAAAAGGGCACATTTCCCCATGCTGGCCAAGTGCCTCCATTCCCTGTAAAAAATGTGGTAATGTGTAGCTTTGGATTATTAAAAGTTTGATGATGTTGTCTTGGTGAAGTTTCGATTAAGTGTAATTTCTGTCTACTGAAGCAGACCCATCTATATATACATACATACGTATATATATATATATATATATATATATATATATATATATATATATGGGTCTACTTCAGAAGATCGACAGACCATTTGATTGACACCCATTTGGTCGACAGCTCATTTGGTCGACAACCAGTATTCAAGGCAATTAACAGGGATTTGCCCCCCCTCCACAATGTTGTGTGACCCTGGAGTTGATATATATAGTTAGGGGGGTGTGGGGGGCACAGCCTCCCCACATTGGGGGATGTGGGGAGTGAAATCCCCCACATATTTTCATTTAAAATGTGCAGTTTTTCTTGCATTTTCATGCTTTTAAACGAAAATACGTGGGGGGGGGGCTGCCCACACACCCCCATTGTGGGAGGCTGTGCCCCCCCCCAACTATATATAACAACTCCAGGGTCGCACAACATTGGGGAGGGGGGCAAATCCCTGTTAATTGCCTTGAATACTGGTTGTTGACCAAATGAGCTATCGACAAATGAATTTCGATCAAATGGTCTGTCGATCTTCTGAAGTAGACCCATATATATATATATATATATATATATATATATATACACACACATACTTACATATATATACCTACATATGTTTGAAGCTTGATAAGTAATCAAAATACCAAAACAATGACGCATTCCTGAGAAACATTAAAAAATTCCTTTTGTGATCTTACAACAAACCCCCCAAAATCACAAACAGGTGTCTCATTAGTAATAGTCTTACAGAAATGTTTTTTTTCTAGAGGAAGTATAAGGTTAGGGTCAGGGTTAGCAGGACACACTAGGACACACACTGAAAGGTACTAAAGCAGCTTGATAGGAGTATTTTTGATTTAAAAAGTGATGAGAAATAAGTCAGAATCAAGTTCCTCAGGCAAAGATACATTTCTAAGAAAGTGATGGACGAAAATAAAGAACTACAATTTTAAAATGCTAAACTAGAAGGAAAATAGCTTAGAAGCAGTGTGTGAAATACATCATATAAAGCTGTAAAGCGTCTTCCAGAAAAAAAAGTTGTAAAATCAAACAGTAGTTGAGGAATTCTATAAAGCATTGTAAAGATATACAGCATTTTTAGTGATATGTAAGAAGGACGGTTTATTATAAGGAACTACAGCATACATATTAGGTGTGATAATGGGTAACAATCTGTAGGACAAACATACCTTGTAACCTGCAGACATTGAAAATAGGATCAAAAGCCCTTGAAAAATAAGTTTATCTAGCCAAAAATCTGGACATGTGGTTAGCATAAAATTTTATTACCAAATAGCACATACGTGTTTTCACGTTCAGTAGGAATGTGGGATACTACTGAGAAACACATTTAAAAAAACAGAATGACAAGAAAGATGGAAAATATAAGCACACGATCAAAGAGGGCATAAAATCTGCAGACTTTAATGAACTATATTGCAAAATATACCACACAATGTCATTTATTCTTGCTACTGAAAAAAGGAGCTGTAAGATGTGCGTCCTCTTTTTTAAATTATTGGTGGTACTAGTATGTTGGTCACGTAATGTGGTTTCCGTGTACTAAATAGCTTCAAAAATTGTGTGCGACGAGGGGGATTCAAAAAATTGTGAGAAGGGTGACTCAAGCCTGAAAAAGGGAACATACCTTAAAAAATAGGTACATCATGTGCAGAGGTAAATCTGACCTACAAATTGGGACATTACTTCAAAATAGGGACAGTTATGAGGTTTGAAAGGTTTGAGGCCAAGCAGTCCTTAACTGTCAGCAAGTACTCCACATCTAAGATAGGTGAGAAAACTGCTAAAGTTATTTAACTTTCCAGTAAAGATTATCTTTAATTAAACACACACACATATATATATATATATATATATTATATATATATATATATATATATATATATATATATATATATATATAAATATTATGGTATTGTTTGTCTCTTAACTATTGTGTTTGTTTAAACCTGCATGGAGATTTCCGCAAGGTATTGCAAAAAAATGCAGTCAGAAATAGTACCAAAGTTATTTGCCAGGGAATAAAACATGCACATCCATGCATCTGAATCACAAGGTTTATTTTCCATACAGACATATTTTAGATTAGTGTTCCTGTTATGTTTTTGTAACAAATTCTAGACCTTATTTGAGTTACTAAAATTAGAATCTTGTAACAGTTTTAGTGGCAGGTAACAAAACATATTCAGATTAAATAATACATGACCTACTAAAAATAATCATCTGATAACATAAGTGAGGGCATATGCTTGTTGCCGCATATACCCAAGGGCCTCTTCTTCTTGGATATATTATCTGAAGATATAATATCACCCAAAAGGCATGTGAATTGAACAAGTTCTATAACATTTTCAAATCGTTCATGCTGATGGATGAGGTGTGCTAAGACAGAAGATAACATTGTTAGAACAGCAGACCATGACATTTCACAAGTTGCATGCAGAAGTACTGAGATACATTCCATAAGCTATAGCTGATATAAAGGGTGAATACCTTAAAGGAGTTGTAGAAACCTAACAGTCAACACAGCTTCATTCAGAATATTGCAGTTTATAAAATAGTTTAGAAGTTTTAAAATTCAGTAATTGAGGATGAATAACACTAAAGTATATTACAACTGAATCTATAAAGTGTTTCAGCTGTGTCCCTGACAAAAAGAACTATCTTTGTTATTGCTTAACAGAATCTTAAAGTATGTTTCATAAGTGAGGTCTGGATGCAACTGTTTCTCCTTTTTAAATTGCTATATGTATATATGCAATGCTTCACAATGTGTATTAACATGACTGGAAATCTGTTTTGGAAAAATAAGGATTTATTATATGGATTTACATTCTTAAGAGACTGATGCCTCTAGCCTCTGTTAAAGGTTATCAAAAGTACATCACATGGTCTGGCATCATCTACATGCTAAAAAGTCTGAAAGTAAGCTGACAGCGTTCAGTCCTAGATATTGTCCCTTAAACATTTTCTAACATAACATATAACATAACATATGTTGAACATGCACTGCTCACATTCACAGCATTCTGATTATGGCTTCATTTGATAGTATGAAGAGAGAGAAAGGTGCAGAAAGTATCCTTACCATTTAGCTTTGGATAGTCCAAAGGACTAAGGAAGTATGTTTTTAACCATACCCTTTTCCAAAGTGCCTTTACAGATACTTTGTTGCATTTATGAAACCCATAAGGATTCTAAATTGCCGGAGAACTTCATATATGAAACTGAGTCTCAGTTCTACAGACTGAAAGACCATTTCAAACTCAGAAAGGTAGTTGTGTCAGACAAAGGTTGTCTTTTAGATCTAAAGGATATCAATCAGAGCACACAGGTAGTCTCTGTCGAATCTGATTGAAACATGGTCTAGAATTTGGCATCCACAACAATTAGAGAAATAGTGATAACTAGCAGGAAGAGTGGGGTTACTATGAAGGCTTACACAGGTTTAGAGATACTGTCTAATTTTACTATCCCATGGTGGATGAATAATACACACGGGAAAACCGTTAGGAACACCCCATAGGTAAATGAGATGTAACTTGAAATGAAGTAAGACAAGGGGATTACACCATCCATGATTTCTGTATAGACTATACAAATACATTTTTTCACATAAGTTACATATGGCAGAGAAGGTATGAAAGAGTTGTAGAGAGGAGAAAATGCCTCCTGAATGTGGAATTTATCTACCTGTAAGCTATGAAGTCAAGAATGCAATGCTTATTTATTGGGTTTGTGTGTGTGTGTGTGTGTGTGTGTGTGTGTGTGTGTGTGTGTGTGTGTGTGTGCGTGTGTGTGTGTGAGACAATGTTTCACCATCCCTGTTTGGGTGAAATTAATTAGTATTCAATTAAAGAGTTGACAAAACCAGTCCAACACAGTAACCCGACTGGCTACAGCTATTGAGAGCGCTGGAAGATGCTAAATAAATGTTTGCCTAAGACGCATGCACTATGAAGGGCACTAATAAAAAGAAATATGAACTGTACAATAATGCTATATTGGTCACAATATAGTTAGGGCAATGCTCTATGCCTAAGTGAAAAGTGGAGATAGAGCTACAATGGGTGCAATGGAATTGGTCCTACTCATTGTCCCTGTCTTAGAGACGAGACAAAGCTGAAGATATGTGCGTCTGTTGAGACTTCAGTTTCACTTGTAATTTAGAAGTGCATACAATGCCTTATGTCTTACCAAGGATAGAGGAAATATTTGTATGTTTATTATAATTAACTGTATGTTGTTCAGTTGACGCATGGTAAACCTAAGCTAAAATGTCTAAAGCTTTGAGAGGTCACACTCTTAACACAGTGATTCTTTCAAGGACACAAGACATGCAAAAACATTTTTTGTGGGGGGCAAAAGTTCTGTAACCAGCAATAAAGGAACAAGCCACCATACCCATCTCTAAATATACCTACTTTAACGTTAAAAGCTCACATTCTCCCTTTTCTCCAAGTCTACAGTGCAGTCAATATGTGACCTAGACAGCTTCACCTTAGATTCACTGTTTTGGGCTGTGAGAACGTGTAGGTTTCCACAAATTGTATCTATCTATCTATCTATCTATCTATCTATCTATCTATCTATCTATCTATCTATCTGTTATTTGGATTTGTTAAACAGGGGTCAAACTCAAGCACCAACGCACTGGCCCAACGCTTACTGGAATTCATCATTTCCAATGCCCTAGACCAGTTAATTCTTATCCCCACTAGAGGAAGCAACATCCTTGACCTGGTTATTACTATCATGGGCAATCGTTGCTCTACACCAATAGTCAATTCCTCCCTGGTTAGATCTGACCACAAACTAATCACCATGGAAATACACATCTCACCCACACCCCCCACAAAGGTAACCACCATAAAAAACTTCTCCAAAGCTGACTTTGGACTCCTAAAAACAGAGGTGGCTAACTTCATGGCAGCCATGCCAATGGAAAATAGATGCATGACTGCAGAATCATACATCAATGCACTGTATGAACATGTACACAAATGCATGGAACTAGCCATACCCAACAAAACCAAGATGCTCTCCTCCAAAAAAAAGGAAGCCAGTCTGGTGGTCCCCTACCATTAATAAACTCTACAACAGAAGGAAGAAACTGTTGCAGAAAAAAGTGAAGTCCAAGACTAGAAAAATTCCTTGATTAGCCTCAACAAAAAGTTGAGATTCCTCATTAAAACCTCCAAAGCCAGCTATAAAGGCAGAATTATGGCAGACACTAAAAACTACCACAAAGCCTTCTTTATTTATATCAAAAATCTCCATGACAATACCCAGATTTGCACTGCGTTACTGCACAATGGTAACTCCTATACTGAGCCAACAGATATTGCCAACATACTGGCCAATAGATTCGGTGCCAATTTACCCCTCTCTCCCCCTCCAAAGGACCAATCTCAGTACCGGAAGAATGCCAGGCACCCTGCATTACTGCAGCACAGGTTAAAGCTGCATTGTCTAAGGCCAAGAATACAGCTTCCATGGGACCTGACAATATCCCTGGCTGTGTTCTACATGAATTACAAAATGTACTGGCACCACATCTGTGTGCTCTGTTCACCCACAGCCTCACCTCAGGCTTTGTCCCTACTGAATGGTGCACTGCTACAGTCATCCCTCTCCATAAAGGAGGAGCAACTACAGACCCTGGAAATTATCGCCCTATTAGCCTGATGAGTCTGATATGTAAGGCTATGGAGCGCATCATCATGGACCTAATTAACAAGGATATAGGGAATCTCCAAACTCTAGATCCCACACAGTATCATGCCTTCTCAACCTGGTTGACTTCTTTGAGTCAGTCACCAGAGCGGTGGATGAAGGTAAGGCAGTTCATACAGCCTACCTCAATCTGGCCAAGGCTTTTGATACCATTCTTCACTCAGGAATTATTGATAAACTCACCAAACTAGGAATCAACCCCTATATTGTTAGGTGGGCTGCAAATTGCCTCACAGATAGAACACTCAATATGAAAGTAGCAGACTCCAAGTCAGACTGCCGACCAGTCACAAGTGGAGTCTCACAGGAATTGGTCCTGGGTCTTCTCCTGTTTGGCATCTACTTCTCAGAAGTAGATGCCAAATAGGAGAGGCATCTACTTCTCAGACGTCCAGGCCAACACAGAGGGACTCTGGTTGACCAAATTCACAGATGACTGCAAGCTAGGAGCCATCATTAACTCCCCAAGTGATGCAGACATCCTACAGAAAGGCCTCACTGAGACCAATGACTGGTGTTGAAACCATGGCCTTAAGTTTAATGCCAAAAAATGTGTCATCATCCCAACTCAGTTCCCACTAATTACCACATTGATGGGAGCCCACTGAACACTGAAGGTGTTATAAGAGATCTGGGGACACAGCTTGACAGCAACCTCTCCCTCGACCACCACATTGCCACTGTGGTCGCATCTCATTACCAAGGGTTTTGCATCCAGGAAGAAAGAGGTCATCATTTCTCTCTACTATTCCCTCAGTCCACTCATAGAGTATAATGCCCCATTTGGCATGTACCTCACTAGACACCTGCCACAGCTGGAGAGGCCACAAAAGTACCTCATGAAGAGGATCCTAGGCCTTAAATACATGTCCTACATGGACAGACTCTAAAAAACTCCAGCTATTCTCTGTCTCATATCGTCTACTAAGAGGCGATCTCTGTTTGACTTACAAAGCCATGTCTGACCCAGCTCTGTTAGAAATACTGCATCTAAAGATATCCCAATCCCTCCACCCCACACGTTCCAGAGACCTCAACCTCATTACCACAATCAACAGAACATGCTGGAGGGACAGGTTCATAACCCAAAGACAGCCGATGCTCTGGAATAGACTTCCCATACATGTCAAACAGAGCACCTCACTAGCCCTCTTCAAGAGAAATTTTGATGAGTGAATGGGAAATAGAAAGTTCACCCCTGGATCACTCCAGTGGCTCTACTTGATAGAGGCACTAGGAACTAATAATGGGCGGCACAATGCCAGGGCACTACTATGGGCTAGGCTTGTAAAGGCCCCAGGGCCATTATCCTAGTACACACCTATGAACCTATGAACACTGATCTGACTCAGCCCGGGAATATTACTCGGTTAAGCAACTTGCTGTTAATTACATAGTAGATGAATGGAGGCTTAAACCCTGGACTACAAAAAGCGTATAAGGCTTTTATCTCTGTTTAGGTGGGTGATCCTTACATGAAAATTGACTTGACACAAGCATAGTTACAGATGGAACTAGATGAATCTTTCAGTTTTAAAATTATGTGTTACGGACTATCTAATTTCAGCCACCTTGGTTCTGCTGCAGCATCTGCACAGGCTGACTAGCAGATCACAATGGACGAAGTACACTGAACATTCTGAATTCACAGTATTACTTTGATGATATGCTAATGATGGCTCACAGTAATGAATGGATTTGGGTTACAAAGACAAAGATAATTTCCTCGAGAATTAAGAAGTTTCTTACTCTGGGTATGTGTGTGACTAAAATGGACTTAAAAAGTCATGAAACAAAACAAAATAAACTAAAATAAATAATGACTATTTCCTATCTGAGGTTATATGTCATACTGTTGAATTGTTGCATAAATGCTTATCAAACTTCTCAAGAACATTGCATATTTTGAATTATTTTTTTTTTAAATTTTGTTCAAGAATATTACATATTTTGAATCTTTTTTTGTTTTAAGAACGTTGGATATTTTGATTTTTTTTAAGAAAATTGCATATTTTGAATATTTTTTCTTTTTTTTCCCTGTTTTCTTTACCCTCCCCTACCTTCATACTAGCAGCCAGCTTAGTGCCCCACATCTTTTGCTGCATGCACAGGCTACTCTAGCCACTCCCTGAGAAACACCAAATGTTGGCCAGGGCCAGCAGGGAGCCTAAGGACATCCTTTGAGGAGTGGTCCCAAAATCTATTTTCAATTATAGTTTTTTCTATCTTATGCCTACTCTTGGTTCCCCTGACATGTACCCTGACCATGGCCATGAGGTTGTGCAATTGGCAGATAGTATTGAACTGCTTACAATTTCCACAAGGAGCTGATATTGATAAGCTGACCTATCCTTAGGCTCCAACAGGCCTCCTCAGGAAGCTCCAATCATTTCTGTCCATACACATGCCAACCTCCTTCCTCAGGATGACTATACATCATTCCACTCCGTCAGATGCCCAAGCTGCTAATAAAAACTGTGTTGACTGGGTTATAATTAGGGTATTATCTTTCTACATCACTGGAGTGGTGCAAACTTTGAATATTTGCTCAATACATCTGCATGGGAGGTGGCCAGTAAAATGCAATCTGGCCTTCTTGATAATAGAGAAAATGACTGATTTAGAGGAAAGACTTACCCAATTTGTCACTCAATAGGCCTTTTACTAAGACTGGGAGCAGGAGGGGTGATCATGGTTTGTGTTTATGTATTACTAAACTGTAACGGGACAGGGAGTTACACAGCTTTAGGAAGGATGAAGATGATGGCAAGCTGTGGTAGGTGTGAACCTGTAACAGAAAAGGAAGGTACACAACCCAGGAAACAAGGAATGTAATGTGTGTGCTTTATGTGAAACTATAATGAGTAAAATGCAGATGCAGAAAGTACAGTTATGTAAAATCTTACCATGATGGTACATGTTCTTGCCTTCACCGCTGCAGTATTCCTTATGAATGGGGTTTCCCTGCTGTGAAGCCTTCCGCCCGGCCAGTTTACAAAATTCTAGCATTGCTTTAAGGTACGCTAAATGTCACCTGTGCACTCCTTGCATAAGGCAGGGCATAAAGGTGATGTTCAGGTATACCATCCTCAGAAAAGGTTACCCCAGTAGGAACAGCAGTCCAAGGAAAACCAAGGAGAATCTGCACAGCCAGGAAGGAAAAAAGACCAGGGGGCTGGATTTAGGGAGTGAATGCTGCAGCGGTAAAGGAGAGGACTTCTACCATTATGGTAAGATTTTACACAACTGTACTGTGTCCTTACATTCACCACGGTAGTATTCATTACAAATGGGAGAGTGCCAAAGCTCAAGAAGAAACCTGGGAGGCGGAAGCAGCAGCAGAGCCCTCCAAGAAGCCATGAAGAATGGCATCAGCAAAACCAGCTCTAGCTCTGGAGATACCATCCAACTGGTAATGTTTGGTAAAGGTATGCACAGAAGTCCAGGTAGCAGCTTCAAGGACAGAATTAGCATTCTAAACCTTTAAAAAAGCACCAGAAGAAGCCACAGTTCCAGTGGAATGAGCCTTTAAAGAAAAAGGAAGGCTCTTGCATTGAAAAGTGTAACAAAAGGAAATAGCCTTTGAAATCCAAGTGGAAATAGTTTGCTTGGAAACAGCCAAACCTAAAGACCTAGGATGAAAGGAAACAAATAACTGGTCATTCTTTCTCATAGCTTTAGTTTTATCCAAATAAAATCTGAGCTGTCTATGCACATCTAAGGTATGCAGCACCCTCTCACTGTCAGATTGCGGAGAGGGAAAAAAGGTAGGCAAATTAATAGCCTGAATAAGTGACAACTCATTAACCACCTTGGGCATGAAAGAAGTATTAGTACGCAAGGACACCCTGTCCTCATGAAACATCAAAAAAGATGGACAAGCCATAAGGGCTTGCAACTCAGATACCCATCTGTCAGAAGTAAGAGCTAACAACCAAAAACAATGTTGCAAGGAAGCTGAAACAGCAGGCTCAAAACGAGCCTGAGTCAATTTTTACAGAAAAAAATTAAGATCCCAGAGAGGAGAAACAGGCTTCCTGGGAGGCCTAATATTAAGTATGCCTTTAAGAAATTGCTTAGCCTCAAATCTAGAAGCTAATGGGGAGCTAAAGGAAGACAAGCAGAAAGAACTGATAAGTGGGCCTTAATAGAACAATAGGCCAAACCAGCATTGAGCAACTCACACAAATAAGAAAGAACCAAAGGAGTATCCTCAGAAAGTGGGTCCAGGTCACGAGAAAGACACCAAATAGAAAACCTCTTCCATTTAGATAAGTAGGATGTCCTAGTAGTAGGTTTCCTGGCCTCCTGCAGGACCTGCACCACGTCCTCAGAAAAAAGGTGCCTAGGAGGAATCAAAACCCTATCACCCACAGTGTCAGTTGAAGCGTGGGCAGGAGGGGATGGATGAGACACCCCTTGTCTTGTGTGAGGAGATCTACCCTGTGAGGTAACTTGTTGTGATTGTCCCTGCTAGATGCAGAAGTAGAGGGAACCATTGCTGTCATGGCCAAAAGGGAGTCACCAAGATTTTGGGAGCATCCTGTTGAATCTTGAACACGGCTCTAGGAATGAGAGGAAGGGGAGGGAAAGCATAAAGAAACATCCCCTTCCAAGAGAATGAGAGGGTGCCCACCTTCAATACCAGAGGACCTGGGACTCTGGCACAAAACAGAGTAAGTTTCCTGTTCCCAGGGGAGGCAAAGAGATCTACTTGAGGAGTACCCCACTAATGAACAATGTTCAGAAACACATCCCTGTGAAGCATCCATTCATGGGACTGAGTGAAAGACCTGCTCAGATTGTCTGCCACAATGTTCCAATCTGAAGGAATGTAAACTGCCTGAAGAGTCACATGGTATTGGATAGCCAGATCCCATACCAGAAGTGCCAGCCAGCAAAGATGGTAGTATTTCGTACCCCCTGTTTGTTGATATACAACATAACGGTGGTATTGTCTGTGAATACCCTGAGAAGCCAAGCAGAGAAGAGAGGATGAAAGGCCTGACCAGCATAACAGCCCTCATCTCTTTGATGTTGATGTGCTCCTTCCACTAATGAGGTGAACACACTCCTTGAACCCTCAGGGAGCCAAACGCTGCTCCACATCTCACATCTGAAGCATCTGTGAACAGATCCTGAGAGGGAAGAGGAGGCTGAAAAGGGAGCCCAGGATTTAGAGACAACTGCTGAATCCACCACAGAAGTTCTTTCTTGAGACACGGGAGAAGAGGAACAGGAAAGTCTAGAGGATGCACATGCTGTAGCCACGCTGACTTCAGAAACCACTGGAACTTCCTCATGTGGAGTCTGGCCAGAGGAAGCATCAGAATGGTGGAAGCTATGAACCCCAGAGCTCTCAGAAACTCCCTGGCTGAAATGGAGGCCAGGGGAAGAAGAGTTTGAAAGACGGAAATGAGAGTAAATGCCTTTGGAGGAGGCAGGGATTCCAGCATTGGCACCATCTGAAACCTGCAACCCAGAAAGAAATGATCCTGTGAAGGAGTCAGGGAAGACTTGTTGAAGTTTATTGTGAACCCCAGGCTCTGAAGAAAAGAAATGGTAAAATGAACCCTTTGCAAAAAGACCCCTGGAGAAGACGCCTGAATCAGCAGGTCATCCAAATAAGGAAAGATTTGGATCCCTTGAAGCCTGCAAAAGGCAATCACAGGAGCAAGGCATTTAGTGAACACCCTTGGGGCAGTAGAAAGGCCAAATGGCAAAGTACAGAACTGAAAATGCCAGGAAGCAACAGAGAAATGCAAACATCTCATGAAAAGAGGATGGATCGAAATATGGAGATAAGTATCATTGAGGTCCAGAGACACCAGAAAGGCCTGAGGGAGCAAGAGAAGAAAAAGGGACTGAAGGAACAACATCTGAAAGGAAGACATCTTCAGAAAGGTGTTCAGATGGGAGAGGTCTAGAATAGGTCTCCAAGTACCCTCTTTTCTAGGCAATAGAAATATTCGTGAATAAAACCCTTTCCCCCTTTGGGACACAGGCACTTCTTGAATAATACCCTGAGACAAGAGGTCCCAAAGAACCTCTGGGAAAAAAGGAAGCTGTTCCTGAGGAGGCTAAGGAATTCCCATAAAGGGAGGGTAGGAAATCCAGACCATGAAGTCCCCTTGACAAATGATTGACAAAACCCAAGAATCCTGGGTGATCCAGAGCCAAACAGGAAGAGAAAGAAAAAGGTGAATAGAAAGAGGAGTGTGGCTGGGAATGGGTGGATAGTCAGACAGTACCTGCTTTGTCAGGAAAGGAAGGCTTTAGAATCCCTGCAGTCTGAATGGCCTTAGCAGGAGGAGTCTGTTTACTACCCTTTGTATCTTTAGCAGGATGGTGAGACTGCCTACGACAAAGCCTGGCTTATTAGGGTAGTTCTGCTGAAATTTAGGCACAGGAGAAACAAAGACATGTTTAAGCTCATGTAAAGCCTTCCCCTTGTCGTGAAGAGACTTAAATAAACCAGCAGCTGCTTCACCAAACAAAAGAGTATTATCCAGAGGAGCATCCAGCAACTTAGCCTTAATATCATCAGTCAAAGGTTAAAGTCGAAGCCATGAATATCTCCTCAAAACCGAACCAGAAGCAGCAGCCCTTGAAGAGGCATCTGCTGCATCATAACTACATTTGATAGAATAATGAACTACCTGAGAGGAAGTCCCAAGCAGGGAAAAAGCAGAAGATTTACCCTCAGAGTCTGGAAGATCATAAAGAATCTGACAGGCCTGAGAAAGAAGAGCCAAAACATATCTAGAGATATGGGTCTGATAAGTAATAGCCCTAAAAGTTAGGGTAGAGGAAGTATAAACTTTCTTACCCAGCCTATCCATGGTCCTACTGTCCTTGTCAGAAGGCAGTAATGTGGACGAAGGAAGCAATTGAGATGGCTTATCAGAGGCTACAGACACCACAGAGGGGTCAGCAGCAGGACATTTAAACAAAAAATAACATTCCTCAGGCACCCTATAAAATCTATCAGACTTCCAGAGAGCAGGGGGCAGAGAATTTGGTGCTTTAGAGGCAGTGGAAAAAATATCCAATACAGCAGGCAAGACGAGGAATGGCCGCAGGCTTAGGAGAGTCCATCTGCAGTAACTCATAGTACCTCTTATGGATATCTGAAATCTGGGCACAATCCCACTTAAAAAAGACCATCATCCTAGAGATCGTGTCCCCAAAGGAAATATCCTCAGAGAGATTATCTGGAGTATGAGAATCCTCCTCCTCGGACCTGTAGTCTAAAGGAGAAGGAATCTGGGTAGAATAAGCAAGGGAGTCAGTATCAGAATCCACCTCAGAAGAATGCAATTCTCTGGGCCTTTTAAGGGAAGAGGTGGACCAAGGAGGAGCAGGAACTGAAACCCCCTGAGGAGGCCACAACAACAGTAAAGTATTAAATAACCCCTGAGTAAAGGCCTGCCACTCACTTTGTGGATCCATAGGACCAGAAGAAACATAGTTAGTTTTCTGTTTCTTTTTTAAAGGGACAGCCATCCTAGAAACCTGAGAAGAAGCAGACTCAGGGCGGCATTCCACAACTGCAGTAGGAACCTCTTCCCTAAAGAGAAACTGCAGAACCACACTAGACCCCTCAGAAACAGTCAACCGTGGTTCCCTCTGAATGCCCAAAATGGATGCCTGCAAAGCGTCATCGGACATGCTGCCTGTCAGATCCTCACTGGCCTCCAACCCAGACACAGTAGAAGAATCTGATAAAACAACTGGTTGAGCCTCCGGGTGCAGAATAACCTCAGGAGAAACTCCCGGCAGAGGCTGGACAGCAGAAGATTTGGATCTTACCTTATGCACCTTCTTCTTCCCAGATGGCCGACACTCAGGGCAGGAAGTTCCATTCATAGTACCCACCACAAGAAGCTTAAGCTGCTGGTTCTCAAGGTACAAGGAAAAGGGAGGAAGCCTACTACGAAGAGTTTTGGGGACAAACGCCTGAAAAATTGAACAAGCTGTATAGTCATGAGCAGCACCAAGGCAAAAAAGACACTTAATGTGGTGGTCTTTATGGGGAATCAGTCTCCCACTTTGGCATTTACCCTTCTTCGATGACATTAACTCCAATGAGCACAAAACAAACAGAAAAAGTAATCAAAAACTCAAATGGGTTCTTATCTGCAACTGTGAGGACTCCAGCAACCAGGAGTAAGCACAGAAAAGCCAATAAACTGAAAAATTGTAAAAACAAATGGATGGATACAGCAGACCAGCAGTTTAAAACAGTGTTCAGACTGGTGGCAAAGAAGTTATGGGGATGGTACACCTGAACGTCACCTTTATGCCCTACCTTACGCAAGGAGTGCGCAGGTGACGTTCAGTGTACCTTAAAGCGATGGAAGACTTTTGTAAACTGGCCGGACGGAGGCCTTCACAGCAGGGAATCCCCCATTCATAAGGAATACTGCAGTGGTGAATGTAAGATCAGAGGGAGCTAAGAAGATCTTAGGGCTTTTGCTTTGTGCGATTGACTGTTAAGAGACAACCTTTGCTTAACATCAAAAACATAAAAAACAATCACCAGTAGCAGAGTACTAGTGATTATTTTATGATGCTCCTTTTTATACTGGATTCTAGTAAACAAATTGATTGAGAAATCCAGCAATATTATGCAGTCTACAGACTACTTGATGACTACCAAGTAAATTCCACAAGGGTTAGCAACAAATGAATGAATGAATAAATAAATGTCCACTTGCATGCTCACAGACACTAAACTGCTTGTTGCATACATAAATGAGATGCTGAAATGAAAAAAAAATAGAATCACTCCTTTCACTTTCCATACAAACAAAATGTTATCCTTCTTTAATTTTTAACAGTGCAGGAAGAACATTAGTTACAGAACTAACACATTCATCCTAAATTCAGCTTCTCATATCAAGTTTGACTCTAAAGAAAGATCTCCAGTCAGACTGGCTATTAGTATGGATATTTTTTATATCAAAGAGATTGTTGCAAGCCCTCAGTTGTCTCCAGCTTACTGTTAAGTCCCTACAAGCATATAAAAAAATCATTTCACATCTTAAAGTAGCTCTCATGGTAACAGGTGGGAATGTTTAGTGGTTGGGAGATACCTCAGTCCTCACAGATAGCCATTTCATAAAAGCAGAAACTCATTTTTTTTATTTAGTAAAACAATACATTTTCTTGGTTGCAAGAGTGGATGATCATTAAAACAGAGTCCGGTTTAATATACTGCACACGTTTAGACAGCAGAATGGAGGAACATGGCCAAGTTTATTACTGACTGGTTAACTTCAACAACCTAAGTTTGCAAAACTGGAAATAATGAGGTTACTTTTTTGTAGGTAAGTATTAGGCAAGCTGCCCTTGTGGGCCATTTTGAGCCTAACCAATTTCCCCTGGTGAGAATTAAACCCTGTGAGGTTGTTGTGTCTTTCGGCTTTTCCCAGTTAGGGGTCGCCACAGCGGAACTCCGGTCCGCTAATGATTAGCAGTAGATTTTTACGTGCCGAGTTGCCAGCCCTGACGCACAACCTTCAACGAAGGTACGCCCATTCACGCATGTCTCCACACAGAAGACACTCTAGCTGAGAATCAAACAGGACGTCTTACTGTGAGGCGACAATGCTACCGCATACTATACCAACCTCCAGCACCCTCCTAAGTTTTGAGATAAGGACACTGAACTTGAGGCTGAAAGGCAAATGACACAATGACATTTAGAGCTGCGAAAATAAGGTTTGATTATAATTAATCAGTTCCAGTTGATACGAAAAATCATGACTGGTAGCCTGTACTTTAGACACTAAGACAAAACAAGCAGAAAGCATGCCTTTTATAGCTTGCAAAAACTTGGACATCTGCACAAACAGGTCAAAAGCATTAAAAGTCCTTAAATGGCAGGGTGAACAATCTGACACTTTTGGTTGGCTTGTGTTTTCAGCTGGCACTTAGGTACTCAGACATGCAGTGGGAACCCCTTTCACCTAATTTAGATAACTTACAGTGCAGTTACTATACTGAATGCAAGATAATGATTAACACAAGTGGGTGATAGTGCTTTTATTTTTGTCTTTACTTGAATTTGTAGCAGAAAAAAAGTGTGTTTCCTTTTCATAAGACTACAACTGCCAGACTGGTATTAGTTAGGGTGTGTTACTACTGAAAATCTGAAAACGTTTGGGTTCATACTGTTTGTATTTGATTGTGTGTGTATAATTCCAACACTGTTAAAACCATGTTTTTGATCCAAACGAATTTTTATTCTTGCAAGTTGACATCTAGATTTTTTGATGGTTTAGTGTCTTGACTGTCATATCCTTTTTATCAGCCTATATAGCTGGAGTGGAAAGGATGAAAGAGGTTTGAGCTTATTGGCAGCTAGTTAGCAGACATTTCTACATATTTATTAATTGCCATGGCAACTTACTGCACCAGTATAACTGCAAGTTAGGTACAAGACATTTTTTACAATGGATTCAGCATTCTCAGGTAAATGGTAGTGTTTATTCTTTAGCAGTGACTTTAGAAAGACATCAGTTTGACTTCAAAGCATTTTGTTCAACCTAGCCCAACAAAGGGAGGAAAGAAGGCACATTTGTACTTTGACAGCTACCTGGAGATAAGATTTATGGAAGGTTTCCCTGAGAAAACACAGCTTCACTATGTGATCAGTGGTAAAGCATTTGCAAATGACAGCATGAAGCCAATCAAATTTTAAGGCAGTAGTGAACTAAACACATAGGAACTACAAATAAAACATTTTTTTTTCTTTTCTTAAGAAAAGAAGCTTCAGTCACAAAGCAGGGAAACAGTATGAGATGTTTTTACCAAGTAAAGAGTGAAGCATATAAATTCATTGAAGATTCTTTTCAGTATTCAATTTAAAATGCAAACACAGAAGATGATTGCAGCAAGACTAGGATGGATGTAACATGTTTTACACCTTTTTTGATTTTTTTTAATTTATTTTTCTTCATTCTTGATTTTGAACAACTTATTTACAAGACTTAATGCAAATGCACACTCATATATACACTTGTTTTCATGTTCCCAGACACAGATACATGTGTATGTAAAACTATCAATATATATTTTCATTTTTTTATTATCATGTGGTTAGTAGAAGGGGCTTATAATTCATTCAATGGTAGGCAGTGCAGCTTTCAATGGAAAAGTATAGTAACCACTGGAATAGATATATTTGATGTCTCCCTTTCTATGAAAGTAACCTTCTTGCTATGGCAGGAAGGATTTTGCCCCTTTTTTATTGCTACATATTTTTTTTGATAATAGAATATGAGATCTGATTTATTGTAAACTGCTGAGGACTTATCCTTCATATCATACCTTACTTGATGTCAGCACAGTCATTTTACTCTGACCCCTCAATGGAATACTGAGTTGTCATTCACAATCATAACAACAATGATTGGAGGGCTAGACATTTTATTATAAGCAACAGTGGCCAAGGGGACCACTTCTTTCAAATCAATATGTTGTTTGCGGGTGTATGGAAGTAATCTCAAAAGCACAGTGGGAAATGTGTTCCCACTGACTGTTACACTGCAAGTAAATGTATCCCTCAATCCAGGATTATGGCACTCCATGGCAGACAAAGAAAGAACCTGTATTCCCTTAGAAGAAGCTGAATGGATATCCACAGCAGCCAGGGATGTAGGCAGAACTTTTGGAATTGTACACCAGCTTCCAAAATTTAACCCCCCCCCCAACAGCTGTAACTCCCCAACCTATAGCGATGCATCTTTCTGGGGGTTACACAGGGGCGGCTCATGCTATAGGACTGCAGCCCTCCCACCCAAAAAATAATAGAACAGAATCAAAATCTAAAATTCCCAGAAATGTCCGCATGCACACATACACTCTCAGATTGATTTTTCAGCAGTCTAGATAGGGGGAAAGGCATCTCAGCCCCAAGATGCCCAGCAGTCTGTGCGGTGGCAACAGAGCAGTTATTTGGCTTGTCGGCAAAGTGGATAGGGGAGCAGTTATTTAGCTCATTGTTGGGGCTGTTCAGATATTGGTGACAAGGTAAGCAGTGTGTGTGTGTGTGTGTGTGTGTGTGTGTGTGTGAAATGCCCCAGTTGCTATATACTTGTGGCTAGAGCAGACTCATGGTGGTGTGGTAGGGAAGACCTCAGGCTTGAACACTGTACCTTGTATGCAGGTGTTAAGGGCCTGAATTCCCTACCCACCACCATTTGTAAAAAAATTGCAGATTTTTGCTTCATATTTGATCTGTTCTGTTCCTCATAATATCTGTGGTTTCTAAATGCTTAAATGCTTGATGTTTGATGGTGCAATGGTAGCATTGTTGCCTCACAGCTGTAGGTTCTCAGGTTTGATTCTTGGCTGGGGTGCCTTCGGTGTGGGGTTTGCATCTTCTCCCTGTGTTTGGGTGGGATTGCTTTTGTGTCCTCCCATGTTACAAAGACATGTCTGCATTATTTCTTCCTGGGCCTCTGCTGAAAATTGTTTTTTGTTCCAAGTCAGACTGTCCTGGTTAACAAATGTTAAATAAAATTGACAGGCATTTGAATTTTAGACTTCAGGTTTCTGAATGTTTAATTCCGCACATATCTGATGGTGCAGTGGTAGCATTGTTGCCTCACAGCTATAGGTTTTCTGGTTTGAATCTTGGCTGGGGTGCCTTCTGTGTGGAGTCTGCATCTCCTCCCTGTGTTTGTGTGGATTTGCTCTGGTGTTCTGCCATTTTACAAAGGCATGTGTCTGCAGTATTTCTCCCTGGGGCTCTGCTGAAAATGGTTTTTGTTCCGTCAGAAGTAAAATTGACAGGCATTTGAATTTCAGACTTCATATTCTTCAGAAAATTCATAGTAACACAACCTTTTATTCTAGCAATTTTCTAAGTTTATAAGATGAATATTTGAAATTTGTCCCTATTTTTGGGACTGTATTCCCCCATTATAGGCTTCGTCCAGGTTTTTTGTGCTAAGCTTGACAGCTATGGCAAGAACTGAATTCACTGAATATGTTTGAGGGCTGTATTCCCTCATTATTGGGTTTGTTCAGGTGTTTTGTACTAAGAGGTTGACATCTATGGTGAGAACTGAATTCACTAAATGATATCCATTTAAGTTTCAGTCTTCCTCTCTTTCACAAAGCAGCTGATTTGGAGTAGTGGTATGTTGCTCTGACTGTTTTGCACAGGGACCTTGGCAGTAAAATGTATGGTGGTAACACAGCATTTCTCTTTCACAAAGCAGCTGAGTTCGCGTAGTGGTATGTTGCCCTGACTGTTTTGCACAGGGAACATGGCAGTAAAATGTATGGTGGTAACACAGCATTTTATTCTAGCAACTTTCCAAGATTATACAAGCAATGTTTAATGTGTCCCTGGTTTTTGGGCTTTTGACCCCCCACCCCCAATACATTTTGGCTTTTTTCAGATTTCTTGTGCTGTGAAGTTGAGATGCAGTTGAGTATTGAGTAGATTTTACAAGGAGCTGAGATCTGCAGGGGAAGAGAAGTTTAGTGCTGTTAATGCTGAGTTGGCTTGCATTGTTAATAGCACAACAGGTTGTGTACTTACTTTTGATGCAGAAGGCTGTGGATGCTGCCGTACTGAGAATGTCCTCCTTGGTGAAGATACTAACTATGAGCCTGTTATATCAGTTTGCTATCCATTTCCTCTTGCAATATTACTAGCTTATCATTTTTTAATGTAATATAGGCAATTTATTCCTCAGGGACAACAGACACTTTATTTTTCGATGAAACCATGAAATATAAAGGTGTTTGCTAGCAGCAACCTCTTCATTAGTTACAGATTTCTTTAATGTGGAATTATTTAGATGACTTTTACTTCTTCAGAGATTGTGCATATTTACTGATAATGGACTGTAGAATTGTGCATATTTACTGATGATGGACTGTAGAATTGTGCATATTTACTGATGATGGACTGTAGAATTGTGTATATTTACTGATGATGGACTATAGAATTGTGCATATTTACTGATAATGGTCGACTGTATAATTGTGCATATTTACTGGTAATGGTGGACTGTAGAATTGTGCATATTTACTGGTAATGGTGGACTGTAGAATTGTGCATATTTACTGATAATGGTGGACTGTAGAAGTCTGAGTAGACTTTTATGATGGAAATGTTCTGAACTGAGCAGTTTTGTCATTATGGGTGCATGCGTTTTGTTTCATTGCTTACTGGAAAAATGTTCAAAACAAATTTTAAAACGCCCTCTAACAACTGTACTGTATTGTACAAGGAATATAATTTAGTACAATCAGGAAGGTGTATCAGTGAGCACATGTATGTTTCATATGCAAGAGGCCTATGATTTGAAAACAGCCCAAAATTAATCTTTATCAGTCACTGGCAAAATGTATTTGCTTTGAATGTGGGTTTCAATGCTGTTTCAATGAATGTGAGTTTCAAGGGCAGAGAAGTTTTAATGCTAAGTCTGTTTTCATTGTGAGACTGCATTGCTTTGTTTAGCAGATGCCTTAGTGTTTGTGCTGTAAAATGCAAAATAAAACTTTCAAATGAAGTCCAAATCATCATAGAAGTAAAGCAGTATGCACATTAGTGTCTATGTTAAATGGAGTGAAATAGCCAAGTAATGGATCATTGGAATGGCTGCAGAGGCTCCATTTGACCATGATTTTGTGAGGGGGAAGGGCGACAAACTCAGACAGGCCCAGCTGAACTACACCTCCCAACTGTCCAGATTTTCAAAGAATGAATAGATTTTTGCTTCTTATTTTTGGTTTGTTCCTCATAAAATTTGTAGTTTTCTGGCAAATCATTTAGGAATTAAGTCACTAAATAATGATACACTGAGTTTCAGACTTCATAACCTTCAAAAAAATGCATGCTAAAGTAAGACCTGTTATTCTATCAACTGTCTCAGTTTATACAAGAGCAATTTTTAGTACTGTTTATATGTTCCCCCAATATATTTGGCCTTGTCCATATTTATTGCATTAACAGGTTGAGAGGTACATGCAAATAAATTGCTTTATAGAATTAGGCATAGCCAACCTCTCAACTGTCCCCGATTTTGGCTCAAAATGTTGCTCTTCCCCTAATAATCCCTCTGCAAAATACCAATTTTGGAAGAAAACATGGAGGGTTTACAATTAAGAAATAACTGTCATAATCAAAATGATAGATTACTTTTATTTCAGAAATGCATGTAGATTCTTTTATTTTGTCAGCTGCTCAAGTTAGAAGTACTCATATTAAAGTGTCCCTTCTTTGACAGGTTCCCAGCTGTATTGTGTGGCTATTTTATATTTTTGCATCACATTTTTGGCCCATATTTCATAAATTGTGTTTTTTTGGCAAATTAGTGACAAATCATTAAAGACTGAAGTTAGAAAATAATGACAGACATTGGAGTTTCAGATTTCATACCATTCATAAAATTCATACTAATGCAAGACCTCTTCTATTGTCTTTCTAAGTTTATAAGAGCGATATTTAAAACTTGTCCTTATTTTTGGGCCTTTGTCCCACTTTTATGTATGGCTTTGTCCAGATTTCTTGCTCTGAGTTTGAGCCGTATGACAAATGTGTCAGGGCCAACACAGTCAGCCAGAGACATTTCAAATTGTGACATACTTGTTGCACCCCACTTTCCCATGTAGTGACTCTGGATGTGTCCAAGCAAGGCAAGGAGTAGTTATGCAGTGTAAATGTGCAGGGTGTCCCCCCATCCAAGGTAAATACAAGTACTACAGTGGCTTTTCATCTGTCCTTGATTTTGCAGGATGGTCTGGTTTCTGTCATATTTTTGTACTGTTGATTTATGCTTATTACTCAGAAAGTGCCTGTTGATCTGTGTTTAAGTAGCAATGCTTTAATGACCATAAGATAAGCTTGTCTGAGATCGTAAGATGCAAGTAAGCGTTAATAAGCATACTGTTAAAGAAATGCCAACATTGAAAGCCTTTCTGTTGTTGCCATGCAGAGAATACTTAACTCGATAATGTATAAGCCTTGGGTATTGAAGGACAAGATTACATTATTTTAAAAAGCTTATTACACTTGTTGTAGACTTCCAGTCATCTCTACAGGTTTTGCCCGTAAACTAAACAGAATGCCAATCATGTGTGGTCCATAACCTGTACAGTAATCCTTTAAGCAATGTATCTTGAGCTTGTTTCTTGTTTGCTTTTCATTTTTTACTTTGATCATGTTTTCCCCATGAAACAAGTAGATAGTTGTCAGGCAGCAGGTCTTTTTTGGATAAGAAACATTTTTACAAGTGGGGGCATCACAGAGATTTCTACTTTCAGCATGATACTTGGTACTTTA